>NC_141599.1:6719594-7045840 GCF_047967505.1 Dipteris shenzhenensis
ATTATGGAAACATGATGTAGAAGGTAGAGCAATGCTACCATTAGGAATTCCCAATGCTTTTCCTATAAGAACCTACTTGAATGATAAAGATGTTATAATTTTGGGAATCAAGAAGCATGTGGAATATTGGAGATCTCATCTTGGTAACAACATAGGAGGGGATTCATACTCAAAGTTGATAGCACCTGTCATTAAATATTGGGAGACATTGATTTCTTGCATGGAGAAGCCCACTGTACACCGTGAGAAACTTAGTCATGACTTTTGGCCAAAGAGCCAATGGAAAGATAGCTTGGTTAATGATGGAGTGGACATAGAAGATGCTGAGACTATGGGTTTGGAAGACCTGGAGGACCATTACTATGGCTCTACATGTAATAAGCCAAGAGAAGAATTTAAACTAGAGGTGGATGTGAAACAAAATGATTTTATTTTGGTTAGGCGTGGGACAATCGTGCCACTTTGCATGTAAGTCAATTCCACCTATTTGAAGGTGTGTGCAAAGTATTGTGCCCATCGGATATGCTTTGCATTGTCGATCAAGCATAAAACACCGTTTTTGCCTTAGTGTCATGCACAACCATAAAAAAACACAGTCCTAGGTGTGTTAATCAAACAAGTACTTATCAGATGGGGGCTCCACTTTGCACGCAAGTCTGTTTTAACTAGGTTGAGATGCATGCAAAGTAGTCACCATCGGATATGCTTTGCATGGTCGATTATGCATTATACCATTATTAACACGACGGCCCTACAACACTAACGCATCTCTAACCCCCCTAACACACCTACATAAACACCTGCACTTGCGACAGAGGCACCCGTTCCACCTCTTGCCAAATCTGCATGCAACTACGCTCCGACCAATGCCTCCATCAATCCTCTGCCCCAAATCCACCCTTGAAATTCAGCAAATACCTTTGACTTCTTCATGACACGACATGGCTAAGCGCCGTCGTGACGATGATGGGGACCTTGAACTCAAAGTGGAGGGGAACAATTTCTTTAACCCTCACAACAATTTTGGCAACAATAATAACAATCAAGGCAGGCGTCCCCTGGGTAAACTCAAACTTTCCAAATACAATGGTAAGGGCAATCCAGCCGGATTCCTCCAGCATTTTGATGTTGCATGTCGAGCAGGCGGAGATCAATCCAATGAAACCAAGGTTGCTTGGTTTCCCGATGCCTTAACTGATGAAGCCTCATAATGGTACCTAGATCTCCTAGTGGAAGAAAGAGCCACATGGGACCTACTGCAAACAGAATTCAAGAGGTGCTTTCAAATGGAGAGACTACAAGATGATCTCGCTCTCCAACTAAGTAAGCTCAAATAAGGTCAACGAGAAGATGTACGCACATACCTGGGCAAGATGAATCGCTTATTTATCAAATGTGGCCCACGTCCCGATGCTAAGTACCTCACAGCTTGGTTCATTGCAAGCCTAAGGAAGAAAATCCGCAAAGACATAAAAAGATTAGCAGTTAAAGACCGTATCAAGAAAAGTGGGTGTTGGCACAGAGTCAACACCTCCCCCCTCCACCACCCCCCAAATGTTAGCTCTTTCCTATTGCTTTCATAGGAAGAGCTGGGTATACTATGTTTGCAGGGTTCCGAGGCTTTTTGTCACCTACAGATATATTGGGATTGTCGGTTGTAGTATATGTGTAGCTTAGGACCTCGAGTCGTGTTCCGGTGAGAGACGTAGGCTTAAGTGTGGTAAGCAAACAAAGTGCATGCATGTGTAAAAGGAACGTAAATCATCTTTGTTGAGGTAATGAAGGCTTTCGCCTTCATTGGGGGTTATAGGGTTTAGGAGGAGTTTAAGGATTCAGAAGGAGGTTCCAGGGTTTAGAAAGAGTTCCAGAGTTTAGAAGGAGGTTCCAGGGTTTTGAAGGAGGTTACAGGGTTTAGAAAGAGTTCCAGGGTTTAGAAGGAGGTTCCAGGGTTCAGAAGGAGGTTCCAGGGTTTAGAAGAAGGTTCCAAGGTTAGGGTAGAGTACATGGTGGAGAACTCGTCTCCCTCATAGATCATGGAGTTTTAAGGGTTGAGGAACAAAGGGTTTAGGGGAGCATAGGAGTGGGAGAGGAAGAAGGTGTAAGAGCATGGGGGAAAGAAGAGAGAGGAGGGAGGAGGAGGAGGAGGGAGGAGGAGGAGGATGAGGGAGGAGGACGAGGGAGGAGGAGAGGGAGAGGGTGGGTTGCAAGGTTGGAGGAGAGGGGAGGAGGAGTTGCAAGGTTAGGACATGCTTTTGGATGTGCAGTGCAAGGAAGCATGGACACTTGAGACAAATGCTTGGAATACCAACGTAGACTCAATGCCCCAAAGAGTGTGGGCTTCATTCCATTATGGGGTATTTATACAAGTTGAAGAGCTTCTCTCTCTGCATGTAACACAAAGTTGTAACACAAAGTTGTATCACAAAGTTGTAACACAAAGTTGTATCACAAAGTTGTATCACAAAGTTGTAACACAAAGTTGTATCACAAAGTTGTAACACAAAGTTGTAACACATTCTCTCTTTACATGTAGAAGTTGTAACACATTCTCTCTCTACATGTAGAAGTTGTAACACAAAGTTGTTACACAAAGTTGTAACACAAAGTTGTATCACAAAGTTGTAACACAAAGTTGTATCACAAAGTTGTATCACATTCCCTTTCTACATAAGTTCATGTTGGCATAGAGTCAACATACTCCCAGATCCATTTTATTACTTGTCCTTGGGTTATGGCTTATTTTGATTTTAGAGTTGGGATGCCATGTGCGTAATCCAGTGGCTATTTAGCTTGTGGCATGCGAGTCGTTCCTGCTATAATGCTTTTGCACCATACAATTTGTAGTCAATAGTCAAGAAGCTTATCTCCTCCTAAGGAGGGGTAGATGACTGTGAATGTCAGAGGGAATCTCGTTGTTGAGGTTGCGGACTCTGCCATCGAATCTTCTTGGGAAGAGGTTTAGCGGGGGTCTCATTGTTGAGGCTGGCATTTCTTGCTATCTTGCATACATGTTGGATGTGATTGCACCCGTAGCATTGAGCTTGTAGATAATTAGTATGCAAGTTTGATATTTTTGCATATAGGAGACGGCTGTGATGTTTGGCGGGGGTCTCGTTGTGGAGGCTGCAGACTCTTTTGCCAATTCATTTTGAGTTACTACTTGTGAATTCATTGCATGCTTTAAGAGTATGGAATGAAAGTGTGTGATACTATTTTTTATGCAATCTATTATGTGCCTATGCAAAATCATGTGAGTGCACGTGATGTGTCTAACTATATGCTTATTTGTGGGATTTGATAGGGAAACTAAGACTCAAACATCCCTAATGTGCAAAAAACGTGCATATGCAGTGAGTGTGCATGTAACAATCTAGTGCAAACTATATGTGCAAAAACGTGCATATGCGACTGAGTGCTTGTGATACAATCTAATCCTAACTAAGGAAGACTTCGTTTCCCAAATCTTCGTTTTTGTTGGGGATGGCTTGCGTGTTGATGTAGTAGCGCTTCAATCGGCTCCCATTTATTGTTGTGTTGAATTGGACTCCATCCAATGTTTCAAGTAGCACAGCTCCGATGGGATTCATCTTTCATACTCGGTATGGTCCTTGACCTAGATACTTCAGTTAAGGTGTTTCCAAGTAAGGGCTCATGTGCTGCACATACTCCTTCTAGTCCCTCAGGGGACCATTCAAGAGGCAGTGGAGAGCTGACTTTGCAAGGTACAATTCGACAATCCTTGTTTGGACTCGTTCAAATTCACTCGGCCTTGGCTTTTCTGCGATTTCCTCCTTTAGCTTTCTTGCGGAATCTTCTACTGTTATTCAACTGCAGAGGTTCAACTTTTGGGAGCTCGACTGCCATTAGGGCATGTAGAATGGCTAAGTCATTATCAAAGATTTGATCTTCAATTTCAGCATTCGTAGCCTCTGTTTTAAGGTCCCAAGGAAAATCTGAGTCATCATTGGTATGGTTACCTTCTTCAGGTTCATTATCCCACTCGAGGTCAGCCATAAAGAATGGCATCTATAGATCGATTGGTTCTTCACATGTCGGTGGAGGATCGACCTGTAGTGCATTAGCATCTATCTGTGAGAAGATGGGGTCTAATGAATGGCAATCATTGATGGTTGCCAATGTTTGTATCCAGTTATTGACATTGCTTTGTGAGTCACCTGCTATGGCATGCTATTGCAAGGGAGCTGATTTGCTCAAGATTGTCGTGGAAGATGTGTCATCCAATGCTCTAGGCACAATTGGTTTAATAGCTCCTGTCCCCACATTCACTCTGACTGCAGAGTCTCAATTCTGGATTGTCAATCTATCAGTTCCCTAGTCATGGAGGACTGATGCTTCCCGTAACCAAGGACATCCCAGAAAGATTTAATAGGATTTTTTGGGGAGATCCAAGATTGTGAATTGAAGGGAAAAGCAGACTCCTGTGATCTTTGTGGACACGCCATTCACTATTCCCAAAGGTTTAGCCCGTGAATCATCGACAAGGCATATGTTGAAATTAGCCTTTTGCATTGGTGGGAGACCCCATTCTTCGTAGAGCTCCTTTGATAGGACATTGACACCTGCTCCACCATCCACTATGGCTTGGACTTCATTATATGCCTTGTGGATCAAAGGCACAGTAATGTTGCATATGTCATCTCTCTCACCCATCCGCACAGGGATATCTTCAATGTCGTTCATAGTTGGAGAGGGATTTGCGAGTTCAATCCATTCTTTGAAACTCTCCCAGAGATTGGGACAATTCCGTTAGAGGATTCCGATGGGAATTGACACAGGGCAACTCAGGATGCTAGAGAGTGCGGCTCCTTCAAGTTGACATGGCAGTACATTCTATTGTGGAGTCTGTTGTTGGAACAAAGGCTTGAGTACAGTATCAATACTTTGTGGGGCCAAGTCATGGATTGGGTCTTGAGCTTGTTTCTCAGCCTCGAATTGAACTTGTTCATTTTGGACCCATTGCTGAAGTACCTAAAAACGAGCCTTCTCCACCTCTGCATTCGGGTATGGAGCTTCTTTTATTTGAGGCTCGGGAGTTGATGTGGATGAGCTCAGCTGCTCATTGCTTGGCGGAGGTGGAGGCACTTGTGCTTTCTTTTTCAGAAGTCGCTTTGGTTGGATTGGAATGATAGGGTCCTTCGTGGCCTCTTTCTGTTGGCGTGTAATTACATTGATAGGTTGTGACTTTACACTTGCCGGACCGAGACTTTGATGGTCCACCCCAATGATGCCGATGGGGACATCAGGCTTAACCTCTGTTTGTTCTGGGACCTTATTTTTCATGGGACAATCCATACAGGCATGTCCTATGCCATAATCTCTGCAGAGTGGTTGGAAAGTAGCGGGGCTACCACGATGAGGGCACTCTGCGATCCGATGATTTTCTCCACAACCGTAACACTTGATTGGGGCTTGCAATGTGTTGGGTCGTACTTGATTTGCATAAACTGGTATGAGACCCTCTGCACCTTCTACATAGTACACTGGGTACTCTGCTTCATACTCAAATAGCGAGTCAACTTCCTCGGCTTGTAATTGATGTATGGAAACTACCTGAGGAGCTGGATTTGGTGCTCTTGGATACGGTCGTGGATTCAGATTCTTGAGTAGTTGTGGGACTTGTGTCCGAACGGGAATAGGATTTAGCCTTGGAGCTGGGGGCACTTGTGCAAGTGCTGGTTGCCTGTATACTGGCATGGGTGCCGCTTGGTATTGTGGAGGCGGAGGCGGATTGTTGTGCATGTTGAAGATGCAATTGTTCTCATCATGGCCACCGGCGACACAGATATGGCACCACAACCGTGGCGGTGGATTTGCTTGTGCAGTGATCCTTGCTCTTAGGATTGGGCATTCATTTGCTGTATGATTTGCCAAGCAGTGTGGGCACCAGACATTTTCTCGCCGTGGATATGTTTGAGTTGGCGGCTAAGACAAGTGGAGTTTTTGATCCATGGCCTGCATCATATCTTCTTTCAGCTTCAAGGTCATGGCCTCTAGGTGATCTTCATTGGATGTTTCAGCAGTGTCCTTTGATTTACCTTTTTTTGAGTGCTTATCTCATGTATTTGATCTAGCATCATCACTGCTAGTGTCTGAGTAGAGGCGTGCGGGCGCCAAGGCGGAGGGTGCCACTTAGGTGGGCGTCGGGCGGGTGGTGGCACCTCTGCGGAGCGCCACCGCAGGGTGGCCCGTGGGGGGGGATGGGTTTAGAGAGGGGGGTAAGGGGGAGAGAGAGTGAGAGAGAGAGAGAGAGAGAGAGAGGGTGAAATAGAGAGAGGGGGGGTAAGGAGGAGGGAGAGAGAGAGGGGGGGGGAAATAAAGAGAGGGGATAAGGGGGAGGGAGAGAGAGAGAGGCGGGGAGGGTGGTAGAGAGAGAGGGGGGATGGGGAAGAGAGAGAAAGAGAGAGGGGGAGGGTGGTAGAGAGAGAGGGGGGTATGGGGAAGAGAGAGAGAGAGGGGGGGAGGGGGAGAGAATGAGAGAGAGAGAGTAAGAGAGAGAGAGAGAAAGAGAGAGAGGGAGAGAGAGTAAGAGAGAGAAAGTAAGAGAGGGGGAGGGAAAGAGAGAGAAAGAGAGAGAAAGGGGGAGGGATACAGAGAGAAAGAAAGAGAGAGAGTGAAAGGGGGAGGTGGTGGGGGTGGTGGAGGGGGGAGGGGGAGGGGGAGGTGGAGATGGAGGGGGGAGGGGGAGATGGAGATGGAGGGTGGAGGGGGAGGTGGAGAGGGAGGGAAAGGGGGGAGAGGGAGGGGGAGGGGGAGATGAAGGGGGAGGGGGAGGTGGAGATGGAGGGGGGAGGGGGTGGTGGAGATGGAGGGGGAAGGGGGAGGGGGTGGGGGAGATGGAGGGGGGAGGGGATGGTGGAAGGGGGGAGGGGGAGGTGGTGGTGGAGATGGAGGGGGAGGGGGGAGGGGGAGGTGGAGATGGAGGGGGAGGGGGAAGGGGGAGGTGGAGATGGAGATGGAGGGGGAGGGGGAGGGGGAGGTGGAGATGGAGGGGGAGGGGGAGGGGGAGGTGGAGATGGAGGGGGAGGGGGAGGGGGAGGTGGAAATGGAAGGGGAGGGGAGAGGGGGAGGTGGAGATGGAGGGGGAGGGGGAGGTGGAAATGGATGGGGAGGGGGGAAGGGGAGGTGAAGATGGAGGGGGAGGGGGAGGTGGAGATGGAGGGGGAGGGGGGAGGGGGAGGCGGAAATGGAGGGGGAGGGGGAGTGGAGATGGAGGGGGAGGGGGGTGGTGGAAATGGAGGGGGGAGGGGGAGGGGTGGTGGAGATGGGAGGGGGGAAAAAAAAGAGCACAAAAACTTGACGGACGGAAATCGAAAAGGAGGGAGAAGTGGTCACCTGAATGCTCTCCAAGTTTTTCTTGAATAATGGGATTGTTGTGGAACAATGGACGGTGGGTGGAAGGCTGGGTTATTGCTGCGAGAAGGGCTCGAAGTCACTTACAATGCGAGGATGGGAGTAAGGTGGTGGTCGATGGAGAGGGAGGAGTGTCTTGCATGGGGCTCGGAATGAAGAAGAAAATGGAGGCAAAAAGTGAAAGATGAAGAATGAGGGGGTGGAGTAGGTTTTTATAGGATTTGATTTCAGGTTTAGGGTTTAACCCTAAACTCTTCCCGAGCCATAACTCTTTATGGAGAGCTCGGTTTGCTTTTCTGAAATAAGGTAAAATGATCGAATTGCAAGCTCTACGCATTCGTGTCCACTACCTAGCTTGATTGTATATCATGTGGCTTCTATTTAAGAAATAAAGAAAATTTCTTAAGGTAGTAACCCAAGGTTGATGCTTGGGTTTGATATGTTTGGCTAGAATTGGGAAAAAAATTTTACTCTCCTTGCCCCTGAGTGTTATGTTCGTGAAAGTTCGTTGCATCTAGAAGTTAACAGCTCTTACTAGATGAGAGTACACACATGTTTGTGGACTCTTATGTAGCAGCTCATAATTGTGGCCTCTCTTGGATGTTTTTTTGTACCAGAAAGCTCTGACTACTACATCCCACTTCTCATAGGTTGTTCCCCAATTATCCTTAAATGATTCCTCAACCTTGTCCCTAGGTTTTGTGCATTGCAATAGAAAGTATGGGTCATCTTCCTCATTCTCCCTAGAATCTACGACAAATGCAAATTGTCCCCCTCTTCCAGATAGTCAGTGAGGTCATTGAAACTCTTCCCAAACTGTGGTGAGTCATTTGTCTCACCATTGTTTGTCACTCCATCTGAACGTAGAGGGAAGACTTGAACTCGTTGCACGAAAGTGTGGGCTTATGCTATAGCTAGGAAGAGTGATGTGTTCCAGGTATTTCAGAAATGGCTGGCCTTGGTTGAGAATCAGTCAGCTAGAACACTTAAATGCCTATGGACTGACAATGGTGGAGAGTATCTCTCTCATGACTTTCAGCATTTCTGTGATACACGTGGGATTAAGAGGGAGCTCACATCCCCTCATACTCCAGAGCAAAATCCAGTTGCAAAAAAGATGAACCGTACCATTCAAGAAAGGTTGCAATGCATGCTGTATGCTATGCAATCAGAGATGAGTTCACTTATGAAGAATAAGACTTGGGACTTGGTTTCTTTGCCACATGGAAAGAAAGCATTGCCATGTAAATGGGTCTACAAGATGAAGGTCACAGGTGATGATGTGCCTAGGTACAAGGCCTATTTGGTCACTAAAGGGTTCAAGCAAGAGAAGGGTGTGGACTTTGATGAGATATTCTCTCTGGTTGTGAAGATTACCACACTTAGATGCATGCTTGGACTAGTGGCATCAGCAGAGGATATGGAGCTTATGCAAATGGATGTCAAGACAGCTTTCTTGCATGGGGATTTGCATGAGGAAATTTACATGGTGCAGCTGGAAGGCTTTGAAGAAAAGGGCAAAGAACATTTAGTTTGCAAGCTGAAGAAGAGTCTCTATGGTCTTAGCCAAGCGCCTAGAGAATGGTATCAGAAGTTTGATGCTTTCATTTGGTCCCAGGGTTTTAGAAAGAGTGAAATTGATCACTGCCTCTACACTAAAAGGGCTAAGGATAATAGCCTGATAATCCTGGCACTATATGTGGATGATATGCTATTGGCTAGAAAGAATGCTTATGAGCTAGATGCATTAAAGGCCAAGTTGCATGAGGCCTTTGATATGAAGGATTTGGGACTTGCAGGTCATATTCTTGGTATGCGCATCATGCGTGATCGGAGTAGGAAACTCCTTTGGCTTTCACAGAAGGAGTATGTTACAAAAGTATTGCAGCATTTCAATATGGAGGGGGGGAAGGCAGTGAGTACTCCATTGCCTCCATATGTGGAACTGAGTCATACAGATAGTCCCAAAGCAGACCAGGAGAGGGCCATGATGGCCAAGGTTCCTTATGCATCAGCAGTTGGGAGTCTTATGTATGCTATGATAGCTACTAGACCAGACATTGCATTTGCAGTGGGAGTTGCTAGCCGGTATATGGCTAATCTAGGAAAGAGGCATTGGGAGGTAGTTAAGTGCATCATGAGGTACATGAAGGGTACCAAGGAGATGTGCATCTGCTTTGGTAAAGGAGACATGCATGTACTTGGGTACACAGATTCAGACTATGTAGGGCATGTGGATGGCATGTGGATATGGCATGTGGATAGTAGGAGATACACTTCTGGTTATGTGTTCACCTTTGCAGGTGGTGCAGTGTCGTGGACGTCTCGCGCACAGAAGTGCATTGCTTTGTCTACCACAAAGGCTGAGTATGTTGCAGCCACATAGAGTTGCAAGGAGGCTATATGGCTTGATCAGCTAGTGGGAGATTTGGGGATTCATACAGGTGTACCGACATTGCATAGTGATTCCATGAGTGCTATTCAGCTAGCACAGAATCCGATCTTTCATGCAAAGACCAAACACATTGAGGTCAGGTACCATTTCATCAGGGAGGTACTTGAGGACAAGCACATAGAGCTTGTCAAGGTTCATACAGATGATAACCCTGTAGATATGCTGACGAAGAGTCTACCTAGTTAGCAGTTTGAGTATTATCATGTATTGGGATAATATGCTCACTGGTTGTTCTCCCTTAAAGGCACATTTTCCTTTAAGTGGGAGGTTGTGGGGGTTAAAGGTCACTGTGCCTTTACCCCAGTTATGTACAATACTCAAACACATATATAAATGAATGAAAAAGAAGATTAGGGTGTTCTGCACCCACCAAAACTTGTGTGGCTCTCTGTCTCTCTCTCTCCCTATTCCATTCTTGCTTCTGTTGAGAGCACTCTCACTGCCTCCACTGCACATGGCTGCTCCCTGAACACCGCATCGTGGCTCGCTATGATCTTCTTTGCCTCTCGGTCATACAACTTATAGGCTTTCTTCTCATCACAATAGCTAAGAAGATACATTTGGTGCTTTTTGGTTGTAGCTTGTTTCTCTCTTTGTCTGGTACATGCGCATAGCATTCACACCTAAACATTCTAAAGTGGGAGACAGATGGCTTCTTACTGGCTATAAGCCTCATGTGGTGTTTTACCTTTGAGTTCCTTTGTATAGCTGTGATTAAGGATGTAAACCATAGTATTGATGATAGCCTCAGCCCAAAAGTGGTTTGGTAATCCAACACCTTTCAACATACACCTCCCCATCTCCATGGTAGTCCGCATTCGGCGTTCAACAACCGAATTTTGCTAAGGCATATGTGGTGTCGTCGTTTGTCGCTTGATCCCTTTGCTCTTGCAAAAATCTCCAAACTCTATAGAAACAAACTCACCACCACCATTTGATCTGATTTTCTTCACTTTTCTCCCTGTTTCATTTTCAACAAGCTGTAGCCATTCTTTCAAGTTACCAAAAGAGCCTTTTCGTGAAGAAAGTACACCGATATCTTCCTACTATAGTCGTCGACAATCAATAAAAAATAGGAAGATCCCCCCACGGCTTGTATAGGCATCTTACCGCACAAGTCAACATGCACCAACTCTAGAGGAGTGTTTGCTCTATTCTTGCTTTCTTGTGGGAATGCCTTTCTCTGTTGCTTGCCCATCATGCAAGCTTCAGACGGTTCTTTGATTTCTACTACTGTAGGTAAGTGAACAACCATACCTTGCATCTGCATCTCCTTCAGCACTGCAAATCCGATGTGGTTGAATCTTTCATGCCAAAGTCTGCTTGTGGCCACTCCAGTGGTGGCTGTAAGAGCACTTAGCTCATATAGGTTGTTCCTCCTTACTCTTGTGCCAACAAGATTGCCAGCACTATCCAGAATTTTTGCTCCTGTCTTATTGAACCTCACCTCATGGTCAAGATCAGTTATGGAAGCAACTAATAGCAAATTTCTCTTGATTTGTGGAACATATAGCACATTAGATAGTTTCTTAACATCTCCATTTACAAAAACAAATGAAACCATACCTATACCCTCAACAGGGCATTTTGCATTTTTTCCAACCGTCACGGATGGGTTCTTGTAGAGGCTGCATGGAACAATATAGACCCGTCTTATAGGTCATGTGATAGGAGGCACCACTATCCAACACCCATGAATCAGTGGTTGACACTTCTTGAACTAAGGAACACTCTTTCTCAATGGCCAGAAATAGATCCGACTCTGATTCCACTGTGTTAGCTGTCTCTTTCCCCTTATCTGTCTTCTTCAGGGTACCATTCTTTTCATCTACTTTCTTGACTAGACAATCTGCAACAATCACATGGCCCTTCTTCTTGTAATAGAAGCATTCTCCCTGAAACTTCTTCTTGCCACCCTTCTTCTTTTTGTCACCACTAGTAGAGGACTCACCTTTGGTGGAGGAACCACCTTTGCCTTTTGCAGTGGCAGAGAATGCAGCATCCCCATTGCCGCCTCCATCTCGAGCTTTAAGCCTCAATTCCTCCTCCATAAGTAAAGCATAGAACTCCTCAAATGACAATGGTTGGGGTCTCACCTAAGTGTTAAGCGTTGTTACTAGTCCATCAAACCTTGGTTGACATATCCGGAGACACCGCCGAGCTAGCTCTTTGCTAGTCTTTTGTATCCCAGCACTAGTCATCTGGTCACATAGATTTTTGATTCGGGTTATGAATGCCTCCGAGGTCTCTCCTTCATTAAACTTCTCAGCTGCGAGCTGATTCTCCAGGTTCTGGATCCTTATTTGATTTCATGTCTCATACTGACTCTTCAATATGTTCTAACCCACAGTTGCCTTAGATGTATGCATCTAGCTTGCCTTCAGTGAAGGCTGGTGGGCGAATCCTCAACACCTAGATTTTTGGTGTAGCAATAGCTATTAAACTCGAGCTGCTTTCTATTGCCATCACTCTATATGCTGTTGAAGCCCTTGCTTCTCTTCTATTCTTTGATCCTTAGAGCCGCCTGGGCTGACACCATGTTAAATTACACGGCGTAACAGAACAGAAACTAAACAAAGAATAGAGAGTACACAGTAAATTGGAGATGAACAAAATTTTCCTTCAATACTGATGTAGTACAGATGATGGCTCCATCCACCCGTGTGCTCCCACAGTGGAGCTTAGATGGCAATCTAGACAGATACTAGGTGAAGAGCTACTAGTTGGAAGATCTCTACTGGAAGATCTGATCTGGTACAATGGACTGGGGAGGTCACCTCTTTATAGCTATGAGGGCAGTAGTCAAATCAACTTAGTCAATGGAACCGACCAGTCAACCTAGTCGATGAAGCCGACCAGTCAACCTAGTCAATGGAACCGACTAGTCGTCCATGGAATATTCAAGGAATATTCCCTATACCATCGCCCAGGGGCTCTCGCCCCCAAGAGCCCAGGCCCCAGCAAGAATAAGGGGCTCCCACACAATCACCTTTCTACCATCAACGGTCTCATTGATAGACCTCATCTGACATGCAAGTCAGCCATCCCCAGTGTCCCGAGCTCACACATGGCTTCTCCTCATATGGGGGCCTTACAACTTGAGCACATTAGACCACTAGTGGCTACCAGGATGGTGGGGCATTGAGCATATCTAACATTGTCCAAGGTAGTCTCGCCAACGAAACTACCTTGGAAGACCTATTTCAAAGGGGTATCTTTGGCGAAACTACCTTGGCCTTGCTTCAATGAGTTTTCTTTTGAGAAACCCTTTCATGAAAATAGGTTGAGTTTTTCAATGTCACCCTCTATTAAGTAAAAGTTGTAAGAAGGATCATAAGGGCATTTTCATAGAGAAGTCTACTCTACATGTGGGTTTCTTCAAAAGCCATCCCATTATGTTGTCACCATTCCCAAAGATTCACGTAAAGATTTTTGTATACAATAGGCATTGCTATAATACTTTGCATATTTCTAAGTAAAACTATGTTTTCTTCCAATCCATTTTTTCCATATTTTTGCATAGTTGGAAGGTTTTTTTTTCCTTGTCCCCTTACACAACGATAACCTATCCATCCACCGACCGTGCATTCACCCTCAACAATCTTGTTACATCGAGAATGACTTGGGAGAGCATTGTAGGTTCATCTCCTCCTCACTTTGAATTTCCATCAAATTTTTCCATCCGTCAAGTTTCCACCACCACCACCCTTCCCCAACCACCCCTTTCCCACCCCTCCACCTCCAAACCCCCCCTCCCCCCACCCACTCACCCCCTTCTCCCCCCCCCCCTCCACGTCCACCCCCCCTCCTCCACCTCCCCCCATCTCCACCCCCCATCCACCACCCTCCATCTCCACCCTCCCTCACCCCCCCCTCTACCTCCCCCCATCTCCAAGCCCCCTCCTCCACACACCCCCACCCCAACCTCCAACCCACCCCTCACCCAAGGCTTAAGGGCCCTACAGCCCTAACATGACGGTGGTACAGGCGCCTCTGTTCCCCTCCTCTCCCCTTTCAATCCCCTCCACCTCCCCTCCTCCCTCGCCTCCCCCCCCCCTCTTAGCCTCTCTACCACCTGGCCATTAGTGGCCGCCACCCCCCCCCCATTTCAAACAAAAAAGAAAAAGAAACCTAGCTTAACCCCACATCTAATCCGAGGTTAGGTTAGTTATAGGTTAATTAGCCCATGCTAGGTTATTCTTGGGTTACATTAGAATTAGTTGTATTTAAGTTTGGTAAAATAACTGTAGTTAGTTCATCTGGATAGAGTTAGTGAGGTCCACAGTTAGCTTAGGTTAGACTAGGTTAGGTTACAATAACTAATAGTCATTGTAACTAGTAGTTACTCTAACTGATAGTTAGAGTAACTGACCAATTAAAGTAACTGGATAGTTAGGGTACCTGGGAGTTCTCTAGTTTTGTTACCTCCCACTCAAGTCCATTCACACCAGGCTTAAGGCCAAGGGACCCCCCCCAACCACCAAAAAGGGCCACATTTCAAGCCACTTTAAGCCTTTGTAACTCGCCCGTTTGGTAGCCAAATGGAACCCAGTTTGAATTGTTGTTTTGCACATAAAAACACCATGCTACAGGGAATTTTCCAGCCCATTGGACACCATTTTATAATCCCTATCACTTGCTAATTTTCACCCCCTTGTGGGCCCCTTTTCGCACTAATTTGCTCATAAATTTCCATCATGACCTGCGATTGATGATCCATTCTGCACCAGCACATTTCCCTACTCACATGGGACAATCCTAGGAACATTACTAACATGATAGTCCCTACTACACTAATGCATCCCTAACCCCCCTAACACACCTAAATCAACACCCGCACTTGCAACGACAAAAGCACCTATTCCACCTCTCGCCAAATCTGCATGCAACCACGCCCCAACCAATGTCTCCGACAACCCTCTGCCCAAAATTACCCCCTTGAAATTCAGCCAATCCCTTTGACTCCTCCATGAAATGACATGGCAAATCACCCTTGTGAGATGATGGTGACCTTGAGCTCAAAGCGGAAGGGAACAATTTCTTTAACCCTCGCAATAATTTTGGCCGCAACAATAACAATCAAGGCAGGTGCCCCCTGGGAAAACTCAAACTTCCCAAATATAATGGTAGGGGTGATCCAATCCCATTCCTCTAGCATTTCGATGCTTCATGCCAAGCTAGTGGAGATCCCAATAAAACCAAGGTCGCTTGGCTCCCCATGGCCTTAATTGATGAAGCCTCAGAATGGTACCTAGACCTCCTAGTGGAAGAAAGAACCACATAGGACCTGTTGCAAACTGAATTCAAGAGGTGCTTTTAAACAGAGAGACTATAAGATGATCCCACTCTCCAACTGCAAGCTCGAACAAGGTCGGCGAGAAGATGTACGCACGTACATGGGCAAGATGAAATGCTTAATTGCCAAATGTGACCCACGCCCCAATGATAAGTACCTCACAGGAAAGTTCATTGCAAGCCTAAGGAAGAAAATCCACAAAGACATGAAAAAGATTAGCAGTAGTTACGAAACATTCAGCGCTGCTCATGTGGCAGCCATTGACATTAAGGATGGCATGACCGACTCTCACACTAGCAGTGATGATGGAAGAGCCAGTGCATGTGTAAGCACTCTAACAAGGGAAAATCCAAGTCCACTTCCAAAACTTCTAATGAATATTGCCTAGAGACCATGACCATGAAGCTAAGAGAAAACATGATGCAGGCTATGGAACAAAAACATCACATGTCTCAGCCACCGCCACCACCTCAGACTTATCCACAACAAGAAAATGTATGGTGTCCACACTGCATGGCCAATCATACAGCAAATGAATGCCATGTCCTAAGAGCTAGGATCAACGCACAATCAAATCCAGTTGTGGTGCCACATCTGTGTAGTCGGTCGCAATGATGAAAATTGTTGCATCTTCAACATGTGCAACAGCCCACCCTGACCTCAACAATACCAACTGGCACCCATCCTAGTGTATAGGCAACTGGCACTTGCACAAGCACCCCCAGCTCTAAGGCTGAATCCTGTTCCTGTCCAAACCCAAGTCCTACAATCTCTCAGGAATCCAAATCCACGACCATATCCAAGAGTTCCAAATCCAACTCCTCCCACAGTTCCAACACAACAACTTCAAGCCGAGGAAGTGGATTCACATTTCGAGTATGAAGCTGAGTACCCATTGTACTATGTGGAAGGAGCAGAAGGTTTAATACCATTCTATGCAATCAAGTTTGGCCCAACACATATTGAGCGTGCTACAGTTGTGGAGAGAATCATCGGATCACAGAGTGCCCTCATTGCAGTAGGCCCGCTACTTTCCACCAACTCTATAGAGATTTTGGCATTGGCCATGCCTGTATGGATTGTTCCATTAAAAATAAGGTCCCACAACAAAATGAGACTAAGCTTGATGTACCAATCAGCATTATTGGGGTGGACATCAAAGTCTAGGGCCAACAAGCATATTATCACAACCTATGAATGTAATTACATGCCAGCAAAAAGAGGCCCCCAAGGGCCCTAATATTCCAATTCAATCCTGAAGACCTCTTCAAAAGAAAGCACAAGTGCCTCTACCTCTACCAAGCAATGAGTAGCCAAGCTCATCCACATTAGTTCCCGAGCCTCAAATAAAAGAAGCTCCATATCCTAATGCAGAAGTGGAGAAGGCTCGATTTAAAGAACTTCAACAATGGGTGCAAAAGGAACAAACCCAATTTGAGGCTAAGAAGCAAGCACAAGATCCAATCCCTGACTTGGCCCCACATAGTATTGACACTATACTTGAGCCTCTCTTCCAGCAACAAAGTCCACAACATAATGTACCACCACGCCAACTTGAATGTGCCACACTCTCTAGCATTCTAAGTTGCCCTGTGTCAATTCCCATTGGAATCCTCTTACATAATTGTCCCAATCTTTGGGAGAGTTTCAAAGGATGGATTGAACTATCAATCCCCCTCCGCCTATGGAAGACATAGAAGATATCCCTATGCAGATGGGTGAGAGAGATGACATATGCATTGTCATTGTGCCTTTGATCCATAAAGCATATCATGAAGTCCAATCCATAGTGGATGGTGGAGCAGGTGTGAATGTCCTATCCAAGGAGCTCTATGATGAATGGGGTCTCCCACCAATGCAAAAGGCTCATTTCAACATACGCCTTGCAAATGATTCATGTGTAAATCCCTTGAGAATAGTGAATGGCATGTCAACAAAAGTCACAGGAGTTTGCTTTTCTCTTCAATTCACAATCTTGGATCTCCCCAAGAAATCCTATCAAATCTTAGTGGGACGTCCTTGGTTGCGTGAAGCATCAATACCCCCTGATTGGGGAACTGATAGATTGACAATCCGAAATTGCAACACCATGATAAGAGTCAATGTGGGGATAGTAGGCAATAAAACCAATTGTGCCTAGAGCATTGGATGAAGCCTCTTCAATGATGACGATCTCAAGCAAATCATCCCCCCTGCAAAACAACATGCCATAGGGCCCAATACACAAAGCAATGTCAATAACTAGATCCAAGTATTGGTGACCATTGACATCTGCCATTCACTGGATCCCATCTTCTCGCAAATTGATGCTAAGATCATGCAAGTAAATCCTCCACTCACACATGAAGAATTAATTTATCTAGAGGTGTCATTCTTTAAGGTTGACCTTGATTAGAATGGTGAACCTGAATAAGTTATCCAGGATAATAAGGACTCAGATTTTCCTTGGGAACTTGATACAGAGGTTGAAAATGCTTAATTTGAAGATCATGTCTTTGACAATGACTTAGCCATTCTCCATGCCCTTATGGCGGTCGAACTTCCCAAAGTTGAAACTCCAAATTTGAATAATAGCAGAAGATCCTGCAAGAAAGCTAAAGGATGATATTGCCACAAAGCCAAGGCTGAACACTTCAATCAATTCAAACAAGTCCAAACTAGGATCATCAAATTGTATCTTACCAAGCCAGCTCCCTCAAAATCTGAGCCACCTCCTCTTGAATGGTCCCCTGATGGACTTGAAGGAGTATGCACAGCAAATGAACCCTTACTTGGGAATACTTTGCTAGTGGAAAAGTTACCCCATAGTTCCCAACATAAGAAGTTTCTAGAGTATAAGTCACATGTGTTGATGAAGCTCGATAAAGAGACTTCAGAAAAAGAAAGCCCACAAGAGCCTCAAACTTTGGTTAATGATACTATTCCACCCAGTACCCAGAGCACATGTTAGGTTAGTTCAACACCATTAGAGGTTGATCTTTGAGAAGTGCTAGAGTACTTCAAGAACTACAAAAGTGGTAGTGTCCCCATAGCCGCTGACAAGACCACTAAGAGAATCTAAAGTTCAAGAAACCAATAGCATTGGAGAGACTCCAATCTATGAGGGACTGGAAAAATCTTGTACATTAAACCTTGCCCTTGAAGGGGACGAAGCAAAATTGGTTTTCATTGGGAAACAGCTTACACAAGAAGATGAAACAAAGCTCAAAGCACTCCTAATGGAATCCTGAGACTGCCTAGCATGGTCATACAAGGAAATGAAAGGAATTTCACCAGAAGTGGCAGTACACACAATACCTATAAGGGAAGGTGCCCACCCTAAGGTATGTGGACCTTATCGAACAAATCCAAAATATGGCACCATGGTCTATGATGAGCTAGAAAAACTCTTAGATGACAGATTCATCTATGAGATAGAGCACACTGATTGGGTTTCACCCATTGTCATCGTGCCTAAATGCAACAAGAAGCTAAGAATATGTGTCAACTTAAAGAATGTGAATGCCACCACAATGAGGGATCACTATCCCCCACCCTTAACAGAAACAATGCTGGAAAAGGTGGCTAGATCAAAGATATACAGCTTCTTGGATGGCTTTAGTGGCTATTACCAAGTGCAAATTGCTCCTACTGACCAATCAAAAATAGCATTTGCAATAGAATGGGGTCTATTTGCCTATATAGTAATGTCATTTGGCCTTTGTAATCCCTTGAACACATTCCAAAGAGTCATGTTCACAACTTTCAAGTCATTTTTGAATAAGTTTCTACAAGTGTTCTTGGATGATTTGTGCATCCACTCGAACAAAAAAGCCCACCTCAAATGTCTTGAAGCAGTTCTAATCAAATGCAGGGAGTATGGCATCTCCCTAAATCCAACAAAATGTCAGTTCATGGTCACCCACGGAGTTGTTTTGGAACACATTGTTTCTCAACATGGGATTGCAGCTAACATGGACAAATCAAAATCATCGTGGAACTGCCTCCTCCTACAAATTCCAAAGGTGTACAGACCTTTATGGGACATGCCAGCTATTACAAAAGATTTATCTTGCGGTATGCCATGATAGCCAAACCACTTTACAAATTATTAGTGGAATTTTTACGAACAGAAGAGTGCGACCAAGCCTTTGAGCTTTTAAAGTGGCACCTAAACATAGCAACCATCCTTATATCTCCCAATTGGGATATTGATTTTCATGTTCATATTGATGGATCCAAGTACGCAATTGGGAGTGTGATTTGCCAACCTGGTGAACATAATTTGCCAACCTGGTAGCTTTTAGGACACATAACACATTAGGAAAAAAGGCAGCTCATTTTGGGGCCTTTTAGGGTTTGGAAAAATAGGCTCTTGACCAATCAGAAGAGGGCCAACATAATGTTGGAAAAATACCAAAAAACATAAAATATGAAATAAGTCATATTCAAAATCTTATTCTTTTATTATGTCTGACATATGTGATCTTCAAAAGATAATTTTATGCATCGAATTTGGTGATTCTGACACCGAAAACAATGTCCGAAGGCCCGAAAAAGGGCAAAAATGCTCGAAAAGGGGGATTTCCTCAAAAATGCGATTTGTTAGAATCACCAAATTCGGTGTAGAAAATCAAGGATCTTATATATGCATTTAATGTGAAGCCTACATACTAAACTGACATTTTTGCAATAAGTATCCGTATTTTATGGCATTTCCCATATTTTGAGTGCAACAAAAATAGGTAAATAGTGAATTTCTTAGAGGGCCCCAAAAAGAGTTCCCTTCTTTCCTAATGATATTTTGATTCGTTTGCACTTCCATGTCCAAAAAACAATGTGCCCATTTGGCACACTAACTTAGAGTACTTCATGCAAGCTTGCTAGACTTGAAGAGAGAGAAATCATCCAACTATCTTTCCCCCTCCCAATGTAATTGGATGATTATAAGCATGGTAATCTACCTATTAAAATAGGTGTGGGATGGCAAATTGTCTTTTCCCATGTTCTCTCTCTCGAGTAAGTATCTATTTAAACCATGATCATCTACAACATCATGCTCTATTGAGACAGATGCCAGTATTTCACACACACTAGTGCAGTAGCTAGCATTAAACTTACACAAGCACTTCAAAGCACTTTTACTACTAATTTCTAAGCTAGGAGACTTTTTTAACCTAATAAACTCAATATATTTTTTCTATGTACACGTATGGAGTCCTCATCAACAAGCTTATTTACTCAAGGTATGAAGTACATAATTTGTGCACTAGGTGTTTACTTTGTTGTATCAAAATTGTTTGCCACACACACACACATATACACATACCGAGAATTTTCTAATATTATCGCATCTACATTTCTCCGATGGGCACAAAACTTTGTACATGCCTCAACCTAGGTCGTATTGACTTGCATACAAAGTGGTGCACCCATCCCATAAGTACTTGTTCGGATAACACACCTCCAAACGTATTTTATGACGATTGTGCATAACACTAGGAACAAAATGGTGTATAATGTGCGATCGACTATGCAAAGCATATCCAATGGACACAAGACTTTGCACGTTCCTCAACCTAGGTAGTATTGACTTGTGTGCAAAGTGGCATCCCCATTCGATAAGTACTTGTTTGAAAAATACACCTACGATCGTGTTTTTTGACGGTTGTACATGACACCAAGGCCAAAAACGGTATTTAATACTCAATCTACCATGTAAAGCATATCCGATGGGCACAGTACTTTGCACGTGCCTCAAAATCGGTGGTATGGTATTCCATGCAAAGTGGAACACCCATTCAATAAGTACTTGGTATGATAATATACCTATTAAGAGCGTGTTCTTTGACGGATGTGCATAACACTAGGGGGAAAATGGTGTATAATGTGTGATCCCCCATGCAAACCATAACCGATAGACACAATACTGTGCATGCACATCAACCTAGTTGAAATTGACTTTCTTGCAAAGTGGCTCCCCCATCTGACAAGTACATTTTAGAATATCACACCTAGGACCATGTTTTTTATTAGTTGTTGTCCATGACACTAAGGCAAAAACGCTGATTTATGCTTAATCGATAATGCAACGCATATGCGATCATCACAATACTTTGCACACATCTCAACCTAGGTATTATTGACTTACATGCAAAGTGGCGTGCCCATCCCATAAGTACTTAGTCGAATAACACATCTAGGACCGCCTTTTTTTGACGGTTGTGCATGACACTAAGGCCAAAACAGTGTTTAATTCTTGTTCCAATGCAAAGCATATCCGATGGGCACAATACTTTGCATGAGTCTCAAAAATTGTGGTATTGCATTGCATGCAAAGTGGTACACCCATCTGATAAGGAGTTGGTCGGATAACACACCTAAAAGCGTGTTTTTTTATGGTTGTGCATGACATTGAGGTACAAACGGAGTTTAATACGTGATATATCACGCAAAGTACATCCGATGGGCACAATACTTTGCACCCACCTCAACCTAGGTGTTATTGAGTTGCATGAAAAGTGGCGTGTCGGTTAGATAAGTACTTGATCCGATACCACACCTAGGACCGTGTTTTTTTACAAATGTGCTTGACACTAAGGCAAAAACGGTGTTTTATGCTTAATCAACAATGCAAAGCATATCTGATGGGCACAATACTTTGCACACACCTTCAACTAGGTGGAATTGACTTACATGCAAAGTGGCACGCCCATCCCATAAGTGCTTGATCGAATAATATACCTAGCAGTGTGTTTTTTTACAGATGTGCATGACACTCGAGCAAAAATAGTATTTAATGCTCGATCGACCATGCAAAGGATATCCGATGGGCACAACACTTTTCCTAAACCACAAACTAGGTGGTATTGAAATTTTCTCAAAGAGGCACACCCATCTGATAAGTACTTGGTCAGATAACACACCTAAGGGCGTGTTTTTTTATGGATGTGCATATCACTAGGGAAAAAACGGCATATAATGCGTGATCAACCATGCAAAGCATATCCTATTATGACAATACTTTGCACTCACCTCAACTAGTTGAAACGAACTTGCATGCAAAGTGGACACCCATCCGATAAGTACTTGTTTGAATAACACACCTACGGCTGTGTTTTTATATGGTTGTGCATGACACTAAGGTAAAAACGGTGTTTTATGCTTGATCAACGATGCAAAGCATATCCGATGGGCACAATACTTTGCACACACCTTCAACTAGGTGTAATTTACTTACATGCAAAGTGGTATTCCCATCGCATAAGTACTTGATCGGATAACACACCTAGCAGCGTGTTTTTTTACGGATGTGCATGACACTAAGGCAAAAATGGTATTTAATGCTCGATCGACCATGCAAAGCATATCCAATGGGCACAATACTTTTCATACACCTTAACCTAGGTGGTATTGAAATTTTCTCAAAGAGGCACACCCGTCCGATAAGTACTTGGTCAGATAACATACCTAAGGGCGTGTTTTTTTGCGGATGTGCATATCACTACGGGAAAAACGTTGTATAATGCGTAATCGACCATGCAGAGCATATTTGATGGTGACAATACTTTGCATGCATCTCAACCTAGTTGAAACGGACTTTCATGCAAACTAGAGCCCCCATCCGATAAGTACTTGTTTGATTAACACACTTAGGACCGTGTTTTTTCATGGTTGTGCATGATACTAAGGCAAAAACGTTGTTTTATGCTTGATCGACAATGCAAAGCATATCTGATGGGCACAATACTTTGCATACACCTTCAACTAGGTGGAATTGACTTACATGCAAAGTGGCACACCCATCCCATAAGTGCTTGATCGGATAACATACCTAGCAGCGTGTTTTTTTTATGGATGTGCATGACACTAGAGCAAAAATAGTATTTAATGCTCGATCGACCATGCAAAGGATATCCGATGGGCACAACACTTTTCCTACACCACAACCTAGGTGGTATTGAAATGTTCTCAAAGAGGCACACCGATCCGATAAGTACTTGGTCAGATAACACACCTAAGGGCGTGTTTTTTTGCGGATGTCCATATCACTAGGGAGAAAATGGTGTATAATGCGTGATCGACCATGCAAAGCATATCCTATGGTGACAATACTTTGCACGCACTCAACGTAGTTGAAATGGACTTTTGTGCAAAGTGGATCCCCCATCCGATAAGTACTTGTTTGAATAACACACCTACGGCCGTGTTTTTATATGGTTGTGCATGACACTAAGGCAAAAACGGTGTTTTATGCTTGATCGACAATGCAAAGCATATCCGATGGGCACAATACTTTGCACACACCTTCAACTAGGTGGAATTGACTTACATGCAAAGTGGCATTCCCATCGCATAAGTACTTGATCGGATAACACACCTAGCAGCTTGTTTTCTTATGGATGTGCATGACACTAAGGCAAAAATGGTATTTAATGCTCAATCGACCATGCAAAGCATATCCAATGGGAATAATACTTTTCCTATACCTTAACCTAGGTGGTATTGAAATGTTCTCAAAGAGGCACACCCATCCGATAAGTACTTGGTCAGATAACATACCTAAGGGCATGTTTTTTTATGGATGTGCATATCACTACGGGGAAAAACGTTGTATAATGCGTAATCGACCATGCAAGGCATATCCGATGGTGACAATACTTTGCATGCATCATCACTTTTTGTATGCCTCAACCTAGGTGGTATTGGAATGTTCTCAAAGAGGCACACCCATCCGATAAGTACTTGGTCAAATAACACACCTAAGGGCATGTTTTTTTGCGGATGTGCATATCACTCGGGAAAAAATGGTGTATAATGCGTGATCGACCATGCAAAGCATATCCGATGGTGACAATACTTTGCACGTACCTCAACGTAGTTGAAACAGTCTTGCGTGCAAAGTGGAGCCCCCATATGATAAGTACTTGTTTGAATAACACACCTAGGACCGTGTTTTTATATGGTTGTGCATGACACTAAGGCAAAAACAGTGTTTTATGCTTGATCCACAATGTAAAGCATATCCGATGGGCACAATACTTTGCACACACCTTCAACCAGGTGGAATTGACTTACATGCAAAGTGGCATTCCCATCGCATAAGTACTTGATTGGATAACACACCTAGCAGCGTGTTTTTTTACGGATATGCATGACACTAAGACAAAAATGGTATTTAATGCTCGATAGACCATGCAAAGCATATCCGATGGGAACAATACTTTTCCTATGCCTTAACCTAGGTGATATTGAAATTTTCTTAAAGAGGCACACCCATCCAATAAGTACTTGGTCAGATAACATACCTAAGGGCGTGTTTTTTTGCAGATGTGCATATCACTACGGGAAGAACATTGTATAATGCGTAATCGACCATGCAGAGCATATCCGATGGTGACAATACTTTGCACACATCTCAACCTAGTTGAAACGGACTTGCGTGAAAAGTGGAGCCCCCATCCAATAAGTACTTGTTTGATTAACACACTTAGGACCGTGTTTTTTCATGGTTGTGCATGACACTAAGCCAGAAACGGTGTTTTATGCTTGATCGACAATGCAAAGCATATCCGATGGGCACAATACTCTGCACACACCTTCAACTAGGTGGAATTAACTTACATGCAAAGTGGCACGCCCATCCCATAAGTGCTTGATTGGATAACATACCTAGCAGCGTGTTTTTTTCCGGATGTGCATGACACTAGAGCAAAAATAGTATTTAATGCTCGATCGACCATGCGAAGGATAACTTGGCATGTCCATCTGGATAACTTCTCCCAATAAATTGAGTACTTGATTGGATAACTTCTCCCACCAATAAATTAAGTACTAATTAAAAATTATAATAAATGAGTAGATTATTAAAAAGAGACTAATATTTATGTAATTGTTGCTACTGTAGCTTGCTTGCGAAGGACTCTCACAAAGGAGATGGCTATACATTTTGTTCCAGGGATGGATGTGATTTTATGTAGCAAAAGAGAAGTAGTTGCATTTGTTACAATCCATGATAGTGATCCCAATTCAGTTTGCCACTTTCGAAGACTTGGCGAAGATAAGGTGGCAAGTACTATATCAAAGATTCTTGGTGCACATGTTGAGCTAAAGTATAAATGTGGAGATATGGAAACACTTGGATATATTATGCCCTACAATACATCCAACAAATCATTTATAGCATGGGACAAAGATGAGACTTATGCAACAGACATTATCAAGAATACAAAGTGCACCACCTTGGATTTTACTATAGGGGACATTTTACAAATGAGATCATTTGTAAATAAGACTGTAGCAGAAGGTGAAGTATTGGGATTTGAACAAGTGGAGCAATGGTCATTTGCACAGATGAGGATTTTAAAAGTCACTGATGATGGTATGGTTGATAACATAACATCCTTATGTGATCCCTACTATGAGGTAGGCAAGAATATGAGATGGAGCATGCAATTTTTAAACATGAGAAAGAGGCACGTGGTTTTCAATGATAAAGACAAGGTATACTACAATATCAAAGGACGTAAAAAGCGTGCCCATGTGCCAGGCTCTATCACTTCAAATGTGGATGATTTCAATATACTCAATTATAGAAGTGACATCTTATTTGGAGTGGATGAGTTCATTGGTTCCGAGAAACAAAATGATTTTAGAAGCGAAGCCTTATCTGGGGTGGATGAATTCTTGCACAGTGAGAAGGGCAAAGGTTTCAATAGCGATGTCTTGTCATGTGTGGATGAGTTCATGCATATTAACAAACCTGGTGTCAATCAAGCTTGTGGATTTCTGAAAGCCATGCAAGATGTCCCAATGAGTGATGTTCTCTCAGGAGTGGAAGAGTTTCAAGGTTCTCAATACTCTCGTAGAATATTGAATTCATTGAATGGTCCTAAGAGTATGTTAAAAACGAGGATGAGATCAACAGAGGATTATTCAACCTCTCGTAAATGGAAAAAGGATTTGCAATAAGGCATATCGCAATATTACTGGATTATCCCATGGTACATATTGGGATTTAGTCACCAAGGTAAAGGGCGGCAACAAATTTAGCATTCATGGTAATAGAGGAAGGTCCAAATCAAGAATCTCAACTGTCAGGGCAGCAGCAATTTTGCAAGACTTCATACATGAAAATGCTTTACCTCAACCCCATATATCTACCAAACTCCCTAACGGTGACGCGATCACTGAAATGCACCTTCCAATGGGCTTGACAAAGCTCGAAGTATTTGACTCTATTGTAGAAAAGAAAAGGCAAAGAGGGGATGCCGTAGCTTCTTCTCATACTTTGTATACTCTTTGGAAGAAGAACTTTGGATATGTTAAAATCCCAAGGAGGCAAAAAATGTCAAAGTGCAATGTCTGTGATGATTTAAAGCGAGTGATTGAGAGTGCAACATGTCCAAATCAAAGGGAATTATACAAAAAAAAACGAAAATCTCATCATGACCTTATTCGACATTCCAGACAAAAATATGCATATTGGAAGGAGCAAGCTATTTCGCATCCCGATGACTACATGTGCCTTATTGTAGATGGCATGGATCAGAATACAACAACATTGCCTCGTTTTATTGCCACTCCACCTAAATTACAAGGAAAGCACTTTCTAAAGACACATGTATGTGGAGTGTTAGTGCATGGAATTAAGTTCTTTGCAGATATATGGATTGATTCCTTGCATCTACATGATAGCAATCAAGTTATAACATCTATTATGAAGGCAATTCGCAATGTACATGCAGAAAAAGGTCGCCTACCATCGACTTTGAGAGTACAAGCTGATAATTGCTGGCGAGAAAATAAGAATGTACTCATGTTTGCATTCTGCTCCATGCTAGTTGCTCATCGAATCTTCAATGAGGTCGAATGTGGATGTTTGTATGTTGGGCATACACATGAGGATATCGATCAGGTTTTTAGCATAGTTTCAAGGGAGCTTAAATGCAAGGATGTGGAGACAATAGATGACTTGGTAAGAAGATGTGGCAAGCAAGTTGGTGGTCGTAAGGAAAGTATAGTATGTGAGAGGCTCAAAAGAATGTATGGTTGGAAGAGCTTCATTCTACCTTTCATACAAACGGGTGGTGATGCATTGACAGGTCATACCAATCCACACTACTTTCGTTTTTTTTTTAAAGATGAAAAACCCATAATGCAATGGCAACAGTATTCTCATGATACAAAATGGGAACTTGAAGAACCTTACAGCCTCTTAACTTCAATTCCCAGCAAGGGAAGGTATCCAACATGGGCTCCTATACAAGAATTCAATGAGAGGTCTAACTGTGAAATAGAAGGATTAAAAGCATTTATTACATACAAAGAGGAAATGCTTCGGAGATATCCTGATTCGAAGCCTACTTGGAGAGAACACACTACCACTGTAATTAACAAGACACAAAATTTAATAAAGGACCTTGAGAGAATGCGAGGCTCAAAGGATGTCAAGGAAGAATGCAGTATGTTTTGGCCAAATGCTCATAACGATTTGCGCCCAGCTCCAGTCTTTGAAAATGAGTTTGTATCATTACTCCCACATCCCATATTGTGGACCGAAGAAGAGAGAGTTTATGCCACAAGTAGATATAGAGGTTGATTGTTTTGTTGTGGTTCGGCCATCGGATGATGAATATGAGAATGTGAAGTTTTGGGTTGCAAAAGTAGTTGATGTGCAAAGAGATGACCAAGGGAGAGCTACAACATTTACAGCGGTATGGTATGAGCCAAAGGGCAGGAAGGAGAATATGGATAACAACACATTGTATACTAATTGTATAATGAAGGAGTGGGTCCCAAATGATGAATCGGTCTCTCAAGTTTCGACGGAGACAATCATAGTGTCTTGGCATTCAAGGGCAAAGAAATCAAAGAAGCGCATGGGATATGAGGTAAAAGGAAAAATAAAAATACCACAGCAAACTATTTTGCATATACATGAATTTTTAAGGATGCTCGCCATGGAGGAAGTAGAAGGAGACAGCGCAAATGAAGAATGTCCATGATTAAAGCTTTGTATTGAAGTCCATTGAAGGATTTTATTTGGGTACTAGGCAAGAAGAGTCAAAATATGCACTGGATGTCACCCAAGGGTCAAGGCTTGCCAAGACAATAGGGAGTTAATGCAGATGGCACCTGGCAAGGGACTATCACATTGAGCAATAAGATAATGGGGAGTCAATGCACCCAAGGGGCAAGGCTTGGCAAGATAACTTGTGGGAGTTAATGTAGATGGCACATGTATTTTGCACTGGATGTCACCCAAGGGTCAAGGCTTGGCAAGACAATAGGGAGTTAATGCAGATGGCACCTGGCAAGGGACTATTGCATTGAGCAATAAGACAATGGGGAGTCAATGCACCCAAGGGGCAAGGCTTGGCAAGACAAGTGGGAGTCAAATTATGCAGATGGCACCTGGCAAGGGACTGTCATGACATTGAGCAATAAGACAATGGGGAGTCAAATTATGCAGATGGCACGAATTGAGGCTCTTTAAGAGCAACAATTTAAATTCTAAACATATGTTCAATCTATATCATTTTGGATATAAAGACTCTAGCTGAGAGCAACGTCTCTCAATGTAATCATATAATAATAGCTATAATTGCTATTATACCTCTTTGGTTCAATACAAAACTTGGGTCTTATGGCATCATGTCTTTTTTCTATTTATTAAAAGTTTTAAAAATTTTGTGCATATTGCAAGTGACAATGTTATTTTCATGAAATATTTAAGTCTCCTTTCATGCCATTGGATTTATAAATTTATCACGTCAAGGAAAAACGTCAAGGAAAAATATTAAAAATAATTAAATTAACAAATAACTTAGATATAGCTAGAATTTCTAATATAGGATTATTTCAAATTCTTGCATGTTGGTGCAAAAGTATAGATTGAAAAAACAATATTTTTATGTGAATATGATAGTTCCACAAAGTAAACTTTTGATTTGGGAAGAATATTTTCAGAAAGTAAAATTTTGATTTGGGAAGGATATTTTCACAAAGTAAAGTTTTCATTTAGAAAGGATTTTTGGGCTTCGTCCAAAAACAACACAAAAAGTCCAAAATTAATGAAATAGGTGTTAAGTGTAAGAATGAGTAAATGTAAGTGCAAATCGTTCATTCACATTCTCTTAAAAGAATATAAAGTATTCTTTCAAAAGGAGTTGTAAGAATGAGTGAATGTAAATGGAAATTATTCGTTCACATTCTATAGAAAGATTATTCAATATTCATTCAAAAGAAAGTGTAAGAATGTTAAAAAATTCAAATTATGATTCAAACAAAGAATTAAAAATTATAACTCACTTTTAAAGGAAAACTTAAGACACTCTTGGCAAGTAAAAAGACTAAAACAACAAACACCTCAATAAGACAAGCTAACCCATGATAACAATTCAAACAAGACCCAAAATCACAACTAATACAGGAGACCTAAGGCAACAGGCAAACAAACACACAAAAACAACTCACAAAAGAGAGGCACTCAACAAAGAGACCCTTGTACTCCCACATACAAAAACAAATCCATTTTTATTCAAAAAATTTAGATTTCTTTTGCAACCTTAGACAATCTTCCTTCTTTACTTTCCTTTATTTGATCTCTTCTGCTTGGCTACAAAACCAAGCATGAGATACATGGAAATGGCACAAGCAGCCAGCTTAAATAGAAGAATAGAAGAATGTATTTGTGCTAGATATCAATGCTCCACTCTCGTGTAACTACACGGGAACCAACTAACTCTACTTGTAAGCCCCCCATATGAGGAGAAGGCATTTGAGTAGCTCGGTTATCTAGTAGGTCCTGGTTTGGACATCAGATGGGGGCCATGTGTGGCCTGATGGCTGGATGGCTTCAGATAGAGTTGGCACACTACCAACTAGGCTACATGCAAGTGCGGGAAGGCATCCCTTGACTGACTGCACTGAGGGTAGACGGAGCATTTCTCGAGGCAGCCCACTCTAGGGTTGCAGGGCCCATTTGGAGCCTCAAATGATCCCGGATGGCTGTGGGCCGAACGGAAACCGTAGGTAAGTTGCTCTGTTTTGTGCACCGGTTCTATCGTATGGGAGTCATATGGTCGGTGGCCTATTTCGAGACCGACCCCCTGTCGACTATTTTGGATGGACTGGGTCGGCCACCCAATTGAGCCTAACTGACTACAACTGGTGGCTATATAAGAGCAAGTCCGTGAAGCCCATTTCATCACTGGCTATAGCAACCTTGATTCCTTAGTATGCAGCCTCCATCTTCTACTGTTTCCAGCATGCCATCGAAGCTTCTTTCACAGGAGCGCACGGCTGGGAGGCAGCGCCATCTATTGTATCAATTCTACAGTAATCAAATTTTTTATTCTCCATACTATCTTGTTTTCTCTCTTGCGTACGAGATCCTGTTATCTGTTGAGCTCAGACGTTGTATTATTTTCCAAGACCGGATCAATGCAAGACAACAGATAGTACCAACTGCGGATGAGATTCTCGCGTGGACAAGAAGAAATGCAGATGCACTGTGCTATTTTCTGTAGTGTTAGTGATTCCGTCATGGCATTAATTCAACATGTCACCACACCGGAAGAGGCATGGACGGTCTTGAAAAATCAGTACGAGACCACAAATCAAATGCGGATTCAGAATCTGGAAGCAGCAGAGAAGTTCATCACCAGGGTGAAGAATCTGCGTGATCAGATGACTGCGATTGGCATCACCATCACCAGCGAGAATCTAGCACGAAGGTGCATACGGATTCTCCCACCAAAGTACGACGGTCTTGTTACGGCACTGAATACGTAGAATAGAAATCCGCCCCTCAACTTTGAGGATTTCAGCGTGATGCTTCTAGAGGAGGAGATGCGTCAAAAGATGAGGACTGGAGAAGATTCGGCTTTCTGGACCGGATCAAAGAAAGGTAAGGGTAAGGACTTTGGTAACCCATCTTCTTCTGATGATAAAAAGAGAGAGAAGAAGATCAAGTGCTTCTATTGCAACAAGGCAGGGCACAAGCAGAATGAGTGCCGCAAGAAGATTGCAGATGAAAAGAACGGAGTGAAGAAAGAGTCCAGCAACAGCACGCAGGCAGTACCCATAGAGCTATTCGTCGCAATTGACGAGATTTGCACGGAGGCAGTTCATGTACCTGCGGATGAACCTTGGATCATTGACAGTGGTGCATCCCGCCACATGACCAGTCGGAAGGATTGGCATACCTCTCTATAGCCGGTAGGGAATGACATCATGGTAGCAGTCGGCAATGATGCAAAATGTCCAGCAAAAGGAAAAGGTACGATTCTCTCAAGTCAGATGGAGTTGTAAAAGTTGTCCGATGTTCTTTATGTGCCAGATATCAAGAGGAACTTGTTGTCCATTTCTGCAATCACGGATCGGGACCTCAAAGTTCAATTTGATAAGAATGGTGCACAGATCCTGGATCTTCAAGGAAAGGTCATTGGTAAAGGTACACAGCGCAACAACATTTGCGAACTCTCAGCTTTTAGTGCTCAAGCGGATGTGAAGAACACTAAGCTGTGGCATGAGAGGTTTGGTCATCTAAACCTTAGTTCTTTGAAGGAGATGCATAAAAGTGGAATGATTGCATACCTACCAAAAATTTCAGATATGCCCGATGTATGTGAAGCTTGCATGATGGGCAAGCAGCATCGGTAGCCCTTTCCTAAAGAGGCCACCAGAGCAAAGGCTCCTCTAGAGCTCGTTCACACGGACCTCTGCGGAAAGATGGAGACGGATGCTTTGGGTGGTTCCTTCTACTTCATGACGCTGATCGATGACTACAGTAGAAGGATATGGATATACTTCCTGAAGATGAAAGACGATTCTTTTAGTAGGTTCAAGGAATGGCATGTAATGGTCGAGAAAGAATCGGGGAGGAAGGTGAAGAAGCTGAGATCAGACAAAGGTGGAGAGTTCACATCGATTGAATTCGAAAGTTACTGCAAAAGTCACGGAATCAAGAGGCAGAAACCCCCGCCACATACATCACAACAAAATGGAGTAGCAGAATGCAAGATGCGGGTCATTTGCAAAATGGGCCGGAGTATGATGAAAGGGAAAGATTTGCCAAAGACTTTCTAGGCTGAAGCATGTAACACTGCAGTTTACATCCTCAATCGTAGCTACTCAAAGGCTGTGAACAGGATGACTCCACTGCAAGCCTTTTCTGGTAAGAAACCTTCAGCTGCACATTTCAGAGTTTTTGGATGTGACTGTTTTGTGCATGTCCCTGATGCTACCAGGACCAAATGGGAACCGAAGAGCCGGAAGTGTATTTTCTTGGGCTACAGTGAAGAGGTGAAGGGTTACCGTCTCTATAACCCTGTTACCAAGAAGGTAATTGTTAGTCGCGATGTGGTCTTCTCAGAACACCGCATCAATTGAAGGAGGATGCTTCCTTCCCAGACAACCAGGACCAGGATATCCATCCAGTACTGCCACCAACAGCAAACCGAACTCCCCCAACGGTGCTTGGGAGAATTCAAGACAAAGAAGATGAAGAAGAGCCTGTAGAACCACAACGGCAATGGCCATTCCCGAAGTGGGTAAAGCAACTTTTGGACGGCAGAGAACCTCTAGCAATTGAGGAGGAACCAACCGAACACTACCGGTCCAAGAGATTAGAGGAGCAAAGAAGGGCGCAGGAACACTTGGTCAACTATGCTTTGATGATAGAAGTGATCCGTGCTGAGGAACCCAAGTGTCTTGAAGAGGCACAAGGCGATGATAGGTGGATGGAGGCTATGCAGCCGAAGTATGGCTCCATAATGAAGAACAACACTTGGGACCTTATGGATCGACCACCAAAGCGCAAGGTAATTGGAACCAAGTGGGTGTACAAGATCAAGTACAATTCCGACGGCATGTTGGATAAGTACAAGGCTCGGCTCGTGGCAAAAGGATTTGCACAGGTACATGGTTTTGATTATCAAGATACTTTTGCTCCCACAGCTCGACTAACCACAATTCATAGTGTTTTGGCTTTAGCTGCCCAGGGAAGTTGGCCCGTGTTTCAGATGGATGTGAAATCCACCTTTCTGAATGGAGATCTCAAGGAGGAGGTATACGTGGAACAACCACCAGGTTTTAAGATCCCCGGTTCAGAAGGTAAAGTCCGCAAACTAAAGAAGGCACTTTACGGGCTGAAACAGGCCCCACCAAATTGATGCCTACTTTCTATAAAACGGGTTCAGGAGGAGCCCATCTGATGCAAATTTGTATATCTTTAGAGAAGGAGGTAGGTTTATGATCATGGTCCTTTATGTGGATGACCTTGTCATAATAGGGAACCATGAAGAGAAGATCTTGCAGAGAAGCATTTGCTAGGAAGAGAGTTTGAAATGACAGACCTCGGACTGATGCATTTTTGTTTGGGGATTGAAGTTTGGCAGGAGCCGAAATAGATCTTCATTTCACAACTGAAGTATGCTGGAGGGATACTAAAGGCATTTGGCATGGCGGAGTGCAAAACAGTTGGTACCCCTATGGAGGTTGACGTGAAGCTCTCAAATGAGGATTCATCACCACTGGTGGATAAAGCGAAGTACAGAAGGCTTGTGGGCAGCTTGATCTACCTGTGCAACACACGGTCGGACATCAGCTTTGCAACTGGTGTACTAAGCAGGTTTTCCAATAAGCCCCGGGAGAACCATTGGAGGGCAGGGATGCAGGTGCTGAAATACATCAAAGGCACACTTGATTATGGCATCACCTATACCAAGGGCAACATCTTGACCGTCAGATTGGGCAGGAGACATGGACAGCAGGAGATCAGTGATAGGGTACTGTTTCTCACTTGGATCTGGAGTTGTGTCATGGGTCAGCAAGAAGCAACCCACAGTTGCTCTTTCTTCTACCGAGGCCGAGTACAAATCTGCAAGCTTTGCTTCTTGCGAGGCAGTGTGGTTGAGGAGGATTTTGGGAGACATGGGTGTAGTGCAAAACAAGCCTACACAGTTATCATGTGACAATCAGAGTTGCATGGCGATTGCAAAGAACTCGGTGTTCCACGCTCGCATAAAACACATTGAGATTCAATATTACTTTGTACGCGAGCTGATCATGGATGGAGAGATCGACTTAGTGTACTGTCCAACTACACAGAATGCTGCGGACATCTTCATGAAGGCTCTTGGAAGAGACTTGCTACAGAGGCATCTTCATCGACTTGGCATTGGGCCGAAAAAGTAAGTTCACTTGCGGGTGGACATTGAGGGGGGGTGTTAGATATCAATGCTATGGGCCGAACGGTAACCATAGGTCAGTTGCTCTGTTTTGCGCATCGGTTCTATCGTATGGTCAGTGGCCTATCTCGGGACCGACCCCCAGTCGACCGTTTTGGGCGGACTGGGTCGGCCAGTCGGCCACCCAATTGAGCCTAATCGACTACGACTGGTGGCTATATAAGAGCAAGCCCGTGAAGCCCATTTCATCACTGGCTACAGCAACCTTGATTCCTTAGCATTCAGCCTCCGTCTTCTACTATTTCCAGCACGCCATCGAAGCTTCTTTCACAGGAGCGCACTGCTGGGAGGCAAGCGCCATCTATTGTATCAATTCTACAGTAATCAAATTTTTTATTCTCCATACTATCTTGTTTTCTCTCTTGCGTACGAGATCCTGTTATCTATTGAGCAGAGACGTCGTATTATTTTCTTACAATTTGGACTAATACACGTTTATTCATACGAATACGTAATCATACAAATAATTTTATTCGTACAAATATGTTTGGATGATGTGTCGATTTATGAAAAAAACATGATGTGTCTAGATTTTTTTCCCTAGTTTATTCTCCCTATTGAATCATTCCTCCAATTTACCCATATTTTTTGAATAATGAATTTCAAACCCATAAAAAGACATATTGTCCTCTTCTCTTGCTTGGTTCCATGCAAGGTCCTCCTCAAACATCTTTATGCCTTAGGAGTGTACGTCTTACTGATAAGTGTTTTGATTGTTTTTCTACTCTTTCGAGTATGGGAGAGGATTTAGTGGGTCTATTGAAGGTTTGGTAGTTAAGATGGATGGTTTCTAGCTCCCCAAGTTTCATCCCCTCCTTTTGGTAGTTGATTGAATTGCTTACCAATCAAGGGAGTATGACTAGAAGAAGATGACGGGGAAAAGGTAATTGTGTCCTCATTAGATCCATTTTGGATAATCACCTTGTCAAAACCTTTTCCCACCTTAACTGCACCCTTAGTGTTTACTCTGTAGGCTAGGATGTACTCGCCTTATATCTTTTGGCCTGCTTATAAAGCTCCTTGTTGAGTGCCCTAGCCTGGGCCCTTGTAATTACATTTAAGGGTACAATATTATAAGGACCCATAGTGTATGAAGTACATTGCTGAAGGCTCCCACTATGCTCTATGTTCTGCCACTATCTTGAAATCCTTGCGTGAATGTAAAGTTCTTCAAAGATGGCTAACTTGATCTCTTGGAGCTTCAGCTACACTCGGAGCACTCATCACAACTATGGCTTAAAGAAGGTCATCACAACTATGGACAATAGGCTTACAAATTACAATCTATCAAACAAAAAAACAAGTGAAAAAAGATGAATGACACGAAGGCGAAGGGGGGGGGTAGAGACGAGTGGTGGAGTGAGGGAAGCTAAGAGAGAGAGAGAGAAAGAGAGAGACTAGTGGAGGAATGAGGGAAGCTAAGAGAGAGAACGGGGAGGCGAAGGGTGGGTGGGCTAGGGACGAGTGGTGGAGTGAGGGAAGCTCTGTGTGTGTGAGAGAGAGAGAGAGAAACCCAAAATCGTTCGTTGTGCATAATTGCCCCATTTATTGGGCGGACAGCTTTAACAAAGGCCAATGAGAAAAATCTAGAATTTATGAAATTTAAAAACTCCCCTATTTTAGTTTTTCCAAAGTAAGGCTGAGTCTAATATGAAAACGCTACAATATGATGTCTTGAAATCCCATTGGGGACGGCATAACTGCAAGGTAGAAATATTAAGAAGGATAATAAAAGCTTTAGAAGAGAAGCTAACTGTAGAGGAGCCACTAATTCTCGGCTAGAACAACAGAAGATGGCGAGCTTGCGTTCAAGCTCTGAGTCTTTGAAAGGCTGGCCGCTAGAATAGCCAGCTCTCTCTCCACAGCCTTTACAAGCTTCGCATTCCTTTCTTCCGCATCACCTTCTTCCTTTCTCGCCTGCAACTGCTCACACGTCCCTTCACAACCCACCTCCTCCTCTGCGTTGCTCGCTTGATCTACTGCACCTCCTCGATCGCCACCTCCTTGCAAGCCTGGATCCGGTTCTACCTCTTCCTCGCCTTCTCCCGCTTGCTCCTCATATCCCGACGCACCACTTTGCACTCTTGCCTCTTCCATTCCTTCCCCAGCTGCCTTCCTGCACCTTCCTTCCCCAAATTTTCCCTCAACTCCCAGCTCCCCAATACTCGATTCATCGCTTTCCACCTTGTTGCACGTTTTATCCCTCTCTAGATCTTCCTCTTCCTTCGGTCCTTCCGAAAGCCCCACCGCCCACTCCTCGACGATTTCAGCGTTCTTTTCGCTGCTCTTATTTTGCTTTGTGGAATCGGGTCCCCAGCCGATCATTGCGACGACGAAGATAGCTGTAGAGATGAGCAGCGGACCGAAGAAATGAAGAAGGTGATGAACTGGATGCATGAAGAGAAGAAATACAAGGCAGCACAACGTAACCGGGTGTTTCCTCACGAACCCCAGCGTAGTAGAAATACTGGGGGGCGCCATGTGGCCTCCAATCTCCTCCTTCCCTAACTATCTCTCCGCCCTCTCTTCTTTCCCTTATCCCCGGATAATGGCTTCTTCCCCTTCAACGCCAGACGTCTTTCTCACATTTCGAGGCTCCTGAGCTGCTTTGACCGCTCGTGAGTTCTCCTCCCATACAACGTACACAAGCCAGATCGATGAAGGGCACAATAATCCGACGTCGATGGACGCTGTACTAGTGCAGCGAGATCCAACCATGTAGACGCACAGTAGATACAGAGGAGGCTAGGAGTTTGTGCACACTCCACAGAAAGTAGACAAACAACCGATAAGGCGACAATGGATTATCGCAGAGATAACCCGTATAAATACATAAGAGCTGCAAGTCTGCAAGAACCATGCTGGGTTCGAACACAAGATGCTCAATTAGCCTGGGTTCTCTTTTGAGAGCATCTCCATCCTAGCCAATAATGGGCCAAAGTGTTTGCAGACGACAATCGGTGGTGGAGCATCAAATCAAAAGGTAAACATGACCGTATATCTGCTCACGCTCACCTCCAGCGCAGGCTGAAATGACACATTTGTCATCTTCAGCAATGATGGTGGACAGCGAATCATGAAGATAAACAATTTCAGAGGCGGCACCTAGCCTTTTTTGTTCATTTTATTGATTCTGTGGAGCGTTGAGGATCTTCATTGAAAAGGCAGTGTTACGTCTCTAACACGGCTGAGGTTATCACACAGAAATACCTAAGAATCTTGCTAAACGCTCAGTTTATCACTTATAAGAGCAGCCTTCTCAGATCAAGGGTATGTCCGAAAGCTCTGTGGGCTGGAAGCATCTTCCTCTAAAGTCTCAAAAAGTAGGAATTTTTTTGCTAAAGTTTGCCTTTAAGCACCCATCCATAGTCCTTTCGCCATGCAAAGTATTCGGCTTTTCTATATTCTTCGTAGACTGCCTTTGTAATTATAGCCAAGTTCAGGAAAGCACAAGGGTGAGACTCTTGGATGCTACCTTTCAAATACACCAGCAAGGCACCTTCCCTCTTAAACTAGGAATTTGCTCTCTAGAAATGACTTGATTGTCATAGCCCTTGAATGGCTCACGTGTCCATCTCCATCTTTTTCCAATACACCAAGGCACCTTCCCTGAGAAACTAGGAGTTTGCTCTCTAGAAATGACTTTGTCATAGCCCTTGAATGGTTCACGTGTCCATCTCCATCTTTTTCCTATAGCACTCCATCTCAAATTGTACATGTCTTTTAGTGTCCCTATTGCCAATGCTTACCGATATGAGAAGAGCACTTGTTCCTTGCCAAAAAAGGGATTGCCACTTCTACTACTCACCCTTTAATCACAAGGGAAGTTTGTCTAATGGCCTTTATCCACCCACACAACAGTCTCTCTCATTCATATTGTGCACAAACTAAATAGTATTCATGTGGAAATACTCTGTCTTCATTAAAAACATATTTTAAAAATGATAAACATCCTTGAATGAGATTTGGACATGTAAGTTACTTTATTAAATTAATGAACAAAGCCAGTTTTCTTTAAAAGAATCCTAAACCATTGTAACTTAGAGAAACTTGAAGCATTTCCAAAGAGTTTAATGCTTATAGGCTAACATAAGCCCTAGCTGCTGCTGCAGCAACCAATGCCAACACACACACACACACACACACAAAGAGAGAGACAGAGACAGAGACAGAGAGAGACAAAGAGAGACAGAGATAGAGAGAGAGAGGTGCATCAACATGTGCATTCATATGCACACACAACTACATGCACATGTGCACACATATTCATGCGCATTCTTGACACTATTTAACCACAAAAGGAATCATGAGGGGTGTCTCTCAAGGTGATTCTAATAAAGGACATTTTAATGAGACATGTATATCAATACTATGAAAAGTCACATTAAAACTTTGTATTTCATCATCTTAACACTAGCAAAACTTATATTAAATGATAGAATTTTACAAAATCACCTACATAGGTCCTTGAAGGTATGGCTTTTCATAAAAATTCACAATACTAGATCAAGAATCCAACACTAAATCCCACAATAACATTATGAGATCGAAGAGGCTAGTAAGAAATGCATTAATTGCCTTTTTTTATCAAAAAGTATAAAATATAATATTCTTAGAATTGATGCTCATGATGTCCAAACTTGGCACCCAAATTTATCAAGCCTTCTCTAAAACAAAGAGTACATCATTCCTAAATAACTGCATAACTAGTCCTTGGGTCATGTTGACCTTGAGTACAAGGACAATGAAGGCACTTTAAATATTTTCATCAGTGTTGTGGCTTCAAGCATCTTACTTTAACCAATTGCCAAGAAATTTCAATAATGTCACTAAGAGACATAAGCTTTAAAGCATAATGCAAGAATTTGCAACAAATGATTCCCTTGTAGTAAATGGAATCCTATAATCTGTGTGCTTGGAGCTTTGAAAATGGGTCAATGCACTATTGGGTGTAGCTAATTGTGAAACTATCTGAGTTCCCTCGCGCCTTTGTGGATCATGCTCCTTTTCGTATGTCAAAAGGTTTAGATATCGCTAACGAGATGTGTTTCCTTGCTTTGTCACCAAGCTTCTTGGAAGAACGTGCTATACCTCCACTAAGATATGGAGCTTATCCTAGCAACCGTGGAGGTAGAGGAGGAAGAGGTGGAGGCATTGTGCACCCCTCTTATGCACATGCAACTTAGAAGCCATGGGGGGGCTTCTTTAGCTTCCCCCCTAGGATAGCGTTTTGCTCCTAGCCCTTCCAATACAGATGGGCATGTGGCCTCAAGAGAGATACAAAAAGCCAACGCAACTCCTTCTCCCCGGCACAGAGATGGGATTGCAGGTATCTACGAAAATTGAGCTCCCTCAGGAGCCATTGGTAGAATAGCTACTTTGCATGCAGTCGCTTCAAGCAGTGAAGGATTAACCTTTATTGAGTCCTAGATCAGAACAAATTGGATCAGAAAGGGAATCAATGTTTTAATGTGAGATTCTTGAAGAAAGGCTTCTTTGTCTTTCTTTTTGAGAAACCTGAGATGGCTTCTACAACTATGCAACATGGTTTATGGACCATTAGGAATCAACCTCTTTATTTAGAATGGTGGTCCAAAGTTTTCTCTCCTGATGTCCCTAGATCTACTAGAATCCCTATTTGGGTTGATGAACTCCCTGATTTACCTTTGTATTTATGCAATCAACTCCCCTTTCTATGTTGTGGGCTGGGAGAAGTGTTGGGTGTAGAATAAGAAAACTTCATTAACCCCAGAGGCAACAATCCTCGGATCTACATTAAGATGGATATAGCTAAGGAGATGCCCAAGACTCTTACTATTCTCAATAGAAATGGTAGTTTCTATAGGGAGAAGCCTCTAACTTATAAAAATCCTCCCCACTCTTGCCTTTTTTGTGGGCTTTCCACCCATTTGGTAAAAAATTGTCCTTTGAAGAGGGGCAAAGTTAAGGAAGCTGAACCCTCTGCTGCTAAATAAGATACCCCTACTGAAAGGTGAATTTCCAAAGTCCCTAACCCTCCTCAGTGATTAGGATAGTGATCATAACATCACAAGAGTTATTGGTAAGGACAAGCATCACAGTCTACCAAAAGCAGCAAATAAAAACTCTTTTCAACCTCTCAGAGATAAAGAGGAGAGCTTAGAGAATAGCAATAGAATTAGTATGGTGATTGAAGCTGGTGGTCTAAAGAGTTTGAAGAGCATGTTAACAGAGAGGATGTTATGGAAGAGATAAAAGAGAGTGAGGAGGAATCAGAGGAAGATCAAGGGAAGGGTTCCTCAATCATCTAAGCAAATCAAGAGGACACTAGTCAAGGTAAGGCCTTCACTGTAGTTCAACACAAAAGGAGGCAATCCAACGTTGCTACAGTCCAAGTGAATAGCTTCAACCCTAGGGCTGAAAAGGGGCAGAAAAGGAATGTCAGATAAAGTTTTTACCTTCTTGACTCTAAATGTTAGAGGGCTGATGGACCCTAGTAGGAGTGAGGAGCTAGCTTTCTAATTGAGAGCTAATTCTTTATCTCCTCTCCTCCTAGCATTACAAGAGATCAAGGCTTGTAGGAATATTCTAGAAAATAGACTAAAAGCTATAGATAGAAGAAGAACTTGGTATTACACTTCACATGAGGAGGGTAAAGGGGGTACAGCAATTGGAGTTGTAGTAGGAGCCATTTCTCTCCTCTTCCAAAAGAGAAGCTTCAATATCCACCAAGTTGGATTATCTCATTGGAAGAACCATAAACCTGTCTCACTTAGATGTGATTTTGGTTTTGGTGAGAGAAGCTCTTCTGGGTTTAAAGTTCACCCTAAACTCTTCTTGTTGAACAGTGTTCAAACTTTAATTGGTAAGGCTTGGCATAATACTTTCTCTAAGCACACTTTAGCCTCAGAAGCTTGGGCATTAGCTGTTTATGATACTCAAATCATCTTAAAAACAGCTAGAAAGAAAAGAGCTAAGATTAGGGCTCAGAGAATGGATAAAATTTAGAGTAATATCAGTGGTTTATAACAAAAATCAAAAACTGGAGATGTGGATGCACAAATAGAACTGATAAGTGCTAAAAAGGACCTCAAGAAGAAATTTAATTATTTCAAAATATACTTCAGGGACTGGTGGGCAGGGAAGATAGATAGACCCACTAAGAAAACTTTTAGAATAATCAGAAGAAAGAGATTGCAAGAGGAGATCCCCCTTCTTAAAAGATCAAATGACACCTAGTCTATAACTACATAAGAGAATGTTGGTTTTATTCAGCAACATTTTTAGAACTTACTGTCTAGTACAATCACCCCAAATGAGGAAATCCAAAGTAGACAACTATGTCAAATTATAAGAGAGAAATCTATCAAACGTTTTGATCTACCTTATTTGGGGAGACCCTTTACATTATAAGAGTTGAAGGAATTTGTGTTAGTTATGGAAGATGGTAAGACACCTGGGGAAGATGGGCTACTTAATAAGTTCTATAAGTCTTTCTGGGAACTAGTTGGCCCTTATCTTTTACTGTTATGGCAAGAAAGCTTGGTGAAAGGTGCTCTCTCTTACACATCAATGGGGGAATTAACAAACTGATCCCTAGAGACTTGCAGTGGCCCAAGTCCACAACTGTGATGGCCAAATCAACCAGTGTAAGTATGGAGGCTATAATTATTTACTGCAGCAACTGACTATTGGTTGGTGGTGAAGAACATGTGGCACTACATGCATAGAAGTGGCATACACCAACCACTATAATGGCTGAAATAAGAGTGTAACTACAGGTGCCCACATCAATAATGGTAGCTGTAATCAACCAACTAAATTTAAACACACCAACCACTACACAAAATATTTTTTTGAATCCCTTAAATTAAGGGAACTATAGCCGGGATTGTATCTTAAAATTTTCCAAAATTTGTTTAGATGTTGGTATTTTCAAATTTAAAACACTATATTATGTCTCTTAAAGTTAAAGGAAACCTCAAACCCCAAATATGATTTCTCAATTTCAACCAAGAAAAATACACTACAAATTGGTTTTGTGAGCACATAATTAGTCTACTATTAAGTGGCATGCAAAGAGGCTTCAAAGCTTTAAAAAAGTTATGTGTTGGGCTACTAAATATTAGCTTTGAAAGAAAATCTTTATAGAAGCCAAAGCCAAACTCAATTAACTCTTTTTTTTTAAATATACGTGGAGATATACCATGACCTCTAAGGAGGCAATGATTTACTCTCAATGCCATAAAAGAGATAAGTGTTTATATATTAACAAATATATTACAATAGTTCAATTGTCCTATGATACAAATTCACCAAAAAACCAAGACAAAAAACCATTTGACATGGCAAGATAAAAAAGAGCTCAATGCTCTACTCAACTTTTCTTGTAATTGTCTACAATTTGAAGTTGTAGAAACTCCCACAAGAAGGTGTGTAATGCCTGGTCAACAAATGCATGAGGCCTAAAAGAAACGCACAAAAAATAACTCGGTCATTAGGGATTCAAAAGCCATGCAGACCTTGACTACCTAGGGCATACGACCTAGCCTTGAAAGGTCTTGGAGTATGTTTGACATTGTCTAGTCATGGGAAAGCAAGGCCACCGCTTTGGCAAAAGGTAAGTACAAAACGATATCAGCTAAACATGAGGCATAGCTACCAATGCAGTGGAGCTAGAGGGTGGAGACAAAGGTGGGGCAAAAGATAATATTCAAGTAGGAGGTTTAGGTGGATTCTCTATCCAAGAACCCTATAGGTTAGGGAGACCTCATCAATGTAAAACCCTTTAATAGTCAGCCCACCATGCCCCAAGTGAAATCCCATTGAATACTCTACATCTAAGCCACATGTATAGTTCTCAAGGATCTCAAACCAAATCCTTTGGGTGCTAGGGAGACTCTATAGCTAGTGCAAGATCACCTCCAAAGCTCTGTCTAGACAAAAGTGGCCTCGACCATCTACTCGCATCAGCTCCAGCCATGGACACCATGGACAACAGCTAGAATAAGTAAGAAATCTTCCATGGCCTAAGGCTGAACCAAAACCATTTCTAAAATTTGGATCTAGCCTCTTGGGACACCTATTGCTCAATCCAATGTCTTTCTCTTGAGGGAGTCCATGGGGAGTGCATGCTATTACCTCTATCTAGAGTCCTCTTCTTATCGGTGTCGTATAGGCTAAGAAGTACACCTCATCTACTCTCTCTGTGTGGTCACTCTAGATGGCCAAAATCATTCCCCTAGGTCCAACTAGACCTTCCACAAAGTATGGTCCACCTAGAGCCAAATATGCCACCTGTGCACGCATCTTAGTTCAAAATACAAGGAGGTCTATGAGCCACTCCTTGCCTACATGGTCCACTACATTGATCATGTTCCAATGAAGCAATTTTTGGCTCCCATCCATCTCTACATCTCCCTTGAACATTGTCTAGAGGAGCCCTCCCAACCCAAAACTATAGATACTGGCTTGATCTTTGCCTCACTTGATCATTATCCTCAAAACCTATTCTAGAGAAATAGCCCCAGTTGCCTACGATCTACCAAGTCTATAGTCCTACGCACTATGATTCTGGATGGCTAATGTCTCCCAACCTCACTTTTCCTTTGAGGGGATCCTATTCCAAGTCTCAAAGGAGATGTATGGGCCACTATCCCATTGAGACCTCCTAATGTTTGCCCATCATCCTAGCATAAGACCATCCTAAATCTGTAGATGCCAAATAAGGGGTTGGTGTTCAAACACATTCTTTGTAGAGAGGTCAGTCCCAAAAGATTCCTCTTGCTAGTCTCTGCTAAACCTTATTTTAGCTATGCATTAAGGCAATCCGCTTCCCCATAAGAGGGGACTTAGAAAAGATCCAGTGGTGAGACTACTACCACGGTCCACCAATTCATTAGGTATTTCTGATAAGCCCTCCCAGGTGCAAGAGGAACTTCCAAGGCTGTACACCAGGAATGAGGCCATGCACCACCAGCTTGCCCAAGAGGGCTCTACTCTACATCTCTAGAAATGATGCCCAAGCCTTTGCATACATGCAGCACTATTTGCCATGAAACCCTAGACTTAGTATTTCTTGTTCCATCTAAACCAACCCATAAGAAATGTTGTACCAAGCATATGAACTGACCCATGCACCCCATATGAAAGCATCAGTAGGAAGCTATGTATAATGGTATGGCAAGAAGAACTAGGTTGGCCACTTGGGCTCTACCCAATACGGGGAATTCGACCAAGCTCCTATATACAAAGCTTTCACCACACACTCTCGAGAATGGTTAGCTGCTCTCTATCAATACCCACCTAGCAACCAAGTTATCTCACTATTTTTCCCCACAAAATCCATCAAAAACAAAAGGCATCCCCCTAGTCCTGGACCTCCTCCATCCCTGTGAATAAGCCAATAGATTTGGTCTAGTTGATCCAAGAGCTTGAGGTCTCACAATAGACAAGGCACCCTTGATTGTGTTAAGGCTCATGGTTGAGCCCTCCACATCTAGGTCCATATCGTCTATGAACTTTGAATCTAGTAACTCCTCCTCCTAATTGGAAGACTCATACCAATTAACCCATTGTCTTGAGAGCAAAAAATCAAACTAACCCCTTACTGATGAAAAGAAAGAGGGAGTGAGGGAGCAACCCTATTTGTCAATCCTAGAATTCTGTTGATCAGATTCTTACCTTGATTTTTGTGACATGAAGAGTCTTTCCCTTGATTTGCCTACATACACCATCTCCACACTTTCCCTCATTTAATTATGTACTAGCAACCCCCCTGCCATTCTTCCACTCGCGTAAGCAATGTAGAGTTTTTCATCCATAGATAGTGGTTGATAATGCAAAGTCAAATTAAGAGAGAGAATGGATTGCCTGTGTGGCCTCCAATAAGCACCTGATGACATATCCTTGCCTAAAGATATAATGCCCCCTTGATCCACCTATCTATGAATGGGAGAGGGAGAGAGAGAATGGATTGCCTGTGTAGCCTGCAAAAAGCACTTGCTGAGAGATCCTTGCCTAAAGAGCTAAGACCCCCTTGATCCACCTATGTGCAAAGCCCAATCTATGCTTGGTCCCCTCTAGGAAGGAACACTCCTCCCTATCATAAGCCTGCTCATAGTATAGGATGTCAAGAGGCTATGACTCCTCCCTAGCCCAATCCACTACCTCCCAAAACATGAAGTTTTTTTCCATGATACTGCATTGCAGTGCACGTTATGAATTATGTTTGAATGGTGGGGTCTCAACTATAGGCCTTATTTAAGGTCTCAAGCCCTTATTTAAGATCATGTATGTGGTATCGAAAGTCTCCATTGATGGATATTTGCTGACCTATCCCCACTTCGAAATCAAGAAAATCTAGCCGTGCCTCAAGGACGAAGAAAGCGAGCCTAAGTCTAAAATCTTCTGACAAGCTACCCATAATGGGGTGAGAATATGCTCCAAAAAATCCAAAAGATGGTAGGGGTCAAGGCATCCTCCCTAGGGAGCTTTTACAGAGGAAGATCCTTGAGGGCCTCCTAGATCTCCTTGCCAGACTAGTCAAACTCAGTGAGACTACTGCTAATGGAACCTATTCCCACACTACTATTGAGAATGGTGTTTGTAAATTGCACCATAAGGATTATGGGACAAACCCTAACCCTAAGGGGTCCATGTATATATTCCTATTTTCCTTGTAGCCAATCTTGTGCACTCCTCTCTCTCTTTCACTCATCTCCGTTTTATCATGGTATCAGAGCACTAGGTGATCCCAAGCCCTTCCATGTTGTCAAGGCAATAAGCGCTGCCTTGAGGCATTCTCCATCTTTGAATTCTTGAGAGTTTGAGAGATTTTGAGAGCTCTTCTTGAAGAGAGTTCCATTGAGAGGATTTCATTGGGATTTTTTTCTTCAAGTTCATTGAGGTCTTCTTCTTCATGTGAGAGATATCCATTTATGAGATAGAGATCTCCTAGTGTTTGAGAGTTCTTCTTCTATTCTTGGAGAGATCTATTGTAGTTTTTGAGATGTATTGAGAGAGAATGAGAGAGATCTTAGTGGGTAAAAGATATAGAGTCATTTCTATGTGAGAGAAGTCTGCGAGAGAGAGAGAATCTCAGAGAGATTTTTTTGGTCGAGCAGAGAATAGCAACAACACAGTCGAGAAGCTCGTTGAAGGTCTTCCTCTCTAAGTCAAAGCTGCTCTTTGACGTTCGAAAGCTCCAAGACTCATGCAAGCAAATAGTCCACCTTTAATGACTATACAATACAAGCTAATAGCCCAACACACTCTAGCAAGCAACTGCGACCCAAGCGACCTTCAACAACTCATTTCAACAAGCTTCTTACCCAATCCTGGTAGCCCTTTGTGGTCTCTACAATACATTGCAATCAGCCTATTGCAATCAGCCTAGAGCAACGTAACCAGTGAGCCAACTGCCTCTACTTCCAACTCAGCTCCTCCTCCATAACAATCGACTCTAACTACTCCTCCAACAAAAGCAACACCACAACCAACTGCTCAAAAAAATTGTTCAAAAGTTCCTTCATCGCAGCCTCTAACAGCGCCATGGCTCTAGCAAGCTTCAAACATCTCCAGAGATAGCTCATGGCCTCTCTAGCAAGCAGCTCTACATCGATTTCATCAACGAGCCCAAGGACAACTTCACACTAGCGATGATGAGGAGCTCAACTCCTACTTTCAACAAAGCTCCTACAATGCTCCATCTACAAGACCTGCCTCCAACTACACAACCACTCCGAACGGTGCTCCAACAACAAGCTCAACGGCGACGACTACTATGATGAGCATCCACGCGACAAGGCCAACCTGACAGCTCCAAGCTTCCACAAGCCCGACCATCTACAACCTCTTGAGAGACCACGCTCAACATCATGTTATTACATGTGCATAGCACTAACACGTATAGAGTGCTATAAAGGATAGGGTTAGATGCCCTAACCCTAACCCTAAATAGGTTTGTATAAATTCTACATTTTCAACTAAATCTAGTGTGCTGTTAGTCATTTGTGGTGTGCTCTCTAGATGTGCCCTCTCTCCTCGTCTCCACTTTTCTCCTCTCCCCTCTTCATATTTTGTCATGGTATCACAGCCTCCATTGAGGCATTGCGATCCACATGAGAGAGCATGATAGATCGAGAGATTGAGAGTTCTTGAGTGTCCTCTTTCGTGAGAGAAAAGTTTTGTTCATCGAGAGTTCTTTGATAGAATTTCCGTCCATTTTTTTATTCATTCCATTCACTCTTCTTGAGTGTTAGTGAGACTTTCTTCGTGAGTGAGAGAGAAATTGCTTGTGAGTTCATTGAGAAAGAGAGACTGAAATTCATTCAGTTTGAGAGACCTTTGAGTTTTGAGAGAGAGATTTCTATCAATTTCTTATTTGAGAGAGAGAGAGAGATCTCTATGAGACTTTGGGTGAGAGAAATATCTTTGGAGCAAACTGTAGCTCCCTCGACTATAGCCTAGCAATCTACCTCATCAAGCTTCAACTGCAACTACGAGCTCCATCGACGCCAGCGTCTCAGTAGCCCTTGCAGCTAAGTGACCCTTCATAGACCTAGCTCAACAAGCCTCCACGACTAGGCAACTGGACCCCGCATGTCCTCTTGTCTTATGTGACAATGGACCCCATATCAACCTTAGCTATGGTGACAATCTCCCCTCCCTTGCCGGAAAGCCAACGGAGCAGTTGATGAGCCAACTCCCGTTGACCATGTCTTGCCTCTGTCCACACCTCGAGGACCCACAAAACCATGCAATTTTTGAGTTCGTAAAATTGCATCTCATTGTCACCAACCCCATCATGTCTCCACAACCGCTTAATGCAGCAAAGCCAGATCCCATTCATATACTCTGTCGTGAAAAATGGCTTACCTGGAAATCGTCCACCCTGAACATCCGGTGCTTTGCATGATTGTCGTACGTTGCAGTTGCAATGGCAACACTAGCCAAAGGTTCTTCATGATGGTCTCAAAGAGAGCTATCTCGAATCTCACCCTAGCAATGGCCCCTCTTCTAAGGTGATCGTCCTGACCATTAAGGACATGAATACTTGAATTTGGGCGACGCTATGGAACTTGATCTTGCTTAGCCACGAGGAGACTACAGAGAGTTTGCAACATCTCTCAACGCAGAGTGGGAGTTGACTGCCCACTGCAATGGCTCATTGGCTTCAAGTTGCCTGCAAGGTGCAGCTCGAGCTAGCTGGTTGGGTCCCTCCAAGCGCGAGAACTTTGCGGGGCAGGGAGGGGCAGGCGAGTTGGCTGAGGGTTCCGTTGGCTTTCCGGCTGGGCAGAGAGATTGTCAGTAGCTACAGGGTCGATTTTCACATAAACTGCCACCTCTCGAAACAATCACATGATCACAGGCTATCACCAAACAAAATGCAATGCCATATCTCCACAACTGGACGAAATATTTCAAGATTCCATCATAATCTTCAAGATTCTGGCATACCTACATGTCAGAGAGGGCTTATCCTCAAGATCACCACACCCAAGGCTTGGTGAAGGATGAGCCACGTGGCACTACACCCACAGTGACACATCACACCAACAATTGACTTCCACATGTCTTATCCTACCACATCATCCTTATCTGCCACATCATTAGTAGACCTGGTCCATGCCATGTCATTTGATTGTGCTCGCTACCACCTCATCATAGATAGTACCACATCATCACTCCAACTTGCCAACAACCATGTCATCCATGCCATGTCACCTGCCACCTCAATGGACACAGTCAGCATCCACATCATCCATTGACCAAGTCAAAGTGCCACATTATTAGGGTTGACCAGTCAACTATCACATCACCCAGCACTGTCCCCTACCAGGCACTCTAACCCCTCTATAGGCACACTTGGCACCCTGCATGTGCACCTGCCTACCACATCAGCACATTGCTCCACTAGCACACCTCTTCACAAGGCATAGTCAGAGCATGTAACCTTGACTGCCACATCATCTTTGAGCACTTTGCACCCTTTTTTGCCCCTCCACCTAGATCAAGCCGTATCTCTTGATCCAGGAAGAATTTGAGGGCACTCCAAAAAGGAAAATCGCTCAATTTTTTATGTTCTACGAACTTGTCACATCACATATTTTGGTACAAGTATCACTCACCTTTGAGCCTCACTGACAAATCCACTTCCTTCATGCAATCCGCCTCTACATCGATGCATCTGACCCACAGCATAAAAAGAACCAAAGAAAAAGAAATTATTTGTTGTTTTTTTCTTCGATCGACAGTTGGTCTAGATCTAGATCAGAGTAGACTAGATTGCCATAGTGGAGACGATTTGAATTTCTCCAAGTTGCCAATCTAATCTATGCCTAAAATTCTTGACTAGTTCCTACTCGGAGTCACAGTCCCTATGCTCACATGCGGTTTCACATCATCACATTACCTGAAACCTGACGTTCATCAGTTCAGTGAGCAGAGACTTCAGAGTGTTTAGAGGCATTGATCGATTGAGCAGTGGGTAGATAGCACATAATTCGATTTCACACACACATGCCATTATTGTAAAGCCTATTTGGCTATTTTTTGACATTGTGGACATCATTTTGAGCCTTGTAAAGCCTCTTGGCTATTCTCGGCTTCATTTTCCACAAGCCTTGTAACAGATCAGATTATATATTGCAATTTTACCTTCACCGATAGTTCAGATTTCACTTGCCACAGTTAGTGTTTTGCAGTTGATTCGGATAGTGATTTCACAGACACTTTGAGTACATTTCTTGCACCATGTATACAATTAGCAACCTCAATCTGGAGGCATCTACTTTAAAGCAAGACAACTCCAATTACGGCACATGGAAATACCAAATGGAGACCATTCTTGTACTTCAGGACAAATGGGAGTATGTAGATGGATCTACACCTAGACCATTGGACGATCCAGCCACCAGTAGTAGCTCTACTCCACCTATTATCACAGCACCAACAATAGGATCTATAGCGGGATCTCCAGCTACACAAATAGTTTTTGCACCTGTAGTAGATCCGGCCATGGCCTGAGCACAGGTAGAATGGGACAAGAAAGACAAGTATGCATATCATCTAATCAAGCAGAACGTGCAAGATGTCATGCTAGGACAATTCAACACAATCAAGACATCAAAAGAAGCATGGGATATGCTCGCAACTCTGTACGAGTCCAAGAACACATCTAGGATTCTCACAATGAGAAACCTAATCAACCAGAGTTTCTGCAAAAGTAGTGAAACTGGTCATGCTTACATACTCAGGATCAAAGATTACAACAATCAACTTGCAGCAACACGAGCGACTATGAATCCCACAAAAATGGTTCAAGTCATCCTGAATGGACTAGGAGAAGGATACGAGAATCTAGTCCTACTTTTGGTGGTGTCACCTCTTGGACCCAATTGATCACTTGTCATCTCATGGCTTCCTAAATAGGCCACTAGAGCAGTGCTGGTGTCTTTCTCAATCTTCTTTGCACCACTCTACCCAAATGAGTCACCGGGTCATCTTCCACAATTTGCACCATCAACGTACTAGGCCATTTTCTCACCATCTTTTTTCATTCCAATTTTTCCCGATCCCACTCTTGCAGCTTTGGATATTCATTTTGCCAATGGCCTTCCCCTAAGCAAAAAAGTCAAGTCTTTGTCCAAGGACTACCCCATCCTCCACCTCCTCATCCAAGGCCATAGCATCCTCTACTACTGCCTCTAGTTATGTGCATATTGGTCATGCATATAGCATACCACTTTTGGTTCAATGCACACTCCATTACTAAATGACCCAAATGCTGGCAATGAACACTCTAGAAGTCCATCTTTCCATGCACTGGTGAGCGACTTCTAGAAGTTGTAGAATAGGGATGCTTTTATCAATGATATAGTCATATGCTATTACAAAATATTGGCAAATTTTTTCATATATTATTTTTAAGTTTTACACCATTAGAAAATTTCAACTTTTATTATAATTTTTCTTTCAAATTTGGCAAAATTTGAAAGAAAAATTTTCTAGATTTTCATCCAATGGCACCTACTCCACTAGGTCCGCCGGTTCCACTTTTGCACACCATCCTGGTACACAGATCCCCATCTCTGGTAGCACCTCTTGGCACCACCACCTTCAGTCATGTTCATGCCTTCAATCCAAACGCCACAATCTTCTAGTTGTCCCCCTCATAATGAGTGAACAACCTGGAGTCTTTTAGGCACCATGCTCTGATGGTATGTTTCAACCCATCCTTCCTTTGTCAAGGTCCACAACAAAAGAACCATCTCGAGAAATGAAATCACAAGAATATCTCCAGATAACCTACACCGTCCCTAGACCACGAACACTCACTGAGCTCTCAAGCAGGTACTCTTATGGCTTAAATACACCTTGTCTATCACCTTCTAGCAATCTGTGTCCGAGATTTGAAGAAGCAACTACACTTCCCCTTTTGCCTTAAAAAACGGCCCATTCCTTCCAATCTTGCATTACCTGAGACATATGAAGAGCAGATTCTCTCCACATCATGCTATAAAGGCTTAAATTAAGAACATCAAGTACATACCAAAGCATCGTATAACCTATGTGCTTGCTCTAAAAGTAAACCATGCACCTTATCGAGGCACATACCAATGACTTATGCAATCTTGTACTATCCCCAGCAATTATATGAACAGGAAACCCTAGAGCACTCCTTGGAATCCACTCTCGTGTCAGTATCAACAACCACACACCTAGAAGATTCCAAGAATTCCATGCTATTCTTCACCTTCACAAAGGTCTCTAACTCCCCATCGACCCACATCTCAATGTCAAACATCATCACTGTGGTTTCTAGGTCGGCATATCTGACATCAGTAACAAATAGAGATGTCACCAAGAATAATTATTCGATTGCCACATTAGTTTTGGCTTTTTTGCCTCACCATCTGAATCTAAGTCAAATCTAAGTCAGACTCCTTTTTCTGGTTTTTTGGATCTGCCTTCTTCTTTCTACAATCCTTCGCAAAATGGCCTGGCGTGTCATGATCAAAGCACTTCTTCTTTTTCTTCCTCTTCTTGGAAGTATCTTCATCATCTCTAGAGTCATCCTTCTTAGTCTTGCCACTGACATTAGGCTTGCCCTTTCCTTTGCCAGTGTAATCCTTTACTAGCAATGCCTTGTCATCGTTGTTGTTGTTGTAGAGCTTCTCCCTAGCTTCTTCTTGGAGACGTAATGGACCAACTCATCAAAAGTTAGAGGTTTGGTCCTCTATCCTACTATCACAATCGTAATTAAGATTTTGTAACTCAGAGGTAGCCTCCTCAATACCGTCAATTTCAACTAGCATGAGTCCACTTTCTAACCAATTGATACTATTTGATCCCTTACCAGGTCAACCTTCGTTAAGTGGTCATGTACCGAATCTCCTTCATCCATATTCAAGTTGTAGAGCTGATGTTGAAGAAGCAAGATCCAGGATGTGTTATCTATCTCATACAGATCCTTCAAAATGGGCCATTCCTCTTCTAATGTGTCGGTCATCTAGATGTGAGGATGCACAAAGTCCGCCGTAGTTCCTATGATTAATGCCAGGGCATGGGTATATCTTCCCAAGCTTCAAGCTCCTCTCCATCTACTGGTATGAGTCTCTTTCCCTTGCTATCCACCACGTCCTCTGGCTTCACCTCCATTCCCATTGTCAATCTCCATAATTTTTGAGCCACTAAATGACTTAGGGTCTTCACCTTCCAGATAGAGTAATTTGCTCCATCCAATTTCCTAGGCTCTCCAAAGTTAAAGATGGTGAAAGAAATAAATATGGGGGAGGAGAAAAGGAGAGAAGGGCAGGCTGAAGAGGCTCCTAAAATAAACATCTTTACTGCTACTAAACCACACAACAAAATCGAACAAACTCAACCTTTTCTAGACCATAACTCCATACGTACCTCACTAAACCTGAGTCACCCTCCTTCTCACAAGGCCTACTGTCCTCCAGCCATGGAAGTCGATTCCTAAGAGCCTTTGAATCAGGGTCGTGAATCAGGGTTGTCTTGTAGCAAGGTCCCTGCCTTCAGGCTCCCACACTTGTGAGCCTGCTACCTGGGCTCTAATACCATGTTAGAAATCGACCAACAAAGGGTACGCACAGCGGAAGATTGATAGAATAGCCCAGGAGCTCACACAGTATGTGTGGTGAGTGGAATCACAAGCTTCTTTACTTAATGTGCTTCACATAGATGTGCAGATCAAGAAATAGATAGTAGACATAGCTAGATATAGAATCCACCAAAACAATATATTTCCATCTAAAACTATGGACACAACAAAAGAGAGATATTTAGAGTCCCACCAAAGTGTGCTCCTCGGATATTACCAAAGGTCCTTCTCTATTTGCTAGAATCCACCAAAACAATATATTTCCATCCAAAACTATGGACAAACCAAAAGAGAGAGATTTAGAGTCCCACCAAAGTGTGCTCCTCTGATATTACCAAAAGTCCTTCTCTATTTGCTAGTCTCCTCTAGAACCCTAAGTCTGCATGCTCCACCTCGAGCATATGAGGGTTGTCCATCCAGATCACAACACCTTGTTGCCCTGAGAGATAGCCAAGATTCAGCCCTTGAGAGCTCAGTTTCTAGCACACCTTCTACTCTCCTTCACCTCCAAGATGAGGCCCAAGGAAATGTCTGAACTACCTGCTCCTATCTGCTCCTTTTTTTGCTGAGTTATTGGATGCCCTATGCCCCTAGGCCTCTAGGGCCCTAGTAATAGCTGATTGGCCTACCTCCTTATGGCTGACTCAGTCTGACCCATAGCCAACTAGGACAGGCCCTTAAACTTCCTATAAGTGGGGGCCCATCCCCCCTTTTGATGTGTGTACCAGTAGGTGACTGGCTGGCCCCCTATACGCCCCCTATTTTTGGGGCTATGTTATAGGCCTTATGGCCGACCAACCAAATCCTTGGACTTATAAAGGGTAGGGTGTTGCACATTGCATCCCCTCCCTTTCCTTAAAATTTCATGTTTTGTTGCCACATACAGTGCTCATTACAAGTCGTCTTCTTGCCCACAAGCTCCACCACTTGGCTCGCCTTCTCTCCTCGGATGCCCCACCATTATTTCCCCCTCATTGCAGGCCTCTGTCACGCCCTGAACCTACCCATCTACCTTCCACATTAGGTGCCTTTGATTTCTATGATTCTTGCCCACATGGCAAACATAACCCTACCCACGTGTTAGTATCTCAAGACCTAGGTCCACCCGCCTAATGCTCTCCTCATATGGGGCCTCATAGATGAGGAGGTGACCTCTATTCCAACAACCATCACATGCAAAACAAGCAAGTTTCTTGACCATATCACACTCCATCAATCCCCCATAATATTTTAAAGGTTGAATCAAAACTTGCACTAAGTTATTAGCATTGGATGCTAAATCAAGCTTGTGTCTAGGTAAAAACTATGGTTTTCTCTTGTTGTCTTCTACCACATACAAATGCATCCCCAACCATGATGTAGTATCTACTGCCATGTACTCATCCAACTCATGTGGTTAGCCATATCGTGTGGTCTGCCAATTTTAAAGTCTCCTTAAATTATCAATTACAACTTGATTCATGTGGTTAGCCATATCTATTCCACTACTTGACCAATGCCAAATGAGGAAAGTCCACCAACTAAAGATATCATTGGTAACTTGAGAAGTCTAACAAATGAGTGGCCTTACTTCAATATTTGCATAATAGTTGCAAATTGCACTATTTTTTCTCTATCAACCTGATCATCAACATTGTTAAGGCCTTAATAGTCTATGGGTTAGTATACTAGATTCCAAGAGGTGCAAGCACCCACAACCCTTTGCCAGCAGTTGCAACCACACGTTGTATATCCAGGGGACCAAGTGTCAATTGATCATTATGTAGATTCACGTATTCAAATGATATAGTGTCTTCCATTTTTTCTATCTCACATATTGTGTGCCACGTGCCATGAGTATGCATGTTTATCATCTTTCCATAGCACATGCAGCATAGGGCGCTACACATTGGCGACCATAATTTTTCACAAGTCTCATTCATGTGGGGGGTGTGTCCAACCTCATGGTGCACCATTCGTGTCAACATTGCCAAGAGGGATGGCATGTGACCCTGAAGGTTTTGTGGCTGACTTGTGAGCTCGAGTAACCCAGAAGCAACAGCAACTCAATGTTGTGATCAAAGATCTGATTGTGGTGAATAGCCAACCACACCACGTTTGATTTGGTGATCGCCATTTTGCAAGTGAATTAATTTACCAGGATTGCAATGGAGGATAGGCTTCTTCCGCAAGACTCTATGGTATTTCGGTTGGATGTTCTAGACCAATTAGATGATCTGCGGCTGGAGAGCTATTATCTCACCGTGAAGGTTCAAGCACTGTACAAGCAGAGGGGGTGGATTTGGCTTAGAAGAAGAAATCTTTTAAGCATGGGAAATTGGTTCTTCTATTCAACACTTGCCTTGGAAGGATGCCGAGGAAGTTGAAATTGCGATGGTAGGGTCCATTTTGGGTTTTTCATGATTGCAGATCGACATCGTTTTATCTTGCGGATTTGCAAGGGCACGTACTTCCAGATCTAGTTAATGGTTTTCGGCTTCGTCCATACCATCATGATGGTAGTCTTCAGTGCCCATTCCCCATCTCTAATGAGGCGCATATTTCTTGGGTTGAGGTGGAGGCAACGGAGCTATCGCATGAGGACATGTGGCAGAAGGATTCACAGCATGATGACAGCAGTCTTCTGCGAGGTCCTAGCCTAGCCACCATGCAACTACCTATCGTAGGGGCTGGGTGTTGGCAATCTGAATTGCAGCTCTTGAGCATTTGTTTGCATGTACCAGTTGCTTGCTGCTTTCTCTTCATCACACTTGCAATTCTCTTGAGTTCATTCGCCTTCCAACTCTCATCTGTGTTTAGCATTATCTCTTTTCTCCTCCTTCGCCTTGCCATGGGAATGTCTCATGCCCAGTTTCTTCCTCTTCTTCCGTTGGTGTATATCGATTCCCAATCGATTGATGCTCACCTTCAGCTATTACAGATTCAAAGTTTCAACAGCATTGATTGGAAGAGGGTGCTTGTTCATCCATCGGCGTCAGCACTTTGCCAGTAGTTGGCAGTGGGATCTGCTGTGGAGTTTTTGGATGAGCATCGGGAGCTGACGGTGCAATTGATTCATCAATGTCTCTTTTTGCCTATGGATGTAGGGATGATTGTGCAACCAATGTGTACACTGGTGGCAATGGAGGCAGAGTTTGGAGTTCATACTAGGGGCGAATATAAGCTGAGTGGGTGTCTGGATGCTCAGATGAGGGACCTGTATCACTGGATACTCGAGTCGGTGTTCTTGCATGCCAAAACTTACACCATCACTTCTCAGACTCGAGGGATGATCGCAGTTGCTATGGAGAGGGTGGTGCCATGGGCTTGAATCCTGAAGGAGCGGATTCATGGAGAGGCTTTACAAGTGGCAACAGTAGTAGATAAGAAGCAGGCCATGAATTCAAAGATTGGGAAGGTCCTGGAGATATTGTTCCCCCTGCATCTGGAGTCTATAGCGCCTCGATGGTCGACTGCCTTGGTACTCACTCTTGCACCTGAGGGGCCTGCACAAGACAAAGCTGAGGGGTCTGTTGGTGGAGTGGCTATGAAGCAGCGGAGGAAGAAGCCTCGCCTTAGTTAGAGGGTGGTTTCTCCCCTTGCACACTTGACTCCTTCGCATACAGGTGGTGCAAGAGGTGACTTCACCAATGGGGTGGCGTCCACACAAATTGTTGTGTCTACACCTTTGGCATTACCAGTCATGGAGGAATGGGTGACGGTGACTCCAGTGACCACTGCAATGGTGTACTCTAGTGGTGGGTGGCTCCCTTACGCAACAGTGGATGGAGCAGCTTCAGTAGTGTTCAGCAACAATGATTGCGGTGACCTCTATAATAGCAGTGGCGATATCCGAAGCAACGAGGGTGTCGGTAGTAGAATTGTTAACAGCAATCTCAGAGTCTGTGGGTGTGTCTCTAGTGTCATCCATCGGGTTTTCTTTTTGGGCGCAGCCTATGAATGTGCAGCTATAGTTTTGTTCATAGTTGCTTGCTCGGATAGCTTCACAAATTGGTGCGGGGCGTGATTCTGCGAGAGTGACCAGCTTAGAGGCGGAAGTCATGCAGTTGCGCATGGAGAATGAGACTCTGCGAGGTCAGTAGGAGCGGTTGTGGCAACTAGAGGAAAAGATGGTAGTCCTTGAAGCCAAGGTTCAAGTGGCGGAAGCACATTTGGAGGCCACTCAATAGCTACATGCGGAGTATGTGCCGGGCATCAAGCATGAGTTACTGCACTGACGTACTACTGATGCACTAGTAGAGTATTTACGTGCTTTTCTGGGGAATGTAAGTGTCAATATGGAGTAGAGGGGCTCGCTCTTCGAAGCTCTTCAAGGTGATGTGTGGGCGGAGTGGGACCGATAGGTGGGAAGATGGAGTGCGGCTGTTGTTCTGCAGACCTGTCGGGAGCTGGTTCCACACGAATGTCAACCCAGGATGGACGGAGATGCAGGAGCTAGTGCGATTTTTGTGAGGACAAGGAGGAAGTTTACATTAAAATCAATATTCAAGCAATCATTGAAACTAAAATAGCATTTGAAGATGAGTTAAGAAAGTGTGCAAGAGTACAGCAAGATGATTTAACTGAGATGAACCTTGGAACAGAACAAGATCCAAAGTTGGTGCATGTTAGTGTTTTGTTAGATGCGCAACTTTTTTTGAAGCTTTACATAAATTGTTATTGGAATTCAAGGATTTGTTTGCTTGGCATTACACGGATATGAAAGGAGTTGATCCATCTTTTTGCTAACATAGAATTAACTTAAAGAAAGATGTTGTCCCTGTGGTTTAGCAAAGATACAGAATGAATCCAAACTATGCTCAGAGGGTGAAGGAGGAAATTGATAAGCTACTCAAGGTGGGGTTCATTTACCCCCAGTAGATAAGGTAACTTGGCTTTCACCTATAGTCATGGTACCTAAGAAGAATGATAAGCTAAGAGTGTGTGTTGATTACAGAAAATTAAATGCAACAACAATAATAGACCCTTTTCCATTGCCTTTTTGTGACACAATGCTTAATGTTGTAGCTGGTCACGAGATGTATAGTTTCCTTGATGGTTTTAGTGGCTACAATTAGATAAGGATGGCTCTGGAGGACAGAGATAAGACAGCTTTCATTACAGAGTGGGGAGTTTTTGCTAGTAATGTTATGACGTTTGGTCTTAAGAATGCACCTCCCACATTTCAGAAATGGATCCAGGAAGTTTTTGCTCCTTACTTGACTACTTTTATTAGAGTTTTTTTGGATGATTTTTCTATGTTCGGAAAAAAGAATGAGCATTTGCAGCATTTGAGGTTATGCCTTGAGAGATGCAGAATTGCACGACTTAGCTTAAATCCGAAGAAGTGTGCATTTGCTGTAAAAAGGGGTGTCTTGTTGGAACATATAATTTCAGAAGAAGGGATGACCATAGACCCACAAAAAGTGGAAGTCATTCAAAATGCCCGTACACCTAGGATCTTGAAGCAATTATCATGCTTTGTTGGGTAGATCAAGTGGCACAGCAGATTTTTATGGTATCTATCTCATGTTTCTGTAGCGCTGACAAAGCTTACCAAGAAGGGAGAATTGTTTACATGGGAAGAACCACAACAGAGGGCTTTCATTTTAATAAAGAAAATGTTAGTTGTAGCACCCATCCTTAAACCACCTAATTGGAAGTTGCCATTTCACATTTTTTTGGATGCTTCAGATGTGGCTATTGGAGCAGTGTTGATGCAACAATTTGTTAAAGGTTGGTTTCAGCATATATACTATGCAAGCAAAAGAATGACAAAAGCAGAACAAAATGATAGTGTGACTCAGAGAGAAGCATTGGGAATGGTGTATGGTCTCCAAAAATTTTGACATTATCTGTTGGGTAATAAAGTGGTACTACATGTGGATCATCAAGTGCTTATTTATTTGGTGAACAAACCACAATTGTCTGACCGACTAGCTAGATGGATATTATTGCTTCAAGAATATGATTATGACATTGTGCATACACTAAGAAAATAGCATGTTGTTGCAGATTATTTAAGCAGATTGCTGAATGGTGAAGAATCTTTGGGGTTTCAAGATGATTTACCTGATGCTCATTTATTTTCTGTCAGTACGGAAGAAGGGCAAGATTGGTATGATCAGATGTTGTTTTTGATAGATAGGGTGGTACCTCAGTCATTGTCTCGAGATTAGAGAAAGAAATTTGTGCTACAGAGTAAACCATTTCTGGACATAGCTGGAGTGTTGTACAGGAGAGGCATTGATCAGGTGATCCGGAGGTGTGTCCCAAATTATGAGAGAAAAGCTGATTTGATGGAAGCACAGGTTGGGGCAACATTCGGATTGGGACCGCATGCCGATGCAACCAGTGCTACCCTTTGGGCCTTTCTAGAAGTGGGGATTGGATATTATGGGTCTCGTCAAGCCCAGCACGAACTCAGAATTTCCATGTGCTAGAGGCTATAGATTACTACAGCAAATGGGTAGAAACTTGGGCATTGTGGGACAACACCGCATGCTCCACAGCAAAATGCCTATATAAAGATGTGTTCTGCTAGTTTGGATGTCCGATCGAGCTGGTCCATGACAAAGGAAAGCATTTCATGGCACTGGTGGTGAAGGAGATGACAACCTTCTACATGGTGATTCATAAAAAATTATCTTCTTACTACTAGTAATAAGCGAATGGCCAAGCAGAGTCTTCCAACAAGCAGTTCAAGCATATTACCACACTGTTGTGAATAGTCATCGCACAAATTGGGATAAAAATATGCTTTCCGCAGTCCAGGCATACCGCACATCATTCAAAGTGGCTGACACCATTCAAGTTGGCATTCGGAATGGAGGCCATTATACCAGTGGAATATGTTGTGTCACAGTATAATGTTGTTGGCTTTGATTCATCAAAGTAATCTAATTTTGACAAGTCTTCTGAGGCATATATCTTCACATGCATCTGTTGTGAGTGCCCTATATTATGCTTTAGTTGAAGATAAAGAAACAGTGGGTTTCTTGTTTAACAACCATGATATAGCACCTTGACCAAGGAAAAATGCAAATCCCTATGTGGATCTCCTGGTCTCATGATCTCTTGCATAGTCATTGTTAGAGTATCCATGCAACCTTTCATGACTTCCTCTGTATTCTATTCCAAACTGTCTTGTACCTCTGATGTATCTCAAGACTCTTTTGGCTACATTCCAGTGAGACTATTTTGAATTTGCCATAAATTGTGCTAGTGAGCTTACTGCATAACAAATATCTGGCCATGTGATAGTCTGATATATAAGAGATCCAATGAGCTACTGATAGTACTTGTCAATGACTATAGGCTTTTCTGAATCTTTTGTAAGTTTCAAACTTTGTTCCATGGGAGTGGCTACAATCTTGCAATCTACCATATGAAACTTCTTCAGGAGACTATTAACATATATTAGCTGACTCGTGAAGGTGCTATCTGAATCTCTCCAGATCTCAATACCAAGACAATAGTGCATAAGTCCAAGGTCTTTGATGTCAAACTCTACTGAGATAAGTCTTGTGTTACCTTCTTGATGAAGCTATCATTGCTTTCGGTCACAATCAGATCATCTATGTACAAAAGTGCAATAGTGATGTCTTTCCCTTGAACTTTGTACTCACTTTATAGTAGAGAGTATGATATGCTTTGGACTTTATGTATTCTAGATTAGCAAAATACTTGTCGATTCTACTATACCAAATTTTGGGGGTTTTCTTTAAGCCGTAGAGATGCCAAACTTGAAGTTCTTTCCCTGGTTCAACATAACCTGCTAGTTGTTTCATGTAGACTTCTTCGTCTAGGTAACCATTGAGAAAAGCATTCTTGACATCTAGCTGGTTCAAATTCCATCTGCTAAGTGTCACTATTGTCCTAGTAGAAGGTCGCATAATTCTCAAGCGTTGTTTTGTACAAAGCTTCCATTTCTTCATTCATAGCAGTTTCCCATTCTGGCTTGTCAACTATGTCTTTGAAGTACACTGGCTCTTCTGTAGCCATGATGGTAGTCATAAGAGCATAATTGGTAGTGTCAACCCGAATTGCTTTGCCTTTCTAAGCATATCTCAATTTGGCTGGTGGTCTACTTTCCCTAGTAGACTGTCTAAGTTGCTGCTCTTCTCAGGGTGTCTCTGGCAATTCTTTCCCTTCTTCATCAACCTTTTCTAGAGGTGACTGAGTAATTGGTGTGTCTATCTCCTATGTATTTGATGTTTTCCATTCTGATTCTTCATCAAAGATTACATCTCTGGAGACAATGACCTTTCTATTGATGGGATCATACAACTTGTATGCTTTGTTTTCTTCACTATAGCCAACCATGATGCATTTGCATGACTTTGCATCCAATTTTCTACAATGATCATCATGTATGTAGGCATATGCTATGCAAACAAATATGTGGAGATGCCCAATGCATGGCTTTTGTCTAGTGAATGCTTCATAATGTGTCATACCCTGAATCGGTTCTGTCGAAAGCCGATTAAGCAAGTATTTGTAGTGGTAATTTCTTTTGCTCAATACTGATTTGGAAGATGCTTCTCATTGAACATTGCTCTAGCACTATCTGCTAAAGTACCATTCTTCCTTTCATCTCTTGCATTCTGCTAAGGAGTATCTGCACAAGTGAATTGTCTTCAAATGCCATTACTTCTGCAAAGTTCATGAATACATATGTGTATTTGCCTCCTCTATCTAATCTCATGACTTTGATCTTTCTACCTATCTGGTTTTTTATCATGGCTTTGAATTCTTGAAATCTAGAAAGACTTTAGATTTCTCATTTAGAAAGTAGACCTAACAATATATGTTGTAGTCGTCAATGAAAGTCAAGTAGTAAAGTGAACAATATTTGATGTAGTCATCGATCAAAGTCAAGTCATTGATGCTATGGGTTTGAGCATAACCCCATACAGCTGTATGAATTAGTACAAAAATGCCTCGTGCTTGAGAGATACTTCTACCAAAATTGGTTCGCTTTTACCGAAGCAACATCCTTCACAGACTTTTCCAAGAAATTGAAGTTTTGGAATTCCAATTGCCATATATTCTGATTCCTAAGCTGTATCAAGCTTTTGAAATTGACTTCTCCATATCTCTTATGCCATACTGCAAAAAGTGGCATCTATTGTGGCTGAGCTGACATGGCATGAAAATCTGGTACTGAAGCTAGCATTCTAAACAAGCATCCTTCCTTGACTGCTTTTCCTACGTAAGACAACCTATGAGAATAGATATTTCCATATGTTCTTGATCCAATCCTTTCATCCAAGAAGATCTCTTGGTCTATTATGTATGTCACAAAAGTAACATTTCTTATGTGACTAGCTTGGTGTTGTAGCTTTTGCATTTCACCTCCAGGCACCTTTTCTTTCAAGACCACTAGGCCCACTTCCTCATCTTGCTCATCTTGCTCGTCCACCATCCCAAACTTTAAGGGTGACTTCTTCTCCCAACTCTCAATTCTAAGGTTCTTCTTATCAGATCGTATGAGGGTCACCTTACTTTTATGTATAGCCCATAATGCATCCCATGTTTCCATTTGTGATGCACTGACATCATTGGAAAATCCTTAGTCTTGTAGCACATGTTTGCTTACCGTGCATGAACATCACCAATTTGGGATTCAACCCAAAGAAATGCATCAGAATCCCAGTTCACAATGCTAGCAAGCTCATGGGTTTGAGCACATTGTTCTAGCATCATCTTCATGTCTTGTATAACCTTGGTCTTGAAATTATTCAACCTATCATTGTTCTCTATTATGGTCTCCATCCGTCTCTCATGCAAGCTATTGTTTGCTCTAGCATTTGCTCTCAAAGTGCTTAGTTGACTTGCTAGTGTTTTTTCAATGTTGATGAGTGCTTATGTTTAGAGCCAACAAAACCTTCCGTCTTAAAGAAAAAATTTGTATAGAAATTTGAAATCAAATATACTTGCTTGCATATATAGAGAATCCATGTGATTCAATTCATTCCATGTTGTCATATAGTCTCGGTGATATGCAGCAGCAGCAGCCATTTGCTAATGGGCAATGAAATTGGGTTTAGGAGGAACAATGTTTGACCTTGCAAGATCCATGTGCCTCCCTCCACTCCAAGTTGCACCTAAAAGGAAAAAAAGTAAAAGAAAATACTTTGTGCTTTTCATCGCTTAATGGTTGGTCTAGCTCTATATTAGCATAAATTAGTTTATCCATAGAGGAGACAACTCCAAAGTAGCCAATCGAGACATGCCCAAAAACAATTCCTGACTAGTTCCTACTCGGAGTCAGTCCCCACGCTCACATGCGGTTCACATCATCACATGTCTTAAAACATGATTGCCTACAAATCAGTGAATAGACTTCAAAGTGCTCAGAGGTATCGGCAGATTGACTAGTAACCAGATTGCACATCATTTTATTTGCACTCACATGCCTTCATTTTAAAGACGTATTGGCTATTTAAATGGCATTTTTGCACTCTAATGTGAGCCTTATAAAGCCATTTTGGATATTCCCAGCATCTATTGTCACATAAGCCTTGTATCAAATTGGATGATATTGGAGTTCTTTCTTCACCAGCAATCGAGATTGCAATTGATTGAGACAGTTGGATCATGTCTACTACTAGCAACCTCAATTTGGAGGCATTTGCTAAGTTAGACAACTCCAACTACGGCACATGGAAATATCGAATGGAGATCATTCTTGTACTTCACAATATATTAGATTATGTAGATGGGGTCTACACCTAGATCATCTAGTGAACCAACAACAACTCCCACCATTGCGGGACCACACGCAAACAGGATTTACACCTACACCAACGATGTCCACACCTACAATAGATCCTACCATTGCTCAAGCACAGGAAGATTGGGACAAGAAAGACAAATATGCATATCATTTAATTAAGCAAAATGTGCATGATGTCATTCTTAGACAACTCAACACAATGAGGACATCCAAAGAAGCATGGGATATGCTCATAGCTCTTTATGATTCTAAGAACACATCCAGGATTCTCACAATAAGAAACCATATCAACGAGAGTTTCTGTAACAACAATGAAACTAGTCATGCTTATGTACTCAGAATCAAGGATTATAATAATCAAGTTACAGCAGCAAGAGAGACTACGAAGCCCGCAGAAATGGTTCAAGTCATCCTAAATGGACTAGGAGAGGGATATGAGAATCTAGTCCAGAGTATTACCATTCAAAGGCCAATTCCAACACTGGAAGAATTTATAGTCAATTTTACTTGGTGAAGAACTCAAGACTCACATGGAAAGGTCATTCGAATGATCAAGCATTCACAGCCTTAGATAGAGGTAGAGGTAGAGGCAGAGGCAGAGGCAAAGCCATCTTCAATGGAGATGAATGCGTGATCAGGAATATATCCAAAGGATATCAGCTAACTAAGAAAAGTAGTCAAGGAAGGACACTTGTTCAAAATACTAGCTTCAATACCAAACTTGCATGCCATGTCAGCTCAACAACAACCAATGCTAATATGGCACAAGAGATATGGACATATCAATTTCAAAAGCTTGATGCAATTGAGAAATTAGAATATGGCACTTGGCATTCCAAAACTTCTATTTCTAGGAAAAGTTTGCAAAGCATGTTGCTTTGGAAAACAAAAAAGAGCAAACTTTTAGAGAAGAACCTCTCAAGGAAGAGGCATTCTTGTACAGTAGATATTATTGGGTCTATTTTTTGAAAGAGAAATTTAAAGTCTTTTGTAGATTTCAAGAATTCAAAGCCATGGTAGAGAACTAGACAAGCAGAAAGATCAAAGTCGATGGATAAGATAGAGGAGGTGAATACATGTCTTCAACATTGATCATGAACTTTTACAAAGTAATGGCATTCAAAGGAAATTCATATGAATGGGACTTTAGCTGACAGTGCTAGAGGAAATTCATATGAATGGGACTTTAGCTGACAGTGCTAGAGGAATACTCAATGAGAAGCATCTTTTGAATCAATATTGGACAAAAGCAATTGCCACTACAAACTACTTGCTTAATTGACCTCCAACCGAACCGATTGAGGGTGTGACACATTATGAGGCATTCATTGGATACAAGCCACACATTGGGCATCTCTGCATATTTGGTTGCATAGCATGTGCTAACGTACATGATGCCATCGAAAAAGTTTGATGCAAGTCACATACATGCATCGTGGTTGGCTATAGTGAAGAGAGCAAAGCATATAGGTTGTATGATCCAATCAATTGAAATGTCATAATCTCCAAAGATGTAATCTTTGATGAAGAATCAGAATGGAAAACATCAAATACATAGGAGATGGTCACACCGCTTACTCAATCGCCTATAAAAAAGGTTGATGAATAAGAGCAAGAATTGCCAGAGGATCCTCCCTGAGAAGAGCAGCAATAGGGATGGTCTACTAGATAAGGCAAACCACCAGCAAGGTTGATATATGCTCAGAAAGGAAAAAAATTCATATTGAAACCACCAATTATGCTCTTATGACTACCATCATGGCCATAGAAGAACCAATGTACTTTGAAGATGTAGTTGATAAGCTGGAATGGCAAGCTACTATCAATGAAGAAATGGAAGCTTTGCATTAAGAAAATACTTGGGATTTATGTGACCTTCCACGAGGAAAGAAGGCCATAGCAAGCAAATGGATTTACAAAGTGAAGTACAATCTAGGTGGACGCATTGAAAAATACAAAGCTAGACTATTTGCAAAAGGTTTTGCACGGCAACATGGTCAAGATTATTATGAGACTTATCCTCCAGTAGAGCAAAGATGGATTCCATAAGGTTTTCTATATCACTAGTGACACTTAACAACTAGAATGTGTACCGGCTAGATATAAAAAATGCTTCATATGGCAGATCACAAGATTGCATCCACTCCCATGGAGCAGAGTTTGAAACTTGCCAAAGATCCAAAAAAGCCTACGATCAATGACAAGTACTATCGGCAACTCATCGGATCTCTTATATATCTGACTATCACGAGGTCAGATATTTGTTATGCAGTAAGCTCACTTGTACACTTTATGACAAATTCAAAACAGTATCACTAGAATGCACGCAAGAGAGTCTTAAGGTACATCAAAGGTACAAGATAGTTTAAAATAGAATACAGAGGAAGTCATCCAAGGTTGCATGGATACTGTGGTAGTGACTATGCAGGAGATCATGTCACCAGGAGGTCCACAGAAGGATATGAAAATTTCCTTGGTTAAGTTGCTATATCATGGTTGTCAAACAAGTAACTAACTGTTTCTTTGTCTTCAACTAAAGCAAAATACAAGGCACTCAAAATAGGTGCATGTGAGGCTATATGGCTCAGAAGACTTCAACTAAAGCAAAATACAAGGCACTCAAAATAGGTGCATGTGAGGCTATATGGCTTAGAAGACTATTGTCAGAGACAGATTACTTTGATGAGTCAAAGCCAACACCAATATACTACGATAATCAATCGACTCAACTATTAGCAAAGAATCCAATATATCACTCCAAGACAAAGCACATTGATATCAGAGAGCACTTCATCAGAGAAAGAGTGTTACTTGATGACATCACATTGTAACATTGTGGTAGCAAAGAGAATGTTGTAGATATCTTTACCAAACCATTGGGAAAGAGCTTTTTGATAAACATCAACAAGCTCTTGATTTGACACAGAGGAATGGCATTCCCATTAAAGGGGTTCAATCCTTCTTCCAGTCCCCATAATCATCATCTGGAGGGAAGGCCTACTTCATGATGTTGATCTTGAGGGAAGGTGTCGAGGATTCATCTCAACATCATCTGATCTTTTGTGCATAGTACTAATACAAAAGAGTGCTAAAAGGCACAAGGGTTGGAAACCCTAACCCTAAAGGGGTTTGTATATATTCATTCTTTTCAACTAATACTAGTGTATAGTTAGTCATTTGTGGTGTGCTCTCTAAATGTGCCCTCTCTTCTCCAATCCTCTCCCTCTCCCTCTAGCTATGCCCTCTCTCCTCATCTCCACTCTTCTCCTCTCCCTCTCCATATATTGCTCACATGAGAATGAGAGAAATAAAACACAATCACTTGGACCCCTTCGGCGGTGTAAATGTACTATACTGCGGACGCTCGAGACTTTTGCCAAGCTAGCCCTATAAAAGACTCCTGGGTGTTCTCTGGTAGACTAGCATCATTAGCCAAGCTACCATCAGTGTGGAAGGACCATGTTCTTTACTACGAGTTGAGGGAACAAATGAGACAATTAGGAAAATACCTCATAGAAATTTTGAACAAAATAAGAGTAGGCACATACAGCTAAGAAGACCTTAACAACTTGAAAAAAAGCAATACCTCATCTTTACTACATAAACGTTAACAAAGACAAGCACAATGAGAAGGTTCGAGATGCTACAAACACCATCATACATCTTAAAAATTATGGATGTCTAGCACAAAACATATAGTAAAAATATAAGTGTCTCAAATGACCCTAATTGTATAGGAGGCCTTCACAGTGAATTAAAACTAAAACAGGGAGTGATTATAGAAATATGTTTTGGTAACCTCGACATCATTGATGGTCTCATAAACCGCATGACGGCATCTTTAAGCTATTAAGTACAATAAACAAAACTACAATTGCATGGGTGCAATTCAATAGCATGAACACAGGAAAACAAATAAGAAAGAAACAATGCAATCTAAGGACATTCCAAGAACATGGACACCAATCCACCAAATTGCACGTGAATTCCAAACAGGAGAAAACAATCTTAATACAATATGCAGATAACAATTTCCAATTCAAGCAGTAGCAGAGCAAGAAGAATACATCGGTCCCGAGGACTATCAATGACTTCGTTGACATTCGATTCTTTAAAGATATAGTCGCATGGTCTAGTTTATACAACACTCTCACTCATATGTGACCCAATATACCTATACCTTCTAATAGAACTGAAGTAGAAACATATTAAAGTAGACAAGATTGTGCTACAAGAGATTGAAAGACTGAGGAGTTCAAGACCATGGCAAACTCAATAAATCAACTCCTCCATGCAAACACATGGAAATTGATACTTGCAATCGTTAAACACAATATCATGCAAAAAACACAAAAAAGACATCCTATCAAGCAACAACATACAAGCATAAAAAACAATTTGCCTACAAGAGATGCATGATGCAAATGAAAATAATGAGAACATACCAGGATTCAAAAGTATCCATTTGCAACAAGGATTACGAATTGCAACATATTACAAAGAAGAACTACAACCATAGAAAAAGAAATACTACTTCAAAGAAGGTATACATTGCTTACTCACAATCTCATCTTCACAAATTCATAAAAGATAGCTATCATCAACATCTACAAATCTCCCAAAGCATCAATAACCACACTCAATGGAAATTCTTATCGCGGAGACGAATACACCAACATACATCTTGGGTGACTTCAATATCAATATTGACTATAAAAAAGAAACAAAAACCGAAACGCATTGTAAAAGTTCATGTTTGCACACAACATGCAACAACTAATTCAGGCACCCACAAAAGTCCATGGCTAGTAGCAAAAAAAATAAAAATATAGTATAAACTTCGTCTACTAGTCCGACCATTCGCTTCTATACACGACAATCTAGGCCCCTTGAATGTTATTCAAATTGTTTAATTTTCACTAATTAATACTCTCTTGTTTGGGGACCTATTTGTAAGTGCATCTAAGGTTGGGTTTACACCGCCCCCTCACCATTCTCCAAAAGGTGGTGTGAAAGGCTATTGTCTAGGTGGTTTAATAGGAGTAAAGGGCCTCGACAACTCACACAAAAGATTTGTGTCCAGCTCATGAAGGCCACCTACTCCATGGCCAACTTCTCCAATTGTTACATAAACTAAGGGTGCTTACACACTGTGGGCGCCCAAGCTTCATTCAATGCATCTCCACTGTGGGCGGTCATGGTCCTTACGTCGAGGGCCCGGGGGAGGCTTTGAAAGTGAACCACGAACTTACCTCCATCATCTTCCAAGGTGATAGTGACCTACTTCCAAGTTCCAGCAGCCAATGAAGCAATGTCGGTGATTTTGGCTCGAGAGTCCACAAAGCAAGGGAAGAATTCTGTCAGTGATTTTGACGCGAGAGTCCGCAGATCACAACTTCGTCAAAGGAAGTGAGAACGATTGGGCCGCGGGCTGGTCTAAACCACCACACTGGTCGCCATCCTCCAATCTCTAATTCTTTGGAAACGAGTGCATTGCTTGTTTTATACATGAAGAGTTTTGTTACTTGCAAGCTCCATCATGGCTCCAGCCAAAGGCAAAGGGCGTCACCCTTCGCGTTCCATGACAAATCAGAGTTCCTCTGCCCTCCTCTCTGGTGAGTTTTTCTCTCTGGTTGATTCTACGAATGCCTAGCTTAGCTGTCTCTGCGTGTGATGTGTTTTCATAGAATATCATTCCTTGTATGTAGAAGTGGAACGAATCAAACACCAGGCCGAGAGAAAACCAGACGGTGCAATCAGGGAGTCGCTCCTTGGTCAGTGTGCTGAATTGCTTGAACAAGCATTAGCATCGAATCTTTCTTTGCACGAAGAGGAAGAAGCTTTTTTTGACCTGGTATGAATCTTCGCTTGTGCTTTTGATAGGCTATGCTAGCTCAATTGCAAATATTCACCGTTTCCCTTTTCAATGCAGGGAGAAGTCTATGCGTCCTTGGGAAATTCTGCTCAAGTTAGAATGTATGAGAATTTGGGTAGCGTGTGCAGTGGCAGCTTGCTTAAGGTCAATGCATTGAAAATTCAGCTAGATGCCTTGGAGCGATCAGCCAACTTCTACAGGTATTCTTTGAGCGAGTTTAAAAAAAAAAGTCTTATTAGAGATTTTTAAAGCCCGTCTTACTCCCTTCTGGTAACTCGATTCACTTGCAAAATTTAAAACTGTCATTGCCGTGGTATATACCTCAAACACGAGGTGTTTTGAATGCTACACCCAATGACACGCAGCAGAATTTGCTTATCACATTTATCTACAAAGATGGTTGATAAATGAAAAGCAGTCTACCTAGGTAGCTTCTGTCTATTTGCAAGAGCAGCATGGCGTGCTGGAATTGCAAAAGAAATGATCTACGGTGATGCTCAACAGGGCATGTTTTTGCGCTGAGAAGAGGAAAGCACATATTTCACCAGTGAGAGTTGAACGCATATTTAGAAGATTTACGAGTTGCCCCAGAACATCCTTCAAGCGTTAAGGCGGACTGAGTCTTTCATGCTGGATGGTTGAAATGTGATTGAATGTATAGGGTCACTGAAGGGGTAAGGCTGCTTGCTGCTGTCCATCGTTGGCTCTGCTGTTGCTGTGTACATTCTTGAAGGCTGGCCCATCAGATGGCTATGGCTGCCCTCAAGCTGCTCCTTATGCTTGGCCATTTGGAACTCCTGTTCATACTGTTATTGGTTCTGCAAGTGCTCTTCATGCATCATAAGCTAGTGATTGTGAAGGCATTTCGTGGTAGCTCAGAATTGTAGTGATAAACTACCATGTCTGTCATGTGCACAGATTGGTATCCGACGTATACTGGGTACACAAGACTAGCTCAGGTAGCCTGGGGAGGCTTAGAGCTAGGCAGGCTTGATTCTCGGGTTGAGTGGCAAGGGTACGAACCAGTTAGGGGTCTTCGCTATTTTTGGTGCTTGGGGCTCGAGTCTATAAAAGGGGCCCAGAGGGTTCAGTTCTCAGGGAGCCGATGGGAGCAAGTTTCATTCCCAGGTGCTAGGTCTAATCTTGGATTGAGTCGCGGACGCGCGTCTGCATCATAGCGTAGCCCAAGGCCCAGCAGCAGATCCCAGGCTTCACAGCGCCACCTGGTGGTATGGGACACCAGGTTGGTTAGGATCTGGATGGGAGTTCGTGCCAGTAGCTCAGCTCGTGGCTCGGAGGGGACATCTCCTGATTCGGGATCACATCCCGTAGATGTCATGGTTGGGTGGTGAGCAGCCTGCTCAGTTTCCTCACGTTGTGTGTGTTCTTGTGTTTTGCTTGCAGATCAGAGGTTTCAGGAGTGCTGGGACGTGTCAATGTCAAAGTGAAGAAAGAGTAGAACTGAGAAGAGAGGGTGGATGGGACAGAAGGTAGAGAAGGGGATTGACAGCAGAGAAAGAGTGAAGAGGGCTGGTGAAGAGGCTTGGGGCCTAGGTACCTTCACACCGTCGCTGTCCCGTCCCTCGAAAACACTTCCATTCAAATCTGAAAACACCCTTCAAAGACTACGTGCCTTCCTTGACACTCGAACTGTCACACCTCCACACTCCTCTAATAACACCTCCGAACAACAGCCCTAATCTCCACACAGTTTGCTGGCTCCAAACTCTCGGGTCTCTAGCCAACCTTATGCTCTGATGCCATGTGAGCAGTGCAGTGGAAACTGAACAAAAAGGAGAGAGCAAACCACACCACACACAAACTGAGACAAACTGCAAGGGATCTCACGGAAACTGTAACCGGCCTTTGGGATCTCCAAAGGGCAGTGAACAGATAACAACCGGCAAATACTCAATTTACAGCCACTTAGAACTTTCCACAGCAAGCCAAATCAACTTAGAACACAACACCTGAGAACTAGATTGCCCCCGTCTTGCACCGGACACCAGATTGGCCCTAAATTTAGGGGCCCTTTCGGTATTTCTTTATCTTTTACTGAGAAGGTGTGCAAATACAAGAATAGCACCACAGTGCATCAGCCCACAGACAACCAACTGAATAATCCGATCACAGGCACTTCCGTCCTGCTATGCAATAATAGAAAAGGCATCCCAGTCCAGTGCAACATTCCATGGCAGCCCTTCTTCCGAATCTGGCTGAGGGTTCTAGCCTAGTAGCTCTGATACCCACTAGGGGAGTCCTTGCATGAGAGAAATCAGCCCAATCCGTCTTGGTAGCTTTGAATACCTGTAAAGGGAGTCCTAGCAAGACAGGCCAGCAAAACAACGACACCTGGCTGTTCCTTGCAAACAGAAAGCCAGCTGTGCAAAGCAAAGGATGTGAAGGTTCTCAGGTAGTAGGAAAGCTCCCGGAAAGCAATCAACCGATTGAAAAGCTCAGGAAACCCTTGGGAAATCAGCAAACATGGAAAAACGAAATTCTTTGGCAAGATCTCTGGCACCCTGGTAGGTGAAAATCAGCAAAAGCAACCCTGGAAAACCTGTTGGAAGAGAATCACCAAGTCTGGAAGCAAATTGAGTTACTTGGAAGCTCCAAACTGCTTGGAAAAGTGCGATTTTGATAGGCTTCTGGCCTAAAAAGCTCTTGGGCCTCTAGGAAGGCATGAATAGCGGGCATGCAGCAAAAACGAACTCATCTGGAGGCTCCTGGCACAAAAACGAATTTCGTTTTTGAGCTTCCGGTAGCCTTGGCAGCCCACCAATAGCCCACAGACTGCCCTGGTAGTCAAAAATTGCAACTTATAAGGTTGAGGCAATAGGGTCTGTTGAAAAGTCCCTAATCACAGATTATGGGCTGGTTGTTCCCGTGAGATCTATGTGTGAGGTAGTGACCTCAAAAGATGTGGCTCATGTGAAGCTGAGCAAGACTCATGATACAAGTGTGATGGCTAATAGCCAGTGGAGTTGTGTGATGTCTTGGCAGGATAAGCTATAGGATCCTGGAGGCTTAGTGAGGATGTGGGTATATGGAAGGAGCTGGTGGCTACATCAATTTGGTGTGTTGTTGATTCCTTTTGATCCAGGGGGATGGTGGATTATGCATATCTGGCAGTGGAGGGTTCAGAGCTGTCCTTTTGATCCGGGAAGAGAAAAGCAGAGGCATAGAGTACAAGCTTGCTTTGTTTTTGATCCAGGTGGTTCGTTGATTTTTTTCTTTTAGCTGCTGGACATGAATGTCACAGCAGAAGAGTGGGGTTGCTAGAGATGTGTGGAATATGTTTTCCGCTTGTTGCATGCTGATGGCTAGGTGCATAGCTATGTACATAGCTAGTTGGTGGTGGCTTTGAGTTATGGACACCCTCATAAAGGACTCTACATTGATGTATATATTTTCTTGAGATGGTAGATACTTCTACGGGAACTTTTGGGAAATGATGAAGTGCAGTGTGGGTGCACCAGACAATCGAGAGCATGGTATCCAGAGTGTGTGAGTGTTGATTGTGGTTGTTTTGTAAACCCATTGAGTCCGGATTGTGTTCATCATATGTGGATGGTCGGTGGGCAATTAGATGCTAAGCGCTTGTGGCATGCATTGGTGTGCCTAAGGTTGGAATGTGGGTAGAGGCCTTGGTCTAAGTTTTGTGGGAATCCTTGGGAGTGGTAAAAAGGCAGCATGAAGTGGCTAATTAAGGTGACATGGCTTATATCAAGGAAGGCAAGCCATGCATGCCATGTGCTACGTGATGGAAGAAGAGTTTTCTAGATGGTGAGTTGGAGTTACGTGGGGAAGGTGGTTGGAGAATGATTCGGAAGGGTGCGCACGTCGCTACTGTGTGGGCTAGGAGGATCTTAGAAGAAGGGGAAGGAGTTCACATGAGCAAAGGTTCTGCTGGAGAGGTCGACGGTGGCCAGTGTGGAGGGCTTCACGGTCTTGGGTGATGGGATCGTGACAGCGGGTGGAGGACATATACGAGGGAGACAAAGAGACCACGAGAGCTCTGAGGGAATCGTGGGCTCACAGAGAATGAGTAGGTGAGCTTTGAGGCAACAAGGAGACGAGATGATGGGCAGGGGAAGCTTCTTGTGAAGGGAGGGGCTTGGAGAGTGGGTTGGCGTTGCTACGACAGGCTTGGAGGTCCGTCGGAGGGGCTGTTCTCTGGGGAGCTTGGTTGGAGAGGATAGAGAAGCTGCTGGAGTTTGGAAGGAGGAGCATGCGAGCTTAGAAGAAGCGAGGGGGTCATTTGTTCTGCGAGCTGAGGGTGGTGGGGAATTGCTTGGAGGTTCCAAAGGCTTGGGGGGCGACATGGAGAGCTTGCTGACGGTGGGTGCAACAGTGAGCTGGAGAAGGGATCATAGGCTCATAGCACATGAGGAGGTGAGCTCAGAGGCAACGAGGAGATAGCAGTGGTGATACGTGAGCTCAGGGACGGGGAACTTCGGGTGGTGTGTGGATCTTGATTGCGGGTGGAAGCACCTTGGAAGAGGGAGAGCATATATCATGAGGAGAAGATAAACTGTGTGATGGTGTTGCTTTCCAGCGGGCTATTGCTTTACTCGGAGCCTGGGAGGAGGGGGTGTGTGTTCAGAGAGCAGCTTGGAGAAGCTGCAATGCTCAGATCGCATGCAAGAGGCGGAAGCTCTGTGATGCAAGGGAGAAAGCCATAAAGCTAGGATCATCATGAAAGTAGAGACTTGACTATGGCGTTCCTAAGTAGTAGGCTGAGAGTGTCCCGATCGATGGCATGGGTGTTCAGTGGAGAGGTTGTGTGGCTACTTTAATCTCCCTTACAAAATGGACGTTTTGGTATTAGCTGAGGCTAATGTGTGGGGAGCTCTTGTCTGGCCGTGGGTGTCACTACTATATAAGGTGGGTATAGAGTGAGCAGGAGAATAGCTATGAGGTAGCTATTGTAGCTTGAAGGCAGAGATGAGCAAAGAATGGTGGGTTACATCATTTCTAGTGCTTGTTGATGATCTTGGGGAAGATATAATAAGATTTTTGACCGTGGTCACTGTTATGCTCTAGCCGAGATAGCATGACCTCGGAAAGATCGGTGGGCAATTTCTCTTAGATGATCGACTTTTGTATTTTATGTGCGTAAATAAAATGGTCAAGGGAAGTAACTGCCAAGGTCCTAGGTGAGGGTGTATTGGCATCGACTAGGTGGTTCTGAGTGCTAAGGCCTAGGTGCACCTAAATGTGTAATAATGCCAAGGGGCAAATGTTTTAATTGTGCCCCAAGAGAGGGGTAAATGGTGTACCAAGCTAAAGGTCTAGAATGATGACATGTGGCAGAGGGAACCATCTAGGGAACTGAGGGCTTGTGGATAAGCATGAAGGAAATAAAGTTACGTATCTTTTGAGAGCATGCCATCCATGAGATAGGCTGGGAGGAAATACGGATGCCTACGCCTGTGACTATGTTTTTACCCGTGATCGACGAAACAAAAGAGAGATGTGTGAATCTGGCTTGCCTGTGATTGACGAGAAAAACAGATGGATTAGTTAGAGTTCGTGTCATTTGGTATCAGAGCGGCTAATGAGAGAAGGGAGCGCGGGATTTGTGACGATACACAAGAGCAGTCGCATCGAGTCCTTCTTGCCACGGATTGCTTTCGCTTGCCGCTGGCAAAGGATTTGGAGCCAGGGAATGGTGGCGCATGAGGCTGATGACGAGCAGCAAGAGCGCACGGACGGCTGAATTCGCCAGGCAATGAGATGGGTGACAGACGGTATTGTCGAAGGCACGTCAGGGGGTGTTTGTGAACAAAGGGCTCATGAGAGACGTGATGGCGACTCCAGGGGCTCGTGGCCTCCATGCGACGGGGTAGACCTGAGAGGCACCTGGTGGATGATATGAGGTGCTCTGAGAAGCTGTAGGCATTGATCGTATTTGATGAAGGCACAGATTACCTTCATGCAGGCGCACGTCTGACGAAACAGAATAAGAGTTAACTATTTCGGAAGGGGCTAGCAGAAAAATTACTGGAAGAAGGTCGCCGTCCCCTTCGCCATTTCCTAAACATTCTGCACAGGGAAGTTGACGACGCGCCTCACGTGCAAGTGCTGGTGTGGCAGACCTTTGGTTAGTGTAACCCTGGTGTAGCTAACTGCAGATAATTCATCTGGTACCAACCTGTTCACCAAACCAGAGCCAGTTGGTCCAGTTAGTGTAACCAGACAGTTATCCATCCAATTACTGTGAAAAAAAAAAAAGAGAAAAAAAAAGGAGAGTTTTTTGGCCACCAGTTTCCACTTATCTGCTGTCAGTTAATTTCCTGTCAGAAAAACAGAGTTTTGCAGCAACATAGAGAAAAAGGGTGTCAGATGCATTTGAATGCCATTTGCAATAACCAGAAAAGGGACAGCTGTTTGAGGTTTTGAACGTCATCACCGTTGAAGAAGACCAGGCTGATTCCAAAAGAGTGGGACTACGTCTAAGAAAGAAGGGCGTACGAACTCGAATTACGTGGAGCTTCCAGGGAGCAGTTTTCTTTTCTCTTCTATACAAATTTTCAATTTGCAGTTTATTATTCCTGTACAGCAAAAGGGGAATTCAAAGTGTGATATACTTTTGGGGTTTTGACATACGGAAAGAAGTTGAAAAAAAAATTAAAAATTTTCCCTTTTGAAAGAATGGAGGCAGAGGGACAAGATTCCAGGGTAAATCCTGGTGAATCTAGAGCGCAATCTATGCAAGAAGTGTCCCATCACACAACACCTACTCTGGTGGGTAGGATTTTTGTATTAGAAGATGCTTTATAGCAGATCATGAACCAACAGCTTCAAGTGAACGCTGGTCAAAATGAAATGAGGGAGATGGTGCAAGCCTTGTCGGCTAGACCATCTAGAAATGAAAAGGGCAAAGCTCCAGCAGAGCTAGAGCCCAGTATACACACTCATCAGAGCGTGCGAAGGTCAAGGTACCTAATATTGCCAACTATAGACCGGAGAAGTACGCTGGTCGGATGACCGAGCGCAGTTCTGATGTGATCGAGGTTTGGTTACACAAGTGGGAAGAAGCCTTCGCCATTTGTGAAATCAGATCTGATCTAAAGAAAATCTGCGAGACCACTCACCTGTTTATTGAGGCAGCGGATAGATGGTGGATAAAGCAACAGAAAGATCAAGTTGCCCCTACCACCTGGGAAGGGTTTAAGACTGAATTTAAGAAATACTTTCTTCCATCTGACGAAGAGTCCCGAGCTTGGGATGCTTATAGAAACCTTCGCCAGAGGAATTTGTCGGTGGCAGAGTACACTGACAAATTCAGGGAATGTGTTATGAAGATAACAGACCCTCTCCCTATGTTAGTTTAGTTAAAAGACTATATCTATGGACTGAATGACAAGATTAAAATGGAAGTTCGGGCTAACTATGTGACTACATTAGATGAATCTATTACAGTAGCCCTGAACTATGAGGATGCCAGAGGCAGACCTAGTGGGTTTGTGTAGGCAGGGACTCAGCATGAGTACCCGAGAAAAGGGGGATTTCAGAGGAAATGGACTTTAAAGACAAGTGTCTCGCAGCCAAGCGGCCAAACCAAGCAGGTGAAGCCGGTTGAGGGACAAGCAAAGACAAGTACCACCGTTGGGGTGAAAAGAAAAGTAACTCCACTGGCAGCCCGGGCTTGGTCAAAGTCCTCGTTGATCCCTGAGCAAAAAGAGAAAGCTAGAAAAGAAGGATTGTGCTTCGGCTGCCTTCAGCGACATCAGTGGAAAGATTGTCCACTGAACAAAGACTGTCGCACGGCCAATATGATAATATTTGAATGCGACGCGGAAATGCAGGAGAGTCCCAATGCGGAACATATGCAGATGCAATTGGCGGGACCTTCTCAGAGGTTAGTACCTGTGTTGTTAAGTGTGTTTGTTACTAAGTTAGTAAGCGGTGCACCTGATAACATTCTTTCAAAGCCCGCAGCAACGGGGTATATGGTTTTCGATGAGCCCGAGTTGATTAAAATGAAAGGACAAGTAGCCAATCATGATGTGATTGTGTTGTTTGACTCAGCGTCAACGCACAATGTAATCAACTCGAAGCTTATTAAGAGGCTCAAGTTGAAAACTAGTCCGTGTGACTATGCTTATACGGTCAGGATGGCGGACGGAAGTTCAACTAAAGTATGGGACCAAAGGGTTATCCAGTTGGAACTTCGAATTCAGGACTATGTTGAGAAGCTGGACTTTGAATTGACCAGGCTTGCTCACGCAGATATAGCCCTAGGCATGGCTTGGCATTTTTGGAAAAATCTAGCCATTGATTGGAAAAAGCATATTTACTAGTTCAAGATGAACGGGGTAGAATATGTTTTGCGAGGTGAGAAGGATTTACCTCGAGGACCGTTGATTTCAGCCATGGAAAGAGTTTCTGTGTCTGTGTATAGCATCGGTAGAGTCACAGAAACTCTGAAAGAGTTTCTGTGTCTGTGTATAGCATCGGTAGAGTCGATTGATGATGCATCGACTAGCACTGAGGCTACCCAAGAAGGGAAAATGGCTGAGTTGGCTAAAGAAATATCGGAGAAGTTCTCTGATTGTTTTAGGGATGAGTTACCTTATGGGTTACCTACAGAGCGGAATGTTCAACATAAAATTGAGCTTATCCCGGGGGCAAAACCTGTAAATAGACCTCCCTATAGATTAAGCTTTACAGAAGGAGTTGAGGTGCGAAGACAACTGGAAGAATACCTCAAGCTGGGGCAGATTCAACCCAGTTTTTCACTTTTTGCTTCGCCAGTGATATTAAAGAGGAAGAAAGATGATACTTTTCGCCTCTGTATAGATTACAGAGCATTGAATAATATCACTGTTAAGCATAGGTATCCGATGGCTCGGATCGATGATTTGCTAGACGCATTACATGGGGCCGTAATTTTCAGCAAAATAGATCTTAAGTGTGGCTACCATCAGATCCGTATTAGAGCCGAGGATGTGCATAAAACCGCTTTTAGAAGCAGGTTTGGTCATTATGAGTTTTTGGTAATGCCCTTTGGACTTACCAATGCTCCAGCTACATTCGTCATGCTTATGAACGATTTACTACGTCCGTATATCGGAAAGTTTGTAGTACATTTTATTGATGATATTCTGCTATTCAGTAAAAGTATTACTGAGCATCATGAATACTTAAGAATAGTGTTCAGTACTTTGAGGAAAGCCAGTCTTTATGTAAATAAAAAGAAAACTATACTGTGTATGGTTAGACTTGAATACTTAGGATTCATAATTACTCCAGAGGGGGTAGAAATGGATCCAAAGAAAGTGGCTGCGATACTGACTTGGCCAATCCCTCTGACCGCTTTGCGATCATTCTTGGGATTTGTCCAATTTTATCGAAGGCATATCAAAGAATATTCCGAAATAGTATCGCCATTGACTGATATGACCTCACATAAAGTACCTTTTATATGGGGACAGAATCAATAGGAAAGTTTTAACACCATAAAACAAGCTGTGGTCACAGGACCGGTGTTAAAAATAGTTGATCCCCAGAAACCGTTGTTTCTTGAAACCGATGCAAGTGGCATTGCGGTAGGAGCAGTTCTCCTCCAAGAGGGAAGGCCAATAGCCTTTGAAAGCAAGAAGCTTTCTCCCTCTCAAAGGAATTGGCCAACTCATGAATTAGAGTTGTATGTTGTTGTCCATGCTTTGAAAACGTGGCGACATTATTTGTATGGATCAGAGTTTTATGTGGATGTTGATCATGATACTCTGAAACATTTTTGTAAACAACCTGACTTGAGAGGCCGCCAAGCTAGGTGGGTAGAACTCATGCAGGAGTTTAATTTGACGATTCGGTACCGAAGAGGAAAAGATAATAAAGTTGCTGATGCATTGTCACGCATTATGCATAACATGAGTTTCACGGTGTTAGAGAGTGCTCTAATGGCCGAGATTAGAAAAACTCAAAAGGTGGACGAGTTTGTCCAGAGTCCCTGGCATCCAAAAAAGGCGAAACTTATGCAAGATATGCCATAAGGGATGGTATGCTGAAAAGAAATGGCAAGGTAGTAGTACCTAATCAGAATGATCTCAGGCAGAGAGTCATTCGACAGTGCCATGATAGTCCATGTGCGGGACATCCAGGAGTCGAGAAGACATATGATCTCGTGAAGCGAGATTTCTTTTGGCCAAAGATGAAAAAGCATATTCATGAATATGTGACACGTTGTTTTTCGTGTCAGGTAAGTAAGGCCGAGCGGGTGAAGCCACCCGGACTTTTACAGCCCTTGGAGATACCACTAAGTAAGTGGGAGAGCATTTCCATGGACTTTATTGTAGGGCTGCCTACGACACAAGATGGATATGATTCTATCCTTGTGGTGGTTGATCGTCTTACCAAGATGACTCACTTCATTTCAACTAAAGAGTTTGTTAGTGCCCCGCAAGTGGCGGATTTATTTATTAGACATATATTTCGTCTGCATGGATTACCAAAATCCATAGTGTCAGACCGAGATGTCAAATTTACCGGTCATTTTTGGACGGCGGTATTTGAGACACTAAGGACTGAGTTGGGAATGAGTAGTGGGGATCATCCAAAAACGGATGGTCAGACAGAAAGAATCAACCAAATTTTAGAGGATATGCTTAGAGCATATGTGTCATTGAGGCAACATACATGGGACAAGTGGTTGCCATTGTTAGAGTTTGCCTACAATGATAGAAAACATTCCTCTACAGGGTTCAGTCCGTTTGAACTGAACTATGGTTATAGACCAACGAATCCAACTATAGTTAGAATACCTTAGAAAGTGCCTAGTGCCGCGAACTTTGTGGTTCAGATGCGGGAAATGCCAGCACTTGCGAGAGCTAACATCTGCCAAGCTATGGATAGAGCTAAGGCGTATGTAGATGAAAATCGATCCGCTAGAGAATTTAAGGAAGGAGAAAAAGTTTTTCTCAGAGTTTCTTCGCACTCTAAGTCTTTGACTGCAGGAGAGTATGCTAAGCTATCACCTCGATATTGTGGGCCATGGTTAATTCTAAAAAGAATAGGCAAGGTAGCCTATAAATTAGAATTACCACCGGGGTGTAAGGTGCACCCAGTGTTTCATGTTTTTCGTTTAAAGAAATTTTTGCATACTGGTGACTCACTAATCGAAGGTGTTGTTTTGTTTCAGGAGATAGAGGATAATGCAAGACGCAAACCAACAAGAATCCTGGACCGAGGAATAATGCAAGTGCGAAATCGGAAGATACCCACGGTGTTGGTTGCATGGCATGGTTTACCTCTATCAGAAGCTACTTGGGAATCCGTATACCAGTTACGGAGAGTATTCCCAGATTTCATCATCGAGGACGCTGATGCTTGAAGAGGGAAGGAATGTTATGCTCCAGCCGAGATAGCATGACCTCGGAAAGATCGGTGGGCAATTTCTCTTAGATGACCGACTTTTGTAATATTTTATGTGCGTAAATAAAATGGTCAAGGGAAGTAACTGCCAAGGTCCTAGGTGAGGGTGTATTGGCATCGACTAGGTGGTTCTGAGTGCTAAGGCCTAGGTGCACCTAAATGTGTAATAATGCCCAGGGGCAAATGTTTTAATTGTGCCCCAAGAGAGGAGTAAATGGTATACCAAGCTAAAGGTCTAGAATGATGACATGTGGCAGAGGGAACCATCTAGGAAACTGAGGGCTTGTGGATAAGCATGAAGGAAATAAAGTTATGTATCTTTTGAGAGCATGCCATCCATGAGATAGGCTGGGAGGAAATACGGATGCCTATGCCTGTGACTATGTTTTTACCTGTGATCGACGAAACAAAAGAGAGATGTGTGAATCTGGCTTACTTGTGATTGACGAGAAAAACAAACGGATTAGTTAGAGTTCGTGTCAGTCACTTTGTGGGTGGTTGTCTTGTGAGTTGTGGTTTTTTTAATATAAGGTGTACTTCTCAGTTGTGTCAGGAGATACATGGCATCTGATATTGCATGTAAAAGATGAAGAGTGGATTGATATGAGTTTGCCAGATCAGGAGAATATTCCTGAGGAAGTTTTTTATCTGGGATTATGTAAAGATGAGGATTTGGAATAAAAGTACATTTTGTATGTTATTGGGTGGCTTTAATAAATGTGAACTGTGGATGTAATAGACTATAAAGGTATATGTAGCTCTACTGTGTTTTTTGCATCTAACGTTTGGAGCTTTAGGACACGGAGTTGAGGAGGGCTGAGTATTCTTACCATTCCGCTCGTGCTTGTTGGGTACAGCAAGGGGATAAGATGAGCTGCCAGTTCTTTCAGGCCACAGGGCCTAGGTTAGTAGGTGCCCAGTTGCAGAGACAGAGAGACGCTAGCAACAGGGTGACAAAATATGAAGAGGGGAGAGGAGAAGAGTGGATATGAGGAGAGAGGGCACAACTAGATAGCACACCACAAATGACTAACTGTACACTAGATTTAGTTGAAAAAATAGAATATATACAAACCCTTTTAGGGTTAGGGTTAGGGTTAGGGGATCTAACCCTTTCCTTTATAGCACTCTATAAGGTTACTGCTATGCACATATGATCACGTGATGGTGCTATGCACACATGATCACATGATGTTGAGCGTGAACTCTCAACACCTTCCCTCAAGATCAACATCATGAAGTAGGCCCTCCCTCAAGATGATGATTTTGGGGAATCGAAGAAGGACTGAGCATTACATTCCATCACACCCCTTTAATGGGAATGTCCTTCCTCTGCGTCAAACCAAGAGCTAGTCGGTGTTTCTCGAAAAGCTCTTTACCGAGTGATTTGGTAAAGATGTCTGCAACATTTTCTTTGCTATCACAATGCTGCAGTGTGATGTGACCAAGTAACACTCTTTCTTTGATGAAGTGCTCTCTGACATCAATGTGCTTTGTCCTGGAGTGATATACTGGATTTTTGGTCAATGCTTGAGCCGATTGATTATCACAGTATATTGTTGTTGGCTTTGACTCATCAAAGTAATCTGTTTCTGACAATAGTCTTCTGAGCCATATAGCCTCACATGCACCTGTAGTGAGTGCTCTATATTCTGCTTTAGTCGAAGACAAAGAAACAGTTGGTTGTTTGTTTGACAACCATGATATAGCACCTTGACCAAGGAAAAATGCATATCCCTGTGTCGATCTCTTGGTCTCATGATCTTCGGCATAGTCACTGTCATAGTATCCATGCAAGCGTGGATGACTTCCTTTGTATTCTATCCCAAACTGTCTTGTACCTCTGATGTATCTCAAGACTCTTTTGGCTGCATTCCAGTGTGCCTTTCTGAGCATATGTCAATCTGGCTGGAGGTCTGCTTTCCCTAGTAGGCCGTTTGAGCTGTTGTGGCTCTACTTGGGGTGTTGTTGGCAATTCTTGCTCTTCTTCATCAACCTGTTCTGTAGATTGTGAAGTCGATGCTTCTCTCTCCTGTGTAGGTGAGGCTTTCCATTCTGATTCCTTATAAAAAAATTACATCTCTGGAGATAATGACCTTGCGGTTGATGGGATCATACAATTTGTATGCTTTGCTTTCTTCACTGTAGCCAACCATGATGCATTTGCGTGACTTCGCATCCAATTTCCTGTGATGATCATCATGTATGTGGGCATATGCTATGCAACCAAATATGCGGAGATGCTCAATGTGTGGCTTGTGTCCAGTGAATGCTTCATAAGGAGTCATACCCTGTATCGGTTCGGTAGGAAGCCGATTAAGCAAGTAGTTTGCAGTGGCTATTGCTTCTGCCCAATACTGATTCGGAAAATGCTTTTCACTAAGCATTGCTCTAGCACTGTCTGCTAAAGTCCCATTCTTCCTTTCAGCTCTTGCATTCTGTTGAGGAGTATCGGCACATGTGAATTGTCTTCGAATGCCGTGATTTTTGCAAAAGTTCATGAATGCTGAAGACATGTATTCACCTCCTCTGTCTGATCTCATGACCTTGATCTTTCGGCCTGTTTGGTTTTCTACCATGGCTTTGAATTCTTGAAATCTGGAAAACACTTCAGATTTCTCTTTCAGAAAGTAGACCCAACAATATCTGCTGTAGTCGTCGATGAAGGTCAAGTAATAAAGTGAACCATTGATGTTGCGAGTTTGGGCATAACCCCATACATCTGTATGTATCAAATCAAGAATACCTCATGCACGAGAGGTACTCCTGACAAAGTTGGTTCGCTTTTGTTTGCCGAAGCAGCATGCTTCGCAAACCTTTCCAAGAAACTATAGCTTCGGAATCCCAATTGCCATATTCTGATTCTTGAGATCTAACAAGTACTTGAAGTTGACATGACCATATCTCTGATAGTGCATTCATCACCGTCGAAGATGACTTTGTGATTGTGTTTCGTCATTTGACCTACTGACAAAAGGTTCGTGCTGAGCTTCGGAACATAGAGCACATCTTTGACTAATCCTTTTGTACCAGTGAAATTGTTCATAGGGATAACACCTGTCCCTTGAACTGGATTCGGTGTATTATCTGCTGTGTAGATGACATTTTTCTATCCTTCTAATGGTTTCATCTCTTGAACCATTCATGATGATTTGTCATGTGAGATGATGCACCGCTGTCGATGTACCAAGGATCCTGTTTCACTTGGTCGACTTGATAGCTGAAATCCTCTTTGGGATTGAAATCAGTGTCTAGATACACTGTATCAGTCTGATGCAATTTCTCGCTTGCAAGAAACATATTTCCATGTTCATTTGCAAAATGATTGTTCCCTCGATTACTGCTGGATTGATCGCTTTGGTCGTATTGCTTCTTGCGGCAATCTCTTTCATAGTGTCCAAACTTGTGACAGTAGTTGCACAGAATGTTTGACACATTGGTGGATGCATTCTCTCGTCCTTGAAATCTTCCTCGATTGGAATGATTTCCTCTTTGCTGATTCTGATGTTGCTGAGGATGATGCTGATGCTGAGGCTGATTTTGACTTTGATTTTGTTGATGATGACCACTTTTCTGGTATGATCTACCTCTGCCTCTACCTTTGCCTCTGCTTCTGTCTGAAGCTGTGAATGCCTAATCATTAGAATGACCTTTACGTGCTTGAATGGCCCGAGTCCTGAGTTCTTCACCAAGTAGAACTGACTGAAGTTCTTCCAGTGTCGGAATTTGCCGTTGGATGGCAATACTCTGGACTAGATTCTCGTATTCCTCTCCTAGTCCATTCAGAATGACTTGAACTATTTCTGCGGGGTTCATACTCTCTCCTGCTGTTGCAAGTTGATTGTTGTAGTCTTTTATGCGGAGTACATAAGCATGACCGGTTTCACTGCTGTTGCGGAAACTCTGGTTGATCTGGTTTCTCAGGGTGAGAATCCTGGATGTGTTCTTGGACTCGTAGAGAGCTGCGAACATATCCCATGCTTCTTTTGATGTCTTGACTGTGTTGAGTTGTCCTAGCATGACATCTTGCACATTCTGCTTGATTAGGTGATATGCATACTTGTCTTTCTTATCCCATTCTGCGTGAGCTCGGGTAATGGCAGGATCTGCTATTGGTGCGGAAAATGTTTGTGTAGATGTAGATCCCGTTGCTGGTGCTGTGACAACAGATGGAGTAGAGCTACTGGTAGCTGGATCGGCCAATGGTCTAGGTGTAGACCCATCGACATACTCCCATTTGTCCTGAAGTACAAGAATGGTTTCCATTCGGTATTTCCATGTACCGTAATTGGAGTTGTCTAACTTAGCAGATGCCTCCAGATTGAGGTTGCTAGTCGACATGGTGCAAGAAATGTACTCAAAAGTGTCGTGAAGATCTCTGTATGAATCAACTGCAAATACACTGTTTATGCCAAGTGAAATCTCTGAACCGTCGGTGAAGATAGAACTACAGTATATAAAATCTGATCTGTATTACAAGGCTTGTGGCAATGATGCCGGGAATAGCCAAGAGGCTTTACAAGGCTGAAATGATGTGCACGATGCCGTGAAATAGCCGAATAGGCTTTACAATGGTGGCATGTGTGTGTGAAATCAAATGCTATCTGCCCACTGAATCAATTTGCAATGCCTCTGAACTCTGAAGTCTGCTCACTGAACTGATGAACGTAAGGTTTTCAGGTAATGTAATGATGTGAAACTGTATGTGAGCGTATGGACTGACTCCGAGTAGGTACTAGTCGGGAATTTCGGGCATGGCTTAGATTGGCAACTTGGGAAAATTCAAAGCGTCCCCTCTATGGCGATCTAGTCTACTCTGATCTAGATCTAAACCAACCGTCGATGAAAGAACAGCAAATAATTCATTTTCTTTTGTTCTTTTTAAGTGCTGGGTTAGATGCGTCGATGTAGAGGCAAATGTACGTGAAGGAAGTGGTTTTGTCGACGAGGCTCAAATGTGAGTGTAACTTGCGCCGAAATGTGCGTGTGATGTGACGAGCGCGTAGAGCACGAAAAAACGAGCGACTTTCCTTTTTGGAGTGCCCTCAAATTCTTCCTGGATCAAGAGATACGACTTGATCTAGGTGGAGGGGCAAAAGGAGTGCAAATGTGCTCAATGATGATGTGTCACTGTGAGTCACATGCAGTGATGATGTGGCACTGTGCCTAGCAAGAGGTGTGCTAGTGGAGCCTGTGTTGAGGTGGCAGGACAGGTCACATGAAGTGACTGTGAAGCACTGTGTGTGCCTGCAGAGGTCAGTGCTGACTGGACAGCTGAGGTGGCACAAATGATGATGTCAGCAAATGATGTGGCAATGCTGACGTGGTTGTGATGACGTGGCCTGATGATGTGGCAGGATGACATGTCTTGATGACGTGGCAAGATGATGTGGCAAGCTGATTGCCTTGATGACGTGGCACGATAAGGTTGTTGATGTGGCAGTAAGCTGCCACATGTCAGCTGGATGATGTGGCAAGTGGATTAGTGTCACGTGGTTGATTTTTGACCACCCTTCCTTGAGTAACCCAGCCTTGGGTTAACTTGACTGGGGGTTCACTTAACCGCAGTTACCTAACCAGAGTTAGGGGACCGAACCTTATCTGGGTAAACTAAGCAAGGTTAGGCTGACCAACCCTATCAGGATAACTGGACACGTGTTAGTCTCCTTAGGTAAGTGAACCTTGGGTGATGATTCTGTCGCTCGTCGGTGGCATCGGTTTGATGCGGCTGCAGTCGCTTTGGAGATTGAAGCGTAGGTGACTTTGCTGGAGGAGCGGCTCGTTGGCCCTGGGAGATTCGTCTACGAGGCGTTTGCTATTGGAGGCGGCATTCGAAGATTCCTGAGCCAGCTGTGTGGATTGTCTTGGCTGTCTCAGACTAGTTGCTGGAGATGGAGCCGTCGGTGGACTGGTGCTGGTGCAGTTCCATTTGGAGAGGCGCTAGGGACGAATGCGTAGGCCCGTTTAGGCTTGCTGGAGAGATGCTTGCGATCAGAGGAGACGATTGGAGGCCATAGTCGCTGTTGGTCGGCCGATTGAGTCACGGGCGTTGGAGAGCAGCCCTTGCTGCCTGATGAATCTGAGAGCCCGTGAGCTCCGTGCTGTCTAGGGTGTCGCTTGCGCTTGGAGAGTGGTCGCTGTTGATGGCGGAGGCATGTCTTTGCTTGGAGCTCGGGACTGCTGCTTTGTTGGTGTAGAGGCGGCTGTGGATGCGCCTACACTGCTCGTTGTTGGAGCTGTCGATGGAGTAGTGCTTGCTGAACGTGGAGTCGCTGGAGCATGGTGGCAAGGCTACTTGCTAGAGGGCATTGGAGGCGTGAGGCTGGCTTCTGACGGAGCTGTTGGAGGCTAGGAGTTGAGGTAGAGCTGCGCTATGCAAGCCTAAGCTTTGTGTGGAGAAGCATGTGTTGGAGCCGCTTTGGATCTTAGTCTCGACTGTTGGAAGCCGGATGTTGGAGCTTCCCTTGCTGATATTGTTGATGGCATAAGGCCTGATATTGATGGAGAAGCAGTTAGAACCAGACTGTCACACCTCTCTCTTTCTCAATGTAAGAGCATTAAGCACACTCTCTCTCAGAGAAATCTCTCAGCATAGATCTTTGATGAAACTTAATGAAATCCCTCAATGATCTCTCTCTCACTCGGAGAATAACTTCTCGGATTCTCGCAATGGAATGAAGGAGGAGCTTTTGGACTCGGAGTTTGCAGATGATACAGCCTTGTATGTGGAGGGTTCGGAGGAGAGCCTGGATGCGGTCAGGGGGGCTCTTGAGGTTTATTGCACCGCCTCAGGGGCAAGGATCAACTGGGGCAAATCAGTCGGTTTTCTTTCAGTGACTAAGGAGTCCCAGGAGATTCTTCGGTGGGGCGCATTGGTAGGCTTTAGGTGGATCTCGAGTGGCCAGTCGGTGAGGTACTTGGGATGCCGTGTGGGCATTGACATATCCGCAGAGCAACAGATAGCCTCGGTCCTTGAGAGCGTGAGGTGCAAGCTTCTTTACTGGAGCTCAGCCAAACTCTCTCTGGCAGGCAGGGCCTTGGTGGCTAACCAGGTCCTGTTGGCCACAGCCTGGTATATAGCCTCTTGCTGGTGTTTTCACAGGGGTTGCATGGGACAGTTGAGACGCTTGGTGCGTAACTTCCTTTGGGTAGGATCAGATGGCACTCGCAACACCAGAGCTAGAGTTGCGTGGCAGACAGTGATACTACCACAGGCACAGGGAGGCCTGGGTATTATAGATCCAGAGATGCAGAGCAGAGCCCTGTTGGGCAAGTTGATAGTAAGGGGTCTCACTCCAAGCATGGAGCCCTGGAAACTTCTCCTGTAGCGCAATCTCTTGAGGAACACCCCCCGCACAGGTGGTCAGTGGCAGCTGTCCCATAGGTGGATCTTTTCGGAGGCCCCTCTCATGGGGAAGGGCTCACCCCTGATGAGGAGTCTCTTGAGGGTTTGGCAGCGGATCTCAGGAGGTCTCATCCGAGTCAGCCCCCGGTACGCGGAGAAGTTTGCAAGCCAGCCGCTCATCTGGCACCCGGAGGTCAGAGACCAGTATGGTTTGATGCTAGGGCAGCGGCTACACATTGGATGGGCACAGTGGGACAGCGGCCCGGCTTCTCCCTGCGGACATGGTCCAGACTCCCAGCAGAGGCAGAGGCACGATTGGAGGTCCTTTCTCATCTGAGAGGGGCCGGCCAAAGGATGGTGGAGATAAAGGCAGCTATTCCGGACTCATGGAGGGAGGGACTGCAAGTTTTCACACCGGCACACTGGCTAGGACAATTCTCTAGGAGGGGTGTACCTCTAAGGATTCAGCTGTGCTTCCAGCCGCCAGTCCCCAAGAGCGCGCGGTTCTATGATGTGGGACCGGGCGGACTACTGCAGTTGTGGATCACAGGGGATTAGGAGATGGATGGGGTGTTAGGCCAAGTGGGTTGGCAGAGGGTCAGAGTAGTGGGACGTTTGGGCAAGGAGTGGTCGATCGACCCTTCTTGCATCACAGACCTAGATGCCCCCCGTTGGAGACTACGGTTATGGGAGGGACGCCCTCTCGGCGAGATACAGTGGGACCTCGGAGAGTGGTTATGGCTGGTGAGAGTAGGTCTCTCAGAAAGAGTGGAGGAGGTGCCTTTCTTCTCGTACACCACGTGGATAGGACGTCGCATCCAGATGGATGCAATGGCTTTGACCCCTTCGCGGGAGAGACATCGGAGTGCGCAGCAGGTGCCTGAGGAGGTTAGATCCAGATCTTGGGCCCGCTTGTGGTCTAGCCTACGTCCACGGAAGATATCCTATTTCTTTAGGATGGTCGCACAAGGTGGTCTCCCCGTGGGCCTGTGGCTTGAGCAGATGCGGGTGGATGGTAGCCCCTCATTATAGGATTCACGATGCTCAGGGTCGATTGGAAGCATTACGTCGTAGATCGATTTTACGGGATTTCTCATCGATCTCCATGGATTAGGATTTGACACCTTTGCAGGTTGAGGAGAGGCGTACCCTTATGCAGTAGCGGGATCTGGCCCGCAAAGAGGGGAAGGGGTGGTGGTATGAGATAGGAGACTCCTCACCGGACGTCTGTTGGAAAGGTCACCTCCCCATCTGTAAGCCCCCATATGAGGAGAGCATGGGGGAGGGAGACCTAGGGCAGTACCCAACAGAAAAAGAGAGAAAGGGGCTGCCACATAGACAGCATCATGGCTGTCATGTGGGCAGCACATCTAGAGCTGGAACAAGCCTGGAGCAGAGGCAAGATAGTTTGGGACAGATTGCGATGGATCTAGGACATGGAGGCGCACTGTTTGCAGAGGCGCAGATATGGCAGGGTGTGCAGGCCCAGATCTGCAGCAGGAACTGTGGCTGTCAGTGGGCAGGAGACAGGCCTTTTATAGGCTGGATATATGCCTTGAAAGGAGGGCCAAAGGACCCTGAAAGTGTGGGCCAAAAGCCCTGGGGGAGTGTGCCCTTTTTAGGGCTGGACCAGCCACAGACTGGTCGGCCAGTCTGTACCAGGCTGGTCGGTTTTTTTCCAGCCCCCTTGGGGGGCCTATAAAAAGAGAGGCCTCAGGCCTCATTTCACATCCAGCTTCCAGCAGATCCAGGGCAGAAAGGAGCAGCAGGCAGCCACCCTCTGGACCTACATTCAGGAGGATGGAGAGGTGCTTGAAGGGCTGCAGACTTAGCCAGGAAAGGGCTGGGACCTTGGCTGTCATCTAGGGCAGCAAGGTGCTGAGATCACTACATCATCTGGAGCAGCCAATCCACCAGCAGAAGGAGCAGCAGGAGGGCTACCTTTGGGCCTATAGTCAGGAGGAGAAAGAAGTACCTTGTGCTGCAGACCTAGCTTGCAGGAGGCTGCCCACCTAGGCTGGTTTCCAGACAGCAAGGTGGAGAGGATCATTCTAGACGGAAAGACTACTTACGCTCAAGGTGGAGCACGCGGACTCGAGTCTAGAGATAGCCAGCAGATAGGAGGAGGACATTGTGGTAAGATCAGAGGACCACACCATTGGTGGGACTCTGGATCTGTCTCTCTTGTATTGTGTCCATAGTTGTGGACGGAAATATATATTTTGGTGGTTTCTCTATCTGGTTGGTTCATTGTCTATTGATGAGTTTGCACACCTATTGTATGCACATAAGTAAAGAAGTCTGTGATTCCACACCCACACCGCACACTGTGTGAGCTCCTGGGCATTACTATAAGTCTTCCGCTGCGTGTACCCTCTGTTGGGTATTTTCTAACAACGTCGTGGAGGACTCACCTCTTCTCCCACCTAGGGGGGCGGGGTCTATGAGACTTAGGATACCGAGACCCTGTCTTGCACTATTTGGAATTGTAATGGTACCTTATGGTCAAAACCAGGGAACCTCTCGGAGTCATTTACAGATCGAGATAGTCTTTTATATAGAGACGCACCAGAGTACAGAACGCCCTCTACAAGTTTGTTAGCGGTTACACTTGGGAGACGGCTTTTTGAGACGAGACGAGGGATATAGGTAGGGTTCGAGGTTTGGGAGGAGTTGCAATACTTTATAGGTCATCCCTTTTCGGGGCGATCTCAGTAGAGAGGAGAGACATCCACTCCAGATTTGTGTGGATCTAGTTTTGGCAAGATGGATTGCCAAGACTTGTTCATAGCAGCGTGCTACTTTCCACCGGAGATGTCCCACTTTGCAAGAGATGCCCGAGAGGATACCGAGACGTTGCCCTATGCAGCACAGACATTGTGATTTATCGAGCCGTGGAGAAGTCCTTGTTGAGGACTTCAATGCGAGGACATAGGTGCGTCAAGTGCCTCTTCTTGATTTCAAAGATGATACTATCTTGTTGCCGGACATTGACTTAGATGACGCAGGTATGTCACGAGTCTCTGGTGATAGGTGAGCCCTTGTCACATCTTATGGGCGTGCATTGTTAGAATTAGGAAGGATGCATGATCTCATTATCTACAACGGTCTCAACTGATGGCCCTCTTTAGATGGTTTCACTTGTTTCCTGCATGGGGAGGACTCTAGCATGGTTGACTACATCATGGGATCTCCTACCTTCGCCTCTCATATCACCGATTTCACTATTGCGCCACCTTCTCTAGGAGCGGACTGCACCTATCTTTTCTTCCGTATTTCCATCCCCGTCTCACCGTGCTGCACACACCACCGATCCCTCATACCATGTATCATGACATACACTTCGATCACAGTCTTTCACATGCCTACTCTACCCGCCTCATACACTGCTCACATACATCGATTTCATACCCCTTCTAGAGGACCGAGCAACTTTGCTCACTCAGATCTGGGACTGCTTTTATTGTCTCTTAAGAGACTGCTACGGTTACTTTCTTGCTTTCTTGCCTTCTTGGAACAGGCATCGAGAGCACCTACTTAGATCATAGAGGTAGGGACGAGATGCAATGGCAGACTCCTCTCACAGCATGATCACATAGTTTTTCCAACTAAACCGCCCAGGTTATCATCCCGCAGACCTATGATGTGGTCGAGACCTTGTTCTAGAGACACGTCATAGCCCATAGAGGATGGACATGCACATTATCCTAGAGACATTCCTTCCATGTTTAGGATGGAGGTACGACCTACTGGGCTTACCGTAGCCCTGGTCTGATGCAGAGCTTTTGTCAGGAGATCACGTCGCGTGGCGCTCATAGATAGTCGACAACACTCTATCTCTGACTTTATGCTACCCCTCGGATGTTGGGTCCCTCACGATCTTGCGTTGGATTCTCCGATGTATTTTGATGATCTATGATGATAGTGGCGATGATGAGGGCCACACTGACGTGGACATTATGCTTTGGCTTTGTATTGAGGTTCTTATGACTATGTATCATGTAGCATGTATTATGGGTATTGATATTCGCTCGGTAGCTCCACCCTTTCAACTTGTTTGTATATGGTTTCTCACAGTCTCATAGACCCATCGGTCTTTCAAAACTTTCTTTCTTTCTTTTTTTCTCCTCTTTGTTCTCACTCAGTAGAAAAATAAATTGTAAGATAGGATTTATTCTAGTCTTATGATGATTTATGTAGGATTAGAACTCAAATTATTTTGAGGAGCTATGATGTGTAATTTTGCAGTGGGGAAAGAAGAATTGGAACGTGAAAATTGTTGAGATATTGAGCTCCACTCGTGATATGCTAGGGTGACCGTTGTGCATTTATGTCATCGACTTATTAGCTGTAGATGCGGTTGGTACAACGCCCATGAATAATAGCTGGATGACAGCTATCTTATGTACTTTAGTTAGTGGCTCAGTTAGTATGCCACCTAGGTTAGGTGAGTTTGGTTTGAGACCCATATATAGGGTTTACCTATTCCTTTTGTACTTAGAGAGTTCTTTTGGCTTTCACAACTAAGAAGAGAAAAACTGTTTTTAGCCTCCATCTTTGTGTGTATTCCCCCATTGTGTATGTGAGAAAGCTGCAAGTGAGACTCCTTACTTCTCTCCTACTCTCTTCACATGGTATCAGAGCTCGGTTCGTGGTAAGGAGCTCAAGAAAGCAAATCAAGTTCGCGGTGTCTTGGTCAGAGGATCAGTGTTGCTTTTCTTTTTCGAGTTTAGAAGCAAATCTCTGCAAGTAGCACAACCGGAAAGTGCAAGAGTGCACTGTCTCAGATTGAGACGTCCTTCGCGGTGTGATGAGAGGTGACATTATTTTTTAAATTCGAGGTCATTTCGGGGCTCGTTTTGGTGACGGAAGTTTTTTGCAGGCACTCAGAAAAGTGTCATGTTTTTACTGTGCAACCGTTGTTTTGCACGTCGGTGAAAAGTTATCGCATAAATTGCATGGTATGCCTATGCGCAGAGATATTGGGAGTGACAGAATCATTCTTATTGCCTGTTGATGCAAAATTGTCACTAGGAAGTGACTGTGTGGTCAAATATCACTTTCGTAAGTTTTGTAAATTTATCCTTGTGAGGCAGAAGTTGTGTTTTTTGCAGTGACAATATTTTTGCAGTGTTCTGTAATGGCGTCTGATGCTTTCACAGATAGTCACTGAAAAGCTTGACAAGAACAACTTCCAAGCATGGAAGTTTAGAATGACTAATTTCTTTAAGGAAAAAGGCTATTAGGAGTTCATTACTGGAGCTGAATAAGAACCAGTTATTTCTAATGTTCCCAAGAGTCAGAAAAGTTATGTACTGCTGTCTATCAGTATTTCAGATTCTATGATTGTGCATATTCAAGATGCAAGCACGTCGAAGGAGACGTGGGATACTTTGATAAAAATGTATAGCACAAATACGCAAGCCAAGAAAATGTAGCTCAACCAGGAGTTGCATAATGTGCAGAGAGAAAATATGAGCATTAATGACTATATCATGAAGGTGAAGAAGATTGCAGATGTACTTGCTTCCATTGGGTCGTGAGTGGAAGATGATGATTTAGTTTCTGTGACCTTGAATGGTCTAGGAAAGGATTATGCACAATTTCGGACATTCATTGCCGTTCGTAAAATTTTTTTTGATTTTGAGGAGTTGATTGCTCTTCTAATTTCTGAGGAGCAGAGAAATGGTGGTGCATCTTTTTCAGGAGGAACTTCAAAAGAAACAATCTTCTACTCAAATGCTGGCAGAGGCAGAGGCAGAGCAGGCCGTAGCAGAAATCAGAATATGCAATAAAGAAAATCAATCCTATGGAGGAGGACGTGGTAACTTTAGAGACAGGGGGAGCCAAAGAGGTCGTGGTGGATGGTAGAGAGGTCAAAATGCAAACAATAGTGTTGACTGCTACTACTGTGGTAAAATGGGTCATATGGTTAAAGACTGCTATAAAAAGCATAATGACATCATGATTGAAAAATTACAGCAAGGCAATTATGCATCCTTTAGTAGACAGGGTGATGATAGAACTGAGCATCTGTTTATGGTGCAGCACATAATCAATTCTGTGACAAGTGCAGAAGAAAGCAATGATGTGTGATATGTTGACTCAGATGCGTCAAATCACATGACATGTCATGCAGAATGGATGCAGGATGCAAGGAAAATGGAAAGATCAGGATTTGTGGAGATTAGTGATCATACTGCACATCCTATTGTGCAGATTGGTAAAATTTCTTTGTTTATGCAGGATGGAAAAAAGAAATATCTGTCTGATGTATTTCATGTCTCGAATATCACCAAGAACTTGGTTTACGTTGGTCAAATGGTTGAGTAGGGCTTGCAGGTCAAATTTAATCCTCATGGATGCTTTGTTGAGGATATGAAAAATAAAGGTCGCTTGATAGTAAAAGGAAAGAAGGACAGGATGTTTACGTTGGATGCGGAGATGCCTGAATTGAGTGCAACAATGTTTGCACATGGGACCAGTGTAGTTGCAGATATTAATATCTGGCATAAACGCATTGGTCATGTTAATGTACATCGACTTAAATTAATGCAGGCTCAAAATATTGTTGCAAGATTGCCTAAATTTAAGGTTGCAGAAATGCATAAGGTATGTGAAGCCTGTCAATTTGAAAAACATGCAAGGAAACCATTTCTTGGACATGTTTAAGAGAGTAAGAGGCCATTGGAATTAATCCACTCTGATGTGTGGATTACTAAAGTTGCATCTATTGGAGGCTGTCATTAATTTGTCACTTTTATTGATGACTACAACAGAAAAGTTTGGGTGTATTTTATGAAAAAGAAAAGTGAAGTGTTTGGGCATTTCAAAGCTTTTAAAGCTATGGCTGAAAAAGAAACATGCTTGCAAATAAAAGACCTAAGGTCAGATGGAGGGGGAGAGTATCTCTCAAATGAGTTTGCAAGGTTCCTATAAGAACATGGCATAAAGCAACAATATTCATACAGTCATACCCCACAGCAAAATGGACTTGCAGAAAGGAAAAACATGCATATTGGAGAGGTATCTCGTGCCATGTTTAACGAAAAAGATCTGTCAGATTATTATTGGACTGAAGCAGTTGTTACAGCAGTCTGCATAATGAACATGACTCCCACTGCAGTAATACATGGCATGACGCCAGAGGAGAGGTATACTGGTAGGAAATCATATATTTTTCATTTGAAAGTTTTTGGTTGTATTGCCTATGTTTGTGTGTCAGATGAGTTGAGATTCAAGTTGGATCCAAAAGTTGAGAAGTGCATCTTTATTGGTTATTCTCTGCAGCAGAAAGGGTATAGATGCTATAACTCTTCTACTCGTAAGTTTATAGTGAGCAGCGATGTTTTTGATGGGATGAGCAGCTAGTATAAACTAGTAAATGTGATTGACGATATAGATGCACAAAATGGTAATGCTGCACAGAATTCACAGCAGCAATTACAAAATATTAGTGGACCTGTAGTGTTCTCTAGCAGTGGTTTACATACTTCGCCATGGACAGACAGATTGAGATCATGAGGATCTCCTCAAAGCAATGCAAATAGTGGTATGCAAGTATCATAAAAAGGAAAAGAGAAAGTAGATCAGCCCATGGTTGATGTGAATGCAGGTCATTCTTATGTGAATGGTGAATTCAGTGGCTTAGAACAGAGCCTTGATGATGAGTTGGGTATTTTCTCTGTTGTTACACCTGGAGTAAGGAAGAAAAGGGATGTTTTGAGAGTACATGGTATCCTGTGGATAGGTTGAAATATGATGGATTTACAGCCATTCACTATGCCTATATGGTCAAAGTGATACATGAACCAGAACCCACTTCTTTTGAGCAAGCTATGGAAAAAAAAAAAGGGAGAAAGCCATGGATGAAGAAATGGATGCCTTGAAAGCAAATGCTACATGAGAATTTGTGCCTTTGTCTAAAGACAATAATGCAATTGGCTGTAAGTGGGTTTATAAGGTGAAGCACAATGCAGATGGTTCTGTGAACGGATACAAGGCAAGATTAGTTGTCAAGGGGTATGCATAGACATATGACATTGATTATGAAGAAACATTCAGTCCGGTTGCAAGGATTGCAACCGTAAGAGCTGTTATTGCTATGGCTGGATCAAAGGGATGGTCTTTACATCAGATGGATGTAAAGAATGCCTTCTTGCATGGTGATTTGCAAGAAGAGGTCTATATGGAGCAGCCACCAGGTTATGTTCATGCTGTTCATCATGAGTTTGTTTGCAGGTTGAAGAAAGCCTTGTATGATTTGAAGCAAGTACCCAGAGCATGGTATGACAAGATAGGACAGTATCTTGTCATTATTCGCTTTGAGATTTTAATGCAGATTTCCTTTATGTGAAAATGCTATTGAAGCATAAGTTTGAGATGAAAGATTTGGGAGAAGTGCGTTACTTCTTGGGCATTGAGGTGATTAGACCCACAAGTGGGATATGGCTCTTGCAGAGGCAGTATGGATTGGACATCCTGTCCAAATATGGGATGACAGGTTGTAAGCCTATTTCAGTTCCTTTGGAGCAAAATGTGAAGTTGAGTGCAGATGCAGGTGAGGTTCTGGAAGAATCTACTATGTACAAACGCATAGTAGGAAGTTTGATTTATATGACTATTATCAGGCCAGATTTGAGCTATGCTGTTGGGTTGGAAAGTCAGTTTATGCAGGCTCCAAGGAAATCGCATTTGGATGCGAGTAGACGCATACTGAGGTATGTGAAGTCCACATTGTAGTATGGGCTATTTTATGAGACTGAGGTTCAGATACAGTTGCATGGATACACTGATGCTGATTGGACTGGTAGTATTTCTGATAGATGATCTACCAATGAATACGTGTTCTCTTTTGGAAGTGCTGCAGTCACTTGGAGCAGCAAGAAACAGCCTACAGTTGCCTTATTGAGCACAGAGGTTGAGTACAAGGGTACAGCAATGGGAGGATTACCAAAAAGCGAGCGAAGAAAAGTGAGCAGCCCCAAAGCGAGCAATATTAAATATGTTTCAAGCGAGCGAGAACCTCATTCAGCATCTTATTCCTCTCAATATCATTGGAACAATTGATGTGATCATAAGTAAATTAAACATATTTCAACAATGAAGGCATGCTTGAAACTCACAAGTAACTTCTCTTTCATCTCCATACTATCACATTTGAGTCGTGGAGAGGTAGAGACGCAACAATACATAAAATTTGCGATAAAAAAAGCAAACACTACTCAGATTGAACATCCACACAGCAAGATAATGATAGATCACAAGGTAGAATATATGACTGAAAATATGTAAACATGATTATGTGCTACATATACATATCATGTTTTTTATGCTTGCAGAAGATCGTCCATACATTCGATCCAAAAACATGGAAACAGAACCAACTATGTCAAAAGAAAAAAAACACATTTTTATCATAAGGATTAATTTTGCTTAGTGAAAATACTTATGTAATCTGTACAATACCATGCTTTAAAAAACTTAGGAAGCCAAAAAAGGACTTTAGCCCTCCATACTTCTATTATGACCAATGTCTGAATGATAGTTCTATCGGAACTAGAAATGAATGCATCTAAACCACTATGTTGATTGCTCATCCATATCCTGTAGACTATTATGTTAAACTTAATACGTGACCACAAAATCAAGCATAAGAGGAGCATGATTCAAGTGAAATAATTGGCAAAGACACTCTGTAACTAGTATCCTGCTGCATCTAACGAAAAATATGCACCAGGTGTTAACAAGCTTCTATTTCCACCCCTATAAGCAAACTCGTATCCTGTAGTATGAAAAACTTTAAGGAAAACATTGCACTTAATGCATCAATTAAGCCAGTGATCACTCATCAGGCTCAATCGAACAATCATCAAGGAAAGTCTAGTCAAGCAAGTTGAAGCAAAAAACCAAATATCTATTCGGATCTATGCCGTGGTGTAGCCGCCAACCATGAGTAGCAAAAGAACCTATGAAAAAAGCAAAATAGGGATTATGCCACTCTACCATGATCACTTCCATGCTACAAATAAGAGAATACATAGTCGTTTTAGGGTACTTTTAGGGTTCATTCCCAACCACTAAAAAGAGAGCCAATGCTATCTATTTGTATTCATAAAATCTTTATGAACATTATCATGTTCAATATAAGGATAGGAGCCAGCTCAATGGGTAGTCTTAAACAAATATAAATACTCTTCGAATTTTAACATTATGCAAAAGCTTTTTTTTAAACACAAAGTAAAACTTGATTATACATATAGATGGGAATCATGCCACCATTGTAAGTATGTATTTAGTAATTAAGTTAAAAATATTCCCTTAGAAAAGGGTCATAGCTCAATCAACATAGTACCCATATTATATATCCAAAATTTACAAGATCTCATTCATATCATTAGAATGTTTTCGTCACTTGTCATAAGTACTAACCTCAATTGGCATTATGTATTTGGGTCAGAATAGTTTTTAGTATATGATATAATATAGCAATACATTTATGTAATATCTAGTGATCATAGCTTCTAATATAGGATAAAATGGAGCATAGAGTAATGTTGTCATTCAAAAATGATAATATACCTTCTTTGACCATATACAAGTATCATGCATTCATAAAAAAAGTTAGTCATAAACTGCAATATAATGTGCTCATAATGCATGTACATTAAATCTTCACATGTTAGAATGTGAGAAAGGGAATAATTTAACTATGAAATCAGGGATCAATGCAGGAAATGGTCTTCTATGCACACATGTATGCTAAGGGTCCATCTAATACAATATTGAAAATTGATGTGAGTATAAGTGTATGCATCCATCGGTGATGTTTATGAGTGTATGCATCCATTTGTGATGTATATTGTTGTATTGTGATGTATATTGTTGTACTAATCCATGGTGCTTTACGGTTTGAGTTGTTTGTAGCGTAATTAATCACAACAATGTTGTATTTTTTAAAAGAAATATGCCATAAAAATTTCATGCTGCAAAACACACACAAAAAAATGGCATTTGTAGCATTAATCCAAGCATTTCCTGTAAGCAATCTCCATCCCTCCCTTTCTTGCTTACTCTTTCAGCCACCTCCACCCTCTTGTTGCCCTTCAATACTGCCTCTTGCCTCCTCGCCTCCTTGCTTCCTCACCTCCTCACCTCCTTGCTTCTTTTCCTTCTCACCTCCTTGCATCATGCTTGTTGCTGGCAATTCCAAGGCCGTCCCTCCCCTCATTGGCCAGCTTTTCTACTCCTCACGTCATCCTTCCTCTCATTTTGGTATCTCCAATGAATAGCTTGGGGGTCTTGTTTTTGGAGGGGGGAAGCATAAGAATGGCAACACGTTAATGCGCTGTCATTTTTCGTGCTTTTGCCACCCAAAAACAAGACCTGCAAAGCCCTTGCTTAAGCCTGAATGAGCCTCTTGATTTTGGGTGTGTTAAGCCATTTTTGACCATTATACCCCCAAAATCAAGAGGCTCATTCAAGCTTAAGCAAGGGCTTTGCAAGCATTACAAGTCCAGTAAATGAAATCAATCAGATTAGGAATTGGCAAACTCGATTTGGGAATGGTCAGAAATACTGTCTTTGAATAATGCCTTGGATCATGGGATGGGGTCCCATGAACCTGCTGCCTGTGATGACGAATGGTTCTACCCTCGACTAAAGGTGACGTGTGTAGTAGTAAAAGGATAGCCCTCGTGGAATCTCTAAGGGGTCTTGATTTTGGCCATGATTTGCACATTCTAGCACTTGAGCCATACATCAATTTCCAACACTTGAGACATATAGTGGCTTTGCCCACGCAACATTTCCAGCTGCAATCCAAGCATCAAGCAATCTCATATTCTGTATCTAGAGACATCATGAGGGGTAGAGCCTCTTTTTGGTAGTCTCACTAGCAATATGTATTGAAAAAAAATGTATTCAATTATTATATTCTTCCTTGCTATATGAATGCTCTTAATGCATCCAAATTGTAGAACTACTTCAATACTACTTCTTAGTTATATTGTATAATAACCTCCATATGTATGCTCGTGAGACAACAAAAAAGAGACCTGGCAACCCAAAAATGATAGCGCATTGACGCGTTGCCATTTTTGGGATACCAGGCCAACAAAAAAGAGGCCTGGTATCCCAAAAATGGCAACGCGTGAATGCGCTATCATTTTTGGGTTGCCAGGTTTCTTTTTTGTTGTCTCACGAGCATACATATGGAGGTTATTATACAATATAACTAAGAAGTAGTAAACAAGCACTTGTGTTCCTTACCTTTCTTTCCAATGGGGGTCTTGATTTTGGGGGGTGTATGCCAAAAATTGATAAACAACATTATTTGATCATATAGTTTTATTAAATAGATAAAATAGGCATGAAAACATCTAAATTGGCTCTTGCCATTCGATTTGATGTATGACATGACCCCATTTGGATTTGTAATTCCAAAGATACGGGGTCTTACTTTTAGGACTTGAATGCCTGAAATAACGCGTTGCCTATTTCATACATTTTGACGTGCTGCCTATTTCATACATTTAGGTCTCAAAAGTAGGATCCCATGTAGGACCAAATGAGATACGGGGTCCTACTTTTGAGGCCTAAATGCATGAAATAGGCAGCACGTTAACAAGCTACCTATTTCAAGAATTCAGGCCCTAAAAGTAGGACCCCGTATCTTTGGACTTACAAATCCCAATGGGATCATGTCCTATATGAAATCGAACGGCAAGAGCCAATTTAGATGGTTTTCATGCTTATTTTCTCCATCAATCAAAATTGTATGCATGAATATATACATCAAGATATGCATCAATATATACATACATACATATATATATAGATAGATACATACATACATATATATGTGTGTGTGTGTGCACACACATATGTGTGTGTGTATACACACACATACACACACACACACACACACACACATATAGATATATATGTATGTATATACATACATATATACATACATATATACCGCAAAATTAGGACCCCATTGGTTGCCTATTTCATGCATTTTATTGTCTCATGAGCATAAGAACAAGCACTTGTGTTCCTTACCTTTCTTTGTAATGGAGGTCTTGATTTTGGGGAGGTATGCAAAAAATTGATAAACAACATTATTTGATGAATATAGTTTTAGTTGATAGAGAAAATGGACATGAAAACCATCTAAATTGGCTCTTGCCGTTTGATTTGATATATGATATGAATCTATTGGGATTTGTAAGTCCAAAGATACGGGGTCCTACTTTTAGGGCCTGAATGCCTGAAATAGGCAACGCGTTAATGCGCTGCCTATTTCATGCATTTAGGCCTCAAAAGTAGGACCGCCCTAAAGTAATACAAGGGACCCCAAATTATCAATACTCTATGCACCGACATACCAACCACAAATTAACACCTAAGAGATCATAAATAATAACAACAGTTTTATTTTGCTCATCTCAAAACCACAACCTTCACTAAGGCTACCTACGGCAGGCCAAAAGTGAAAATAAAATAATCTTACTTCTTGAGGCAAAAAACGCAACTATGTAGACTAGGGGTAGAGATAATCAATGGTCTATATGCAAATGAATTTTGATTGTCGTGTTTTGTTAGTGTGATTGGTATACCAATGGGGTCCTACTTTTGAGGCCTAAATGCATGAAATAGGCAGCGCGTTAACGCGTTGCCTATTTCAAGCATTCAGGCCCTAAAAGTAGGACCCCGTACCATAACACCAATGGGGTCTTACTTTTGAGGCCTAAATGCATGAAATAGGCAGCGCATTAACGCGTTGCCTATTTCAGGCATTCAGGTCCTAAAAGTAGGACTCCGTATCTTTGGACTTACAAATCCCAATGGATTCATGTCATATATCAAATCAAACGGCAAGAGCCAATTTAGATGGTTTTCATGTCCATTTTCTCCATATATCAAAATTGTATGCATCAATATATACATATATGCATCAACATACACACACACACACACACACACACACACACACACATATATATATTACTTTTGATGTTTGTATGTATGTATGTATGTATATATATGCATGTATATACATACATACATACATACATATGTATGTATGTACATGCATATATATACATACATACATACATTATATATATATATATATATATGTATGTATGTATGTATGTATGTACATGCATATATATACATACATACATTATATATATATATATGTGTATGTATGTATGTATGTATGTATGTATGTACATGCATATATATACATACATACATTATATATATATATATATATATATGTATGTATGTATGTATGTATGTATGTATGTATGTATACATACATACATACATACAAACATTAAAAGTAAGACCCCATTGGTTTCCCATGTCATGCGTTTTGTTGTCTCATGAGCATAAGAACAAGCACTTTTGTTCTTTACCTTTCTTTGCAATGGGGGACTTGATTTTGGGAGGGTGTGTCAAAAATTGATCAACAACATTATTTGATGAATATAGTTTAGTTGATGGAGAAAATGGATATGAAAACTATCTAAATTGGATCTTGCCATTCGATCTGATATATGACATGATTCCATTTGGATATGCAAGTCCAAAGATACGAGATACTACTTTTAGGGCTTGAATGCTTGAAATAGGTAGCGCGTTAACGCGCTGTCTATTTTATGCATTTAGGCCTCAAAACTAGGATCCCCTTGTGTTGCCAATGGATGTTAACGCGCTGCCTATTTCAGGCATTCAGGCCCTAAAAGTAGGACCCCATATCTTTGGACTTACAAATCCAAACGGGATCATGTCATATATCAAATCGAACGACAAGAGCCAATTTAGATGGTTTTCATGTCCATTTTTTTCATATATCAAAATTGTATGCATCAATATATACACATATGCATCAACATATACATACATACATACAAACAGCAAAAGTGAGACCCCATTGGTTGCCTATGTCATGCATTTTGTTGTCTCATGAGCATAAGAAGAAGCACTTGTGTTCCTTACCTTTCTTTGCAATGGGGGTCTTGATTTTGGTGGGGTATGTCAAAAATTAATCAACAACATTATTTGATGCATATAGTTTTAGTACACATACATATATGTGTGTGTGTGTGTGTGTGTACATACATACATGGATGCATGCATACATACATATATACATATTGATGCATATAGTTTTACTAGATGGGAAAAATAGACCCCACTCTGATTTTTGTGGAGAGACTCAACTAGACAAATAGAGCAAGTCCAAGGGGTCGCTAGGGACACCCCCCGACAAATGGAGATGCCCGGTATGCAATTTTAGCACCAATTTTGGGATGTAAATTGCATAGTCATGTCCAAAAAAAGTTGTGTCAATTCTTGCATTAAATATAGGGTGGTGAATATATCCTATTCCGTCATGGGGCCGGAGAAGACGGAGGGAAAAAATTGAACCTCCAAAAAGACTTCTTTTATCAGTCTATGGGGACCGGCTCTTACTAGTGTTGAGAGTGGACAAGACAGCTACCGTTGGTGTGATATGGGAATCTCCCAGTCTGCAATTTTAGCACCAATTTTGGGATGTAAACTGCATAGTCAGGTCCAAAAAAAGTTGTGTCAATTCTTGCATTAAATGTAGGGTGATGAATATATCCTATTTCATCATGGGGTCTGCAGAAGACGGAGGGAAAAAATTGAACCTCCAAAAAGACTTCTTTTACCGGTCTATGGGACCCAGCTCTTACTAGCATTGAGAGTGGACAAGACAGCTACCGCTGGTGTAATATGGGAATCTCCAAGTCTCAAGTTTTGGGGTACATGAAATTAGATCATGCTGATGGTAACTTTAAGAGGTTCCAAAGGCAGACAACATTCTTCATCATAGCTAACTCAAATGCAAGGCAGTGAAAATGCCAGGAGAGTTGCTAGGTAGCAATGATTTTGGGAAGGGATATGATGATACTTTGTTGTGTTATGTAGGATATTAATTTCCATTAAATTTGAGACATGTTAGATATAACTTCATAAAATCCTAAGTCATGAAATTAATACATTACAAGTTCAAGCATAAATAATAGTCGTGAAGTTAATGCATTAAATATTCAAGCCTAAAGAAGCATTAATCAAGACCTAATGCACCGTACCAGACATTGGCCTTACCCTCATTCCATAGACTTGCCAACGTAAGGCTAAAATTTTCATTCTTAAGAATATGTGGAAAGACCTTATGTTTGGCCCACTTTTGGCGAAAAAATTTCATTCTAAAGAATAGGTGGAGTGAAATTGTGTTTGATAAATACAAATCAATGCTCAAGTTTGGACATAAATAAAGGTATCCTTTTGAAGATATTGGAACACATGAGAGAAATAATATTGAAGATACATGAATTTTTAGACATACTATTAAAGACAAATGAACATATAATGGATGAAATCCTATTGATGATACATGAATTTTCAATAGAACTGTCATTCAAAAGATTTGATGGATTGAATGTAGCTTTAATACATTATCCCTTTTACAAGGGTGTTTGAGTTTGAGGCTTGAAACATAAGAATGAATCTATGTTGAAGCCTAGTGGTTTGTTAAGGATATGTGAAACTTATAGTAAAAGTACTTACAATGGAAGGGATTATATCAAGATCCTATTAAGGACATGTGAACATATAGTAGAATAATTCTACATAAAATCAGTGGATCAAACTTAATGGCTCAAAAGCAAAAAAGGATGATGGTGCAACCTAGGGGCTACTCTACGGCACCATGGCAGCAATCTTTATAGTTACTATCAAAGGTAGTGTAACATTTTTTTCAAGAAAAGAGACAGGAACCACTCCACATGACCTAGATCTGTATGACCTAGGTTGCAACGATTTGTTTCTTTCATGGATAAAAAGTGACCCTTAGGTGATGCTATAGCACTTCCTTTTTTGGTCCATTATTATAGCACAATTGGGGCCTTTTGACCTAATACTAGCTACCCATCAAATATTTGTTGTAGATGTTAGGGGTAATTACTAAACTACTAGTGGTAGTTTTGTCACTACCATTAGTAATTTTATTAGAGTGTTCCTTAATGGTAGTTCTCCTACTACTACATACAATATTACCAATAGTAGTCATAATCCCAATGATAGTACACATAATATTATTACGATTGTCTAACTTTAATCATCATTACATCTATGAATACATATATATAGGTCTATCTATATCTATACGTATTTATTCCTCATCCTAATGTTGAAATTGACTTAAATTCATAGTCTTCAAAAAGGTATAATACATAAGTCAAAATATTCCAATTAGTTTTATTGTCCTCATGTTGAAACTGACTTTCTCTTCCTTTGTCTCCTATGAGCTTCAAACCTTCAATCCATTAATCTCTCAAATAGTAAGAATGGTCTTGTATTAAGAGGCGATGCTATCTAAAGTGATCTACAAATACTAAGAATGGTCTTATATTAAGACGTGATGATATCTCAAGTGTTATACAAATCATAAGAATGGTTTTGTATTAAGAGGTGATGATATCTCAAGTGTTACTAAGTTCAACATATCAAGCAATGCATTTGTTTTGATTATTGAAAGAGTTTGATAATAAGACCCATTTCAAATGCAAAAGAATTGTTGTATCAGTAATGGAATCCGCTTTGGAGTGGAAATTCGGTTTCTTTCAAATCCACATACTATTGTTGCATAATGTGAGTATGGCTCCAATTGGAAGTTAAGGTAGACTATAATTCGTAATGTTGGTATAGTTACACATAGTAACATAAGTTTTATTTTCGAGAATCTTCTCAAATAGTGGTTTCCACAAAGCTATGTTGAGTACCTCGATAAGGAAATTGTGGAAAAGCTCGCTCACTTTTTTGGGCCCGCTCGCTTTTCCTTGCTCGCTCTATCGACTGCCTCCAGCAATGGCTGCATGTGAGGTAGCTTGGTTGCGTAAGCTACTTTATGATATGCATCAGTCTACAGATGGGCCAGTTGTCATTTATTGTGACAACATGAGCAATATACACTAGGCAAATAACCCAGTCTATCATGCTAGAACAAAGTACATTGAGGTGTATTATTACTATGTGCTGCAGTCACTTGTTGCAGTAAGAAACAGCCTACAGTTGCCTTGTTGAGCACAGAGGCTGAGTACAGGGGTGCAGCAATGGCTGCATGTGAGGTAGCTTGGTTGCATAAGCTACTTTATGATATGCATCAGTCTACAGATGGGCCAGTTGTCATTTGTTGTGACAACATGAGCAATATACACTTGGCAAATAACCCAGTCTATCATGCTAGAACAAATCACATTGAGGTGCATTATTACTATGTGCGGGAGAAGGTTTTAGTAGGTTTTATTGATCTAGTTTATGTCAGCACAGAGGATCAGGTAGTTGATATATTTGCGAAGGCATTGAGCGCAGAGAAGCTACGCAAGTTTAGAGACCTGCTTGGTGTGTAAGAATTGGGATTGAGCTCGAGGGGGAGTGTTGAGATATCGAGCTCCACTCGTGATATGCCAGGGTGACCGTTGTGCATTTATGTCACCGACTTGTTAGCTGCAGATGCGGTTGGTACACTGTCCATGAATAATAGTTGGATGACAGCTATCTTTATGTACTCTAGTTAGTGGCTAAGTTAGTATGCTACCTAGGTTAGCTGAGTTTGGTTTGAGACCCACATATAGGGTTCACCTATTCCTTTTGTACTCACAGTTCTTTTGGCTTTCACAACTAAGAAGAGGAAAACTGTTTTCAGCCTCCACCTTTGTGTGTATTCTCCCATTGTGTATGTGAGAAAGTTGCAAGTGAGACTCCTTACTTCTCTCTCACTCTCTTCACAAAAATCCCCTGCAGTTGTTTACTTTTGCACCTTTGGGTGTCTACTGAACTATGGCTTTGGTTTTGGATCCAGGAAGAGTCATGAGATGTATGAGCAAATCATGTCGAAAGATTCGGGTGCGTTAAAGCAGGAAGCTACGGTTAATAGTAGCAATTCTCTGTGTGACTGGGCAGATATTTGTATTGAACTGCCTGTGAATAGAGGTGGTGGTGCAGAAGTTGCAACAAATCTTTACGTGCAAGCTGATTTGAGGTATTGTATGGTAGCCTTAAAGTGGGCGAATACAAGACTTGTAATACTTTGGTTAGCATTTGTTATCACTTGACAATCTGATGGCTTTTTATTGATGCAGTGCAGGTATTCTTTTGCCCTTTCTGGTGCTCCAGATGACGTCGAGCTTGGCACAAACTTTGGTGACTGCAACATCAAAAGAGCAGAGCTTGCAACATTGGTTGGCAGTGGCACTTCTCCTACATTGGAGGCATGGATGATTGCAAAGACGTTCTATAATAAGGCCATGGCTGCATATGGGCATGCTTGTAGTCTAGCAGATGCAAGCAGGGGTGATGATTTGGCTGGTCTATTGCAGAACTGGGGAGCAGGCTTGGTATCCTTGGCAGAGGTCAGGGGGCTTCCTACCCAGCTTTTAAATCTAAGACTTATTTTTCCTAAAACTTGAGAAAATTCAGGTTGTTTTTCATTCTTTTATATGATATGAAATATCTCCATTATCATAAATAGTACAGTTAACATATTTTATAAATTGCCATTTTTGTTTGAGCTGTTGCATTTTTCACATTGCAGAATTGTCAGGCATTAGATCTGTTTCTTTGTGCACTTGAAGAGGGCTTTGGCACTGCCATAAAGATCAATGCTACATGCCTTGATGCCATCATTGGGAAAGGGGAAGCCCATTTAGCAGTTGGCAAACTTGCCATGTGTATGGAAAGACAATCCTTGGCTGAAGAGCATCTTGTTCAGAGCTTTCATTCCTACAGGAGGGCTATTCAAATTTTGAAAGCAGGTGTGCCAATAAAAGGTTACAGACATTAGTTAGCCACGTAGCTGCTTGTTTTGACTGCTAGTGTATTACCTACAAGTAAAGGAGTGCTAGATGTTCTCTGAACCACTTAGAATGGTGTTTTCCCATATTGCTGGTAACTGGAAAGTTGAGTGATTTACATCACACCAAGTTGCTAGCGGTTTTTGGAAATTGGCGCTGCCTTTAACTAGATAAATATGACCCAATCGTTTCAACTGAGTTTTTTTGTTTTGTTTCTTTTGGGACAGATGTGCGAAACGAATGTAAGCTTAAATTTGATGAACAGTGCAACGTTCTGTACAATCTTGCCTGTGTCGCTGCTCTTTGTAACCAGGAGATGGACTGTGCCAATGCCTTGACCCTACTGGTTCGAGTGGATGGAATTTCAACCCCAGAAGTAGCTGAAGATTCTGACTTGCAGAGTCTACAAACAAAAGAGTGGTTTCAGGCTCTCCTTCAAAGAGGAGGCTAATGCCTAATTGTTCTGAAAGTTGCGAGCTGAGTGACAATTGGATAATCAAGAAAGATGTCATTCCCATAATGTAGAGTTGCTGTAGTGAGAACATTGTGAGTCATTTTGTTCTCTGCCATCCTCGAGGCTTTTTGTTGAACTGATTATTTCAATCAGGCTGTGAAGAAACTGATGGCTGATCTGATGACCTGCTGTCTTCAAAGTTAATGAGTTGATATTACCTTCCCCCTCCTCACCCTTCTGGGTCTGAAATGCATATGACCGCTTTTAATCATGTAGGCCAATGGATTTTAGCTTGAATATGATGGGTTACAATGCCAACCTATGTTCTCTTGCACACATTTAGTACTTGTCCTGTTTGAAGCCAAAGCGGTTTCCATCGCAGCAGCTACATGCTCCCCATAACGTCAAGGGTGCTAGCATTGTAACCCATCATGCTCCCCACATGATGGGTTACACACACATTTATTACTTGTCCTGTTTGAAGCGAAAGAGGTTTCCATCACGGCAGCCATATGCTCCCCATAACGTCAAGGGTGCCAGCTTGCCCTGGAGGACTAGAATCTTCCATGCAGGAGTAGGCCAAAATGTCATTGTCAATCCAAGAATGCGCGGAAAAGGGTTAAATAGCCCCCGCGCCCCGCCCGCCCCCCTGCCCCCCCGCCCCCCCCAAAGTGAATTTTCGGGACCTTTTGTTGAGACCCCTTTTCAGAAAAGATCTCAGCAATTGCTGATTGCTTTTATCCTGAAAGAGAGGGTCCCCTCGTCCTTTCTTGTATCCATTGAATTCACCAAAAGGGGAACGAGACCTGTCTGAGGCAGTAGTTCTAAGATGGCCTTATATCACAAAGATTGAAATTCCCTACGAGACAAAGCTATAAGAGAAGAAGCAAGGGGTTCTCTCTATCATATCCATTGCTTTTGAATGAACACTAGTTTGTCGTTAAAAGAAGGGAGGGGTGGGGGGAGGAGACCTGTTTGAGGCAGTAGTTCTAAGATGGCCTTATATCACAAAGATTGAAAATCCCTACGAGATAAAGCTTTGTCAAGAGAAGCAGCAAGGGATTCTCTCTATCATATCCATTGCTTTTGAATGAGCACTAGTTTGTCGTTGAAAGAAGGGAGGGGTGGGTGGAGGAGACGTAAAAGAAAAAGACAAAGAAGACAGAAACCTCACTGAGGGAATAGTTCTCAGAATGCCTTATATAAGGAAGATTGAAAATCAAAGAGAAGAAGCAAGGGATTCTTTCTGTCGTACGCATTGCTTTTGAGGAATGAGCGCTCGTTTGTCGTTCAAAGAGGGCTTTCATCACCAAGAATAAAGAGTGATTGATCCAACTTTTCTCAGGCAATGACTAGAACGAATTTTGGATAGATTTTCTCACAGAGATCATCTATAACAAGTTTAGATACTTGGTCTAGGCATGCTTGCACATTATGAGGTTCTTGATTAAGTAGTCCCAAACCACTACATGGTTCTTAGACCTGGTTTGACACAAGAAATGTGGGAGATAAGATATCGAAGGCCCATAATGGAGGGCTAAAGGTCATGAAGGGAAAATTGTAAGTGCTAGATATGGTTGGGAGACTTTGGCTCCAGTTTTGGTAGGACTGTTTAATGACGTGATTTGTTGTAGTTTCACTTACCTGGATAGAAAATTCTATCATGCCCATCCTCTAAGTCCGGTAACCAAACAACCTTCCGTCTCATGATAGGTCATCTCTTAGCCGAGATTTATGGCATTGACTTTGAGACACATCAACCACAACAAGATCGAAGTCGAGGGAAAGTAGGTTTTTGTCACAATTTGGTCCTATTTTTTTGTTCAAGTTGAGGGCAAGGCTAGGCATCAAATGAAGGCTTTGGACATTGTGCTTCGTATCTACCTATAAGTTATCAAGGGTGACTATCTTGGCAGTAACAGTACTTGATGAGAGAGTTTTCGTACTATAGGGAAGAATAAAGCAAGTTCGAAGAATAAACAAGGTGAGGATCCCACTAAGGCCTTGCCTTTTGAAGTGACATTATAAGTTTTAGTGTAAAGTAGCTCCATAAATATTTCCAATAACTTGTTAAAGGGAAACGATGGGTGTAAATTGGAAGGAAAGGAAAAGAGACAACGCAAGTGAGGGTGACGGAATATGGGGAATGGTCGATGAGTAAAAGAGAGGAGAGAAAAGAGGCAAAAGAGGCATGTGGTGGATGGACCATTAAATAAAAGTGGGGACGTGCCTATTTTGGCAAGAGTGGTGTCATGTAAATAGACAAAGAGAGCCTCTATCTTTAGAGAGAGAGACGTGACAAAAGACAACCATTTAGGATCTCCACAACAAAAGACAAGAACATTTAGGACCTCCACAAGCAAACAAAAACCTTAAACCCTAAACACATTAGAAGCTCTTAAACTACTACTAATGCACGCACAAAGCTCATACTAATCACAATTTGCATGGTCAAATTGATCAAATGAACTAACTTCAAAACTATGGACCTAAAAACCAAGACATCCCTTAGGACCCTTGCAGGGTCCAAAAAAGGTTACACTTGTTTGGTCTAACCTCGAGGAGTTATCCATTTTCTTTGATAGTCTCAAGAAGAGATAGCCTATATCAGGGTATTGATTTTGCTTTACATTGTCCTTTGCAGATGGCTTAGATAAGAACCACACGTCATTAATTGTTTGAGATAAGCTACATGGAGACTTTCAGTGATACCAGGGCATGAGTTGCATAGTCTCATGCTATCTATATGTACGGATCATGTGTTCTTTATGTAGATGGTGGTTCAATTGTTTCAATTGCAAGGCTAAAGCTATTGTGCTTTGATGTGTCTAGGCCAAAATACCTCTTTTTCATTGATTGGTTAGATTATTAGCTACATATGACTCGAATGAGGCTAAAAAAGAATAGAATGGAGTGACTACTAGTCTTGATGCTTTCTTGCCTCAGTTTCAGTATAATGTAGGCAAAGTTCTAAGCATAGCTCTAGAGTTTGATGGGACCTTTTAAAATCACATGCATGCAATGAGTTTGAGATGGAGAATAAGAAGTACCTACTTTGGTATTGTTTTCTCGTGACTTTTCCTTGAAGAGAGTGAGGGGTGTGTATGGGGTCACAAGACGTTTCATAAGATTGAGTTTACAAATGGGTGGATAACCCTTGTTAAGAGCTGATGCCTAGACCATGCATCTACCTAGATACGAGAGGTTGTTTAGACCTTTTGCACTTACAGGGCCTTAGTCTTTGGTTGATCCCTCTTTTATGTTTTCTATGGGGTGTAAGTTCTAGAGGGATCTTCTTGTTTAGGTGAGGAACAAGTTGCTGAGGATGGCTTTATTCAAAGACCCGTATATCTTCAAATCCACTTATGACACGCATTACCGTTTGCCTTGGGTCAACTCTTAGTCTAATTGCACAGCTTGAGGGTTGAAAACATGGCAAGATATTATTCTTTCCAATAAGAGGATATGCTTGAGATGTGAACCTGAAAGGGATGGTATCGAGGATTGAAACAAGCCGGAAGATTATCCTTCCCAATTATAGGATATACTTGAGAATGTGACTCCCAAGGTCAGTGTTAAGGACCGTTGGCTCTTAGATTGTATAGCATAGTGTGAAGTCAAAGATTTGTTCCACTGTCTTTTCGTGAATGTTTTAGTGACTTGTTTTATTTTGTCAAATATTAAAAATAGAGATACTTTGCTCTTTTCATTTTTGAGATAAGGAAACATATAGACCACCTATTGCTGGATATCACACATAAACAAATCACCCTCCTTGTGGGAGGATTATGAAGAGAGGGATGAAAGTAGGATGGTGAGGGCTTGATCATCCAGTAGATCCCATGGACCAATGGCCGATATAAACTAGTGTACGTATCTCTTCCTCATCGATCTCAATTATCATACGCGTGGTAGAGATGTCCGTCCTTGTAGATCATCCAACTAGAGGAGTTTGCAATGATAGGTCTAGGGGATTGGTGACCAATAGATACCAAGGGTTTATTTTCGGTAGAGGTCATGCATTGACAACAAGAGAGCATGTGTTTTGAGACATAGATCCCACATCCCTTCCACTTAGTTTGTTGATTGTACATTCTATGATCGTTGCGAGACATAGGAGATGCATTGAGGTATAGGTCAATAGATATATCCAGTTTAACTCTTCACTTTGTTTTGTGGTTTATCTTCTATTTATTGACACACATTCTCTTTGAGATTTTGATAATTTCTAGAACGTTTCCTTCATAGGCAAAGGATAAGGCATCTCGCTTGCGGAGATGTATGAGAAGTTGTGATTTCTTTAAAATACTAATTTTTCTTTGATTTCAAGTCTAGTCATTTTTGTTCAATGCACTGTGGTCACATGGGCATCACTATAGAGCAGGTTGATGTGAATCGTAATACATTCGGTCATGGGGGAGTCATGAAAAATTTCTCCTAAGAGAGTCGAGTTGGTTCAAGCGATAACCAAATAGGTGAAAGTGCGCTAGATTACATTGAAATGATACAAGCTATCATGAATGTTAATAGGGGAAAGTGAGCTGAATTACATCGAAATGATACAAGATATCATGAATGTTAATAGGGGAAAGTGAGCTAAATTACATTGAAATAATACAAAATATCATGAAAGTGAGATTTCAAGAATGCAACATATTGGACATGAAATGGGAAATGGTTCAAAGTTGTTTGTAGAGGAATTCAAGAACATGTGAGAAAAGATTTGAATGCTTTTTTTGCCATTGACTTATCCAAATTTGGGATGACCTTACAGCTACATTTGTTCTACCTCATCATTGTGAATAGGTAGATACATTTTTGTACTATTCTTCTTGCATAGTTTGGAATATATATTTTGCAGTTTTTGATATATCTAATAACATAAGTTATTCTTAGGTTATTTTTCAATCAAATCATTTGGACACAAAATGGTGGTATGTGATTTGAGTTCTACAAAGGAAGCAATGTGTCTTTAAAGGTGAAGACATCAACGAAGAGATGCGAAATGCATGTTAGATGCAATGGAAGCAAGCACATCCCATGCCCCTACCCTACGTCATGATCCAACTGCTATCTAATCTCCATAAGATACTAACAATGTAAGCTCTTGGAATCATTACTCAAACCTAGGTGGGCGGATATAGGCTTTGTTGTGGCATTGAAGACTTAGCACATGATGAACATGATAGTTTGGATGTGTTGTTAGAGGATCATGATAATTAAGATCCATCTACACATATATAATTGTCTATGCAACACAAATTTATTATGCTATAATGTTCTTGCAAGAGCTCAGGAAATCATGTATTATATTATGGTTTAAATCTAGCTACCTTTGTGTTAATGGTTTTACAAAATTTCCATGCAATACTCTATGAATACTCATAATGTATTTTATAAAAATAATGGAAAATTTTGCAAATTTGCAAGAGAGTGCATTTTAGAATATTCTTGATTTTGCTTAGATCTCCTTCTAGCATGCTTGACATGTCAAGTCCAGTGACAACTATAGCATATGGGCTGCATGATGTGATGCCTATTCAACTAATTGAAATTGCCAAATTAGAAAAACATGAATAATTACAGCCACTGGGCGTGTATGCATGAGAGCAAACCGAGGTAGCTAAGGACCACAGGCCAAGAGACATAATAGGAGGAACAACCCGACAAGGACTTGAAATCACCAACATATGGTAAGGGAGTTTAGAATTGATAGAGGGACCCTAATATCATTCTATTAATATGAACCAAAAGAAAAATTTAAAGACCAGACATGCCTTGGAATCATCACAATGTGATCAGGGAGTTCAGATTTGATGAAGCATCTGTATTTGCATTGTGGTGATTAGAAACCCACTCGGTCTTGAAATCATGGCCATAATCACCTGCCATAATCACCTTGTAGTGATTTAAATGCAATAAAGAAGTTCAAAATTATGACATTGCGATAAGGAAGGTTAGGATGGATAGAGGGGCCCTAATCACATTTTAGTGATCTAAACAAGAAATAGAATAAGACAAACCTAATAAGATTCTCAATCATCACAATAAGGGAGTTTTGAGCTCAAACAGGGCCTCTTGCATTAGGCCCTTAAGAAACTTGATTAGAGGGTTGGCCAATGAGGAGCCTCACGCATTTAAATTATCGAGGATTCTAAACTTCTCCTCATTGGTGTACAAAAGGGCTTGTTAGATATTTCCCCCCTTTCACCACACTAAAGGGGAATTTAAAATCTAGGCTCACAATTGTGGCCATTGGATCAATGAAGAGCATCAAGGGCCTAAAATACATATTCATCATCGTCGTTGATCTCAGAGGATCTGATGGCTCATATTTGATGGCGTGCACATCATTGTTGTTCCTGGCGGTTGGCTTTGGGCCATTAGATCAATGTAGATCTAATGGCTATATTAGATCAATGTAGATCTAATGGCTATGGTAGGCTGTACAGTGAGCAAGGGACACATGGCGTGACTCCGATGGGGATTTGATTTGACGATGCACATGGTATTTTAGGTGCATGGCTGCTGGCTTTGGGCCATTAGATCAATATAGATCTAATGATTGTGGCGAGCTGTATGTAGACAAGGAGACACATGGCATGCTTGCCACCCGACTTGGCACACGGTTGCCCAAAAGTACTTATGACCTTGTATTGACAATCTAATGGTGTGCATTCGGTGCCAATCGTGCACCATTAGATCTTACTTTAATCCTAAGCTATGCAATAGGTGCCCGTTGCATGCCCTTAGATGTACCCCTCTCACATATCAAGCCTTAAATGCCTCCATTTATGGCCATTGGATCCACTTGCTCATCCAATGGATAAGAAAACATAGCAAAATTCCACCATAGGATCAAGATCAAAGATCAAAGATCAATGGTCATAATGGGCCTCTTATTATGCACTATTGGATGGGAGTTGGAATGCATCGAAGCCTCCAAAGTGCCGCAACATGTATTTAATGCCTCGCGTCCTCTTTAAAAGGCATCAAAATCCCTCCTTACCATGAGCTCTTTACCTAGAATTAAGGAATCAATCCACTTTCCTAATCTCTCCCTTATGAGGCCCTTTTTGAGATCAAAATTCCCCTAATGCAATGTCATAACAAAGTCCAGAATCAATGGATGGGTCCTAATCACATTGTAGTGATCTGAACGACAAAAGGAATAAGAAAAATGCAACATGAAAATCAGAAGAATAACATGTTGGAAGAAAAATTGAAGGAGGTGGAGGTAGCAGAGGCCCGAGAGAGTAGTTGGACTTTTAGAGGGTCAAAGAAAGAGGGTGAAGCTAGCACAAGTTTGAGGAAGAGGTTGGGGAGGGCACAAAAGTGAGGGTGGGGAGGCCGTGGAAGAGAGTGGAGCTTGTAGAGGTTAGAGGAAGAGGGTGGAGCTTGCGTGGATTAGAGGAAGAAGAACTTGGGGAGGTTGAGCAGGTGAGGATGGGGAGGCCATGTAGAATTGAACGAAGGGGCCCTCATCGCATGTATTAGCACAACATGCCATGAATGATTTAAAAAAAAGGGCATACTAAATATTCCTACATGCAAATACACGATTGCTTTCAAAAACAAGGAGACTACATTTGGAGGCCACACATCAATTGCATGCAGAGTATGTGTCGAGCGCATTGAGGAGTTGCTACGTCGACGTACGACTGATGCATTGGCAGAGTATTTGCGGGCTCTTTCAAGAAACATGAGTGTTAACATGGAGCAGATGGGCTCACTCTTGGAAGCTCTTTAGGGTGATGTGCAGGTGGAATGGGATAGGCAGGTGAGTTTGGGAGTTGTAAGGTGCAAACTGTGTTTGGGAGCCATTTGAAGGGAAGCTTGAGTGCGGAACTGGGCTGCCCTGGAGATTCACTAGGATTTTTGCATGTGTTGGACTGGTAGAATGAAGTGGCGATTGGGTGTGTGTATAATCCACCCCATCCTCCATGTTTATATGAGCATGCATCATGGAGTTGGTAAGGCTTGGGTTGGCAATGATGCTCCTCCTTGTGGTGAGGGCGTCATTTGTGTGAGCTACCTTGTCGATTTTTATACCATTGATGCTATGTAGATACGGATGCTGTCGAGTGGGTACGGCTAGAGCAGTGTCTTTTGTGAATGGGCAGATGGAGGGCGGAGTGACGTTGGATAGGCAAAGTGTAGTCGAACTTTGCTACGATGCCTGTGGAGAATCGAAGTTGGTGGGTTGTAGGGTCGGATAGGGGTGGACACAATGGTCGGATGGATGTCAGACTAGGGTGGGCAGATTGGATGCAAGACTAAACACACAAACAAGGCATCAGGCCTCAGTCGGACTTCAAAAAGGTAGAAAAGATACGTGCAGTGCGTGTGCGATGGATCAGAGTCGACGGATTGGCATAGTGTGGTCCCCGTCAGAACTGTGGAGAAGTTCTCTATTGGTTTTCTCAGACTTCGGTTGGAAACACGTTGGAACATCCTCGGAGCATAGCTCATCACGTCTTAATCTTGTGGCAGGATCTTCTCACCAGCAACATCACTTTTGTTTATTGTAGGGTAATGTGAGTATACTTGAACTGTATTCAAAGTGTGGCCATATCTTTGTTGCATTGTTGGTGGAATTGGGTCAAACTGTACTGGTAGTTGCTGTTCATGTGATTGTTGGCTAGGATCGTTCTCAGAGCTGTCAGACAACTATTCTGTATTTATCTTTGAAGGCTTCATTGGAAAGCTGCATGATACCATATTAGTGAGCAGATAGGTTGAAACAAGGATCGAATAATCGTGTACCTCAGACTGGTTCTGCAGTGAAATTGTGTTAATCTTTGCCTATGTTGGATCAGGGCCAATGTAAGGCTTTATTCAAAAACCATTGACTAGTTTTTCAAAGGAGTTGCCATGTAGGTCTGCCAACAAAAATGTTCCTTGCTCATAGGTATCAAAATCACTCTGAATGGACCATCATACCTTAATTTGAATTTACATGGCATTTTGCCCAGTTTAGTGTTGAACATCAACACTAAGTCTCCTTTTTTGAAAAGCTTGAATTTAATATTTCCGTTGATTCAGGCTACTCTTCTTCTTTGAATAATGTCAGCTGTATGAGAGCTAGCCAATTTATCTTCAGCCAATTGTAAAAGTTGCTCCAACCTAGCATTTATGGAGTTTTCTGGTGAAAGTTTGTTGTCAATTGCTACTCTAAGACGTCCTACAACAAACTCCATGCGTACCACTGCTTCATACACTAGCTTGAAAGGTGTTAACCCTGTGGCCACCTTGTGTGCTGTCCTGAGAGCCCAAAGCATTGAATCTCAACGCTGATCCCAATCTTGTGGGTGATCAGCAATTGTTCTTCTGTAAACTTTTCTCATGAGCTTGTTGGAGCTTTCAGCCAATCCATTGGCTTGTGGGTAATATGCTGTGGATTTTTTGTGCAGCATCATGTGCATCTTGGTCATTTTTTTGATGGTTTTGTTAATGAAATGGGTTCCTCTATCAGATACAATCTCAATTGGAACACCAAATCTGGTTACAATATTGTGATACAAAAAATGTGCAATTGTTCTAGCTTTGCATGTCTTTAATGCTATAGCCTCAACCCATTTAGTGCAATAATCAGTAGCACCAAGGATATATTGATTACTTGAGAATTTGGTTGGAGGTTTGATTGGTCCAATAAAGTCCAATACCCACTTTTGAAAAGGTCCTAATGGAAGAATGGGTTGATGTGGCATTTTGTCACTATCCATTGGTTTGTCATCCCTTTGACATGACAAGCATGATTTGGCATAATTGTGTGCATCTTTTAATACTGTGGGCCACCATAATCCAGCTTGTAAGATTTTCTTTCCTGTGATATCACCTAAGAAGCAGCCTCCTGTTGGGACTCCATGTGCCTCGGCTAGTACAGCTTTTTGCTCATGGTCTTGGACACACCTTTTGATGACTTGGTCAATACCTCTTCTGTACAATACTCTAGCACAATGACAAGGAAAGGTCTGCTTTGCAATACTAACTTTTTTCTTTGATCCCTATTCAATGTATCTGGAATCAGTCCATCAGTAAGGAAAAATAACATCTTGTCATACCAGTTTGGTGTTTCTTCGATCCTTACCATAAATATACCTGCATCACGGAGTTCATCTAGGATGCCAGTTGGAGCTTCTCCTGACTGGTCTTCTTAAATAATCAGCTATGGTATGTTGTTTACTTGGTCTATGCACCATAGTGTAATCAAACTCTTGTAGCAAAAGCATCCATCTTGCAAGTCTTCCTATTAGTTACTGCTTATTTACCAAATAAATCAAAGCCTAGTGGTCAACATGAAAATTCACCTTGTTAGAAAGCAAGTAATGTCTAAACTTATGCAATGCATAAATCATACCAAGTGCCTCTATTTCTATAACTGCATGGTTTCTTTCATGTTTGCTTAAGATCCTGCTTGCATAGTACACAGGTCGGAACCATTTTGGTGTTTTCTATTGCATTAGTACTACACCAACTACTGAATCTGAGGCATCCACAAATACTTCAAGAGGAAGATACCAATCAAGGGGTTGTAGGATAGGTGCCTCTATCAGCATCTTTTTCAAAATGCTGAATGCATCTTCTTGAGGGCTTCCCCAAATGAATGGTTCTATATCTCTAGTCAGCTTTATGAGAGGATAACAACAAATATCTGCAGGGTATCTCAGAAATCTGCAATGCCATTTGATTTGGCCTAAAAATCTTTGAAGTTGTTTGATGTTTTTTTGGGCTTTAGCATTTTGAATTGCTAAAACCTTGTTAGGATCAATCTCCATTCCTTGTTGTGAGATAATATGTCCTAACAGAATTCCTCTACTACAGCAAAAGCACACTTTGCTGGATTTAAACAAAGAACAGCAAATTTGCATCTAGCAAAGCATAGTCCTAAGTGATTTAAGTGTTCCACCATTTTCCCAAAAAATGAGAAATCATCCAAAAAAATCTTCATGAAGGATGTGAGGTACTCTTCAAATACTTCTTGTATATATTTTTGAAAAGTAGGTGGGGCATTCTTCAGTCCAAAAGTCATCACATTTGATGCAAACACACCCCATTATGTGACAAAAGTAGTTTTATCTCTATCTTTTGGAGCCATTCTGATTTGGTTTTACCCACTGAAACCATCCAAAAAGCTATAAATTTCATGTCCAGCTACAACATCAAAAGTAATGAATCACAAAATGGTAATGGAAATGGATCAGTAATGGTGGTTGCATCTAACTTTCTATAGTCTACACAGATTCTCAGTTTCCCATTTTTCTTTGGAACAATGACAATAGGAGATAACCATGTGACATGTTGTAGAGGATATATGAAACCAACTCTTAATAACTTGTTAATCTCTTCTTTGACCAGCTTGGCATAATTTGGATTCATCCTATATCTTCTTTGTATGATTGGTACTACATCAGTCTTCAGATTGATTCTATGTTGACATAATTTAGGATCTACCCTTTTCATATTAGTGTAGTGCCATGCAAAAATATATTTATACTGCATCAATAATGATGGGATATCTCAAGGTGTATGCCTCAGGCACACCTTGGTTTCTATGTGTGAGTGCTAGAGGCACAGTTAGGTGCCTACAAGCACAGTTAGGTGGTGGAGAGCCACATAGGATGATTGAGAGAATCTAGGAGTAGATTGAGGAGATGATTGTGGAGCTCTGAAGTCATCAGTGATGTCAGTGAGCATGTATGAGGTGCCTACTTAAGGACCTCACTCTTCTTCATTCCATAATACAAGTATTCTGAGTTTGTGTCCACTCTTTCCTTTCCTTTCAGTTTACCAACATGGTATCAGAGCCCTTTGATCCCCCTTAGGCCCATTTTTGCCACATCACCTTCTTCTTCTTCATCATCATCTTCTCCATTTTCCTCCTTCTTCCCAAAATCTTTGAGAGCTTGGTTCTCCGCTTACAAACGACCATTGCCCAAACCCTCTGAGCTAGAAACTCCTCTAGTATGGGCGAACTTCCACATGCAAGCAATTGAAAAAAAAAGTCTCTGTTGGCTGCCATTCTCCAAACAACGCATTTTTTTGCCATTCTTCTATTACTCAATACTCCCTGCCTGCTCCGCCATTGCTTGAGCCCTCTTAGGAGTGGATGGGCGACCTTAAGACGAAGATTTTGAGTCATTTTTCAGCTCATTTGGTTTAGTAACGAAGGAGAAATCGTCAAAACTCAGGTTCAGCCTATAGCAACTCCCCTGAGCAAAAGCACACAGCATTTCGTCCAACCTCTGTGCTGGACCCTCTCTAGTATATGAGCTTTCTTTTGCTTCAAAAAGCCCTCTTTTCCTTGCTTTGAAGAGTGAGCTACAAGCCCTCCAAGTTCAGCCTTTTGGTTTTGACAGTTTTGGACAAGTTTTTGAAGATGATGCTACATAAAATGCTACTCTAGCATTTCTGGTTTTTTGAAACTTTCAATAACTTCAGTACAAGTGTGGCTTCAGTTTTGTTTTGAATTGCTAGACCTGGTTTTGACTGGAAAGTATTCATTTTAGCCACTTCTATGAAGCATGTAAGCAGAAGCATCATTGATTGAATATTGGTCACTAGTCTTTGCTACATCAAGTGCTCATATTTTGGAAGTCTTTCAGTTATTTTTTGCCTTGTAAGAGAGATAGACACTGCCCAATATCTGGGTTAGACCCTCTCATGGGTACCCTATTGAATCTAGAGAAATTCAATGGAAAGGGCTTCCACACATGGCAGATGAAGGTGAAATTTGCATTGATGAGGGAGAACCTATGGGGACTTGTCAAACCTACTCCTACCGCTTCTTCTATGGCCTCCAATGCTGGAGAATCCTCAACTCCGACACGACCGGCAAGGGATCCAGCTAGAGAAGAAAAAGCATATGGTATCATTGCTCTTGCTTTAGGAGATGATTATATTCACCATATCTCTGACTTGGAGTCTCCTTCAGAAGCTTGGCAGAAGCTTGACATGATTTTTGGTGCTAGCTCTCACATCTCTAAACTATCACTTAAAATCTCTTTCTTTGAATTGAAGATGGCTAGTGGTACTACTTTAGTAGCTCATGTCAACTATATGTGGAGTCTTATGACTCAATGAGCTTCTATCAACTCTCCTATTACTCCAGATGATGCTATGGCAGTGTTACTTAAGAGTATGCCTGAAGAATATGATCACATAGTTACCACTTTGAAAAATCTTCCTAATCCTAATCTTGAAGGTATTATCTCTGCCCTCCAAGAAGAAGAAAGGCATATGGAGCTAAGGAAAGGCAATGACACTGTTTATGCTGTAAAAGTCCAGAAGGGCAAATATACCCCTTGCAATCACTGTGGAAAGACAAATCACCTTTCAAAGGACTGCTTCAAAATTAATCCATGCAAGCACTGTGGCAAGAACAACCATAATGAGAAGTTTTGCAGAGCCAAAGCAAAGACAGAAAATGCAAATCTACTTTCAGTTGATGAGCCTCCACAAGATGAGGCATCGTTTGAAGATTATGCATTTTAAAACATCTCTATGTATGCTCCAGATCTCTCTTTTTATGTCAAGGTACTCAGCCTGGATAGTCCTCCAAAATGAATTGTGGACTTTGGCAGGGACATCAATGGGGGCTCCTTTGTCACCAACTCGTAGACTTGGCGACGCACGTGTTCTTGAGCTGACCAATCTAGCATCTTGTCACCATTTCGGAGAGTCGATCCTCGCAGCTTGGTACCAGCATGGGTAATTATGCTAATCTCTGGGCACACCAGCAGATCATCATCAAAAATGTGTACCATCAAAGTGCTGGGCATTTCCCAACCATCTTTTGCCACTCTACACGTTGCTGATCCCATTCCTGAGCCTCCAGGCATTCGTTCCCCCAATGGCCTTTGCCCAAACAAAACAAACAGGTCTTTGAACGATTTTGACCACCTCTCCTGCCTCCACGTCTGTATCTGTGAGATGGCATTCCCATCACATAAGTGCTTGATCGGATAACACACCTAGTAGTGTGTTTTTTTACGGATGTGAGTGACACTAGAAAGGGAATTGCTGCACGAGAGGACGTCTAGAAATTGCAAATCCAAGAAGGGCAAATCCAAGAAGTCGAATGATAGTGAAGATGATTCAGATGCAACCAGTTCGGATGGTAGGTCTAAGCACCAGTTCGGCGAATTTTGACTCAGAAGCTAAGACGAAGACCTGGAGAGCCTGCAAAGGAAGTAAGGGTGCGCCAGTGGATTCTGGAGAAGGATCTGTACCTAAAGGCTTGAAGGGGATATGGTGTACTCACTGCCGCAATCTTGGTCACTCTACAGTCCGAGTGTGCTCTTAATGCGAATTGGTGTGCGATTTGCTTGACTAATACACAACATGGTGGCATGCCATTACAATGGGCATGGCTAGAGAGTGGTTGGTCAGTAGCAGGCAAGATGCGGCTGCATCTTTTGTGCAAGAAGAGCTGTAGCAACAAGCGTTCAAGCCATAGCAACAGACGTTCCAACGAGGCATCTCCTTTGGAGTGAGCGCAATTCCGTGCAAACCTCCATGTGAAGTGCCTCTGCAAAGATGACAAGCAATGGATGACATGAACGCTCAATTGCCCGATCATGAATTCCTTGCATGATGGTAAGAATGCACATCGTGATCGCCAATGTGTAGCATCATAAATGCACGCAAACGCTACGGGAAGCAATAGACAAACGATATGCGCAACATCCATAAGAACAGAATACAGAATGGAAGACAAATATGCAAGAGATAGAACACTGAAGAACACTATATTCTGGAGCAATAGCTCGCACCACATCTACGTACACAATGATCTTGGAATGCTAGTAATAGCATGTGTACAGAACTGTTTGGCCGTTAGAGAAGCAACCATTGAGAACTACAACCGCTTGGAGATCTGAATCGTCAACCCTTGTGACTAACCTACCCTCGCACACCCCTCTAGGTCACTGCTGCTAACTCGCATGGTTATGCAATAACATATACGGTAAGTCATTAGCAGAAACACTGTGGGACATGCCACTGGCAAAGGAAGACATGCCCCCTCAGCAAACACCACAAAAATTGGCCAAAAAATTCAAGCTCAATCAATGGGCAAGTGGCATGTTTTGTATGGCCTCCACCCACATGAACACTAACAATGGGATAGGTTAAATACACCTCTAGTAAGAGGAAGTCATTAGAACAAGGTAGTGGGGATCATTTTGTAACTGAAGGGATAGTTGTAACTATCCGTAACAGCACTCCTTAGTGGCCTGATCCACCACATAATGTTTTTGACTAGGATTGTTACATTTTGTAACTTATTGTTGCCTTACAACAGTCAGACTGATATCAGATAGCTATAAAAACTTGTATCAGCTCTTGTTGAGAGTTTGAGTTGTGGAGTTAATGTACTCTCTGTCAAAACATAATATACAAGAAGCATACTACCTTTTGCAAGATTTCCTCTCTATCCTTTTTACATCTTGTGATAGTCTTTTATAGTCTACTATACTCCGAATGGTGGAGATGTGTTTGTGTTTTTCACTTGTCTGAAGACACTTTGAACAGAATGCTTCATAAGGTGTCATACCCTGTATCGTTTTGGTAGAAAGCCGATTAAGCAAGTAGTTTGTAGTGACTATTGCTTCTGCCCAATATTGATTCAGAAAATGCTTTTCACTAAGCATTGCTCTAGCACTGTTTGTTAAAGTACCATTCTTCCTTTTAGCTCTTGCATTCTGCTGAGGAGTATCTGCACAAGTGAACTGTCTTCGAATGTTGTAACTTTTGCAAAAGTTCATGAATGATGAAGACATGTATTCAGCTCCTCTGTGTGATCTCATAACTTTGATCTTTCTGCCTGTCTGGTTTTCTCTACCATGGCTTTGAATTCTTGAAATCTAGAAAAGACTTTAGATTTCTCTTTCAAAAAATTAGACCCAACAATATCTTTTGTAGTCGTCGATGAAAGTCAAGTAGTAAAGTGAACTATTGATGCTATGAGTCTACACATAACCCCATACATCTGTATGTATCAAATCCAGAATACCTCGTGCTCAAGAGGTACTTCTACCAAAGTTGGTTTGCTTTTGTTTGCCGAAGCAACTTGCTTCGCAATAGCTTCCAAGAAACTGTAGCTTTGGAATCCCAATTGCCATATTTTGATTCGTGAGATCTAACAGGCTCTTGAAATTAACATGACCATATCTCTTGTGCCATTTTGTGGATAGTGGCATCTGTTGCGGTTGAGATGACATGACATGCAAATCTGGTACTGTAGCTAGCATTTTGTACAAGCGTCCTTCCTTGACACCTTTTCCTACTAGCATTCTATACAAGCGTCCTTCCTGTTGAGATATTGAGCTCCACTCCTGATATGTCAGGGTGACCGTTGTGCAATTATGTCACCGACTTGTTAGCTGTAGATGCGGTTGGTACACCGCCCATGAATAATAGCTAGATGACAGCTATCCTTATGTACTCTAGTTCGTGGCTCAGTTAGTATGCCACCTTAGTTAGTTGAGTTTGGTTTGAGACCCACATATAGGGTTCTTCTATTTCTTTGTACTAGAGTTCTTTTGGCTTTCACAACTAAGAAGAGGAAAACTGTTTTCAGCCTCCACCTTTGTGTGTATTCCCCCATTGTGTATGTGAGAAAGCTGCAAGTGAGACTCTATTGGCTCCTTCCTACTGCTATCGTAGGAAGAGCTGGGTATTCTTTGTTTGCACGGTTCCGAGGCTTTTTGTCACCTACAGATATATTGGGATTGTCGGTTGTAGTATATGTGTAGCTTAGGACCTCGAGTCGTGTTCCGGTGAGAGACGTAGGCTTAAGTGTGGTAAGCAAACAAAGTGCATGCATGTGTAAAAGGAACGTAAATCATCTTTGTTGAAGTAATGAAGGCTTTCGCCTTCATTGGGGGTTGTAGGGTTTAGGAGGAGTTTAAGGGTTAGAAGGAGGTTCCAGGGTTTAGAAGGAGGTTCCCAGGTTTAGAAGGAGTTCCAGGGTTTAGAAGGAGGTTCCAGGGTTCAGAAGGAGGTTCCAGGGTTCAGAAAGAGTTCCTGGGTTTAGAAGGAGGTTCCAAGGTTTAGAAGGAGTCCAGGGTTAGAAGGAGGATCCAAGGTTCAGAGTAGAGTACATGGTGGAGAACTCGTCTCCCTCGTAGATCATCGAGTTTAAGGGTTGAGGAACAAAGGGTTTAGGGAAGCATAGGAGTGGGAGAGGAAGAAGGTGTAAGAGCATGGGGGAAAGAAGAGAGAGGAGGGAGGAGGAGGAGAGAGGAGGAGGAGGAGGAGGGAGGAGGAGGAGGAGGAGAAAGGAGGAGGAGGGAGGAGGAGAGGGAGAGGGTGGGCTGCAAGGTTGGAGGAGAGGGGAGGAGTTGCAAGGTTAGGATATGCTTTTGGACGTGCAGTGCAAGGAAGCATGGACACTTGAGACAAATGCTTGGAATACCAAAGTAGACTCAACACAATGCCCCAAAGAGTGTGGGCTTCATTCCATTATGGGGTATTTATGCAAGTTGGAGAGCTTCTCTCTCTGCATGTAACACAAAGTCGTATCACAAAGTTGTAGGAATCCGAATCCACGACCGTATCCAAGAGCACCAAATCCAGCTCCTCAGGCAGTTCCAATACATCAATTACAAGCCGAGGAAGTAGACTCGCTATTTGAGTATGAAGCAGAGTACCCAGTGTACTATGTAGAAGGTGCAGAGGGTCTAATAGTAGTCTATGCAAATCAAGTGCGACCCAACACATTTCAAACACCAATCAAGTGTTACGGTTGTGGAGAAAATCATCGGATTGCAGAGTGCCCTCATCGTGGTAGCCCCGCTACTTTCCAACCACTCTGCAGAGATTGTGGCATAGGACATGCCTGTATGGATTGTCCCATGAAAAATAAGGTCCCAGAACAAACAGAGGCTAAGCTTGACGTCCCCATCGGCATCATTGGGGTGGACCATCAAAGTTTGGGTCCGGCAAGTCTAAGGTCACAACCTATCAATGTAATTACACACCAATAGAAAGCGGCCACGAAGGACCCTATTATTCCAATCCAACCGAAGCGACTTCTGAAAAAGAAAGCACAAGTGCCTCCACCTCCGCCAAGCAATGAGCAGCTGAGCTCATCCACATCAACTCCCGAGCCTATCCACATCAACTCCCGAGCTCATCCACATCAACTCACGATGAGGGCACTCTGCGATTCGATGATTTTCTCCACAACCGTAACACTTGATTGGTGCTCGAAATGTGTTTGGTCGCACTTGATTTGCATAGACTACTATTAGACCCTCTGCACCTTCTACATAGTACACTGGGTACTCTGCTTCATACTCAAATAGCGAGTCTACTTCCTCGGCTTGTAATTGATGTATTGGAACTGCTTGAGGAGCTGGATTTGGTGCTCTTGATACGGTCGTGGATTTGGATTCCTACAACTTTGTGATACGACTTTGTGTTACATGCATAGAGAGAAGCTCTCCAACTTGTATAAATACCCCATAATGGAATGAAGCCCACACTCTTTGGGGCATTGTGTTGAGTCTACTTTGGTATTCCAAGCATTTGTCTCAAGTGTCCATGCTTCCTTGCACTGCACGTCCAAAAGCATGTCCTAACCTTGCAACTCCTCCCCTCTCCTCCAACCTTGCAACCCACCCTCTCCCTCTCCTCCTCCCTCCTCCTCCTTTCTCCTCCTCCTCCTCCTCCCTCCTCCTCCTCCTCCTCCTCTCTCCTCCTCCTCCCTCCTCTCTCTTCTTTCCCCCATGCTCTTACACCTTCTTCCTCTCCCACTCCTATGCTCCCCTAAACCCTTTGTTCCTCAACCCTTAAACTCGATGATCTACGAGGGAGACGAGTTCTCCACCATGTACTCTACTTTGAACCTTGGATCCTCCTTCTAACCCTGGACTCCTTCTAAACCTTGGAACCTCCTTCTAAACCTTGGAACTCTTTCTGAACCCTGGAACCTCCTTCTGAACCCTGAAACCTCCTTCTAAACCCTGGAACCTCCTTCTAACCCTGGAACCTCCTAACCCTTAAACTCCTCCTAAACCCTACAACCCCTAATGAAGGCGAAAGCCTTCATTACTTCAACAAAGATGATTTACGTTCCTTTTACACATGCATGCACTTTGTTTGCTTACCACACTTAAGCCTACGTCTCTCACCAGAACACGACTCGAGGTCCTAAGCTACACATATACTACAACCGACAATCCCAATATATCTGTACGTGACAAAAAGCCTCGGAAGCCTGCAAACAAAGAATACCCACCTCTTCCTATGATAGCAGTAGGAAGGAGCCAACATTTGAAGTTGTTACACATAGTTGTAACACATTCTCTCTCTACATGTAGAAGTTGTAACACAAAGTTGTTACACAAAGTTGTAACACCTTCTCTTTCTTCATAAGTTCATGTTGGCACAGAGTCAACAGACTCCTTCCTTCTCTCCCACTATCTTTACATGGTATTAGACCCTGATTCGTGGTAAGGAGCTCAAGAAAGCAAACCCAGTTCGTGGTGTCCTGGTAAGAGGACCAGTGCTGCTTTCCTTTTTCGAGTTTGGGAGCAAATCTCTGCAGGTAGCATAACCGGAAAGTGCAAGAGTGCATTGTCTCAGATTGAGACGCCCATCGCGCTGTGACGAGAGGGCAGTATATGCCACGGGAAAGGGAAAATCCCTTGGTGACTTTATTTTTTCTGATTCTAGGCCATTTCGAGGCCCCTGTTTTGGAGGCGGAAGTTCTCCGCAAGCACTGAGAAAGAGGCCCTGTTTTTGATGTGCGACCACTACTCTGTAGGTCGGTGAAAAGTTGCCACAGAAATTGCATCGTATGCTTGTGCGCAGAGATATTGGGAGTTGCAAAATCATCCTTATTGCCTATTCATGCAAAATCACCACTTAGGAAGTGAATGTGTGGTCAAATACCACTTTCGTCAGTTTTGTAGATTTGCCCTTGTGAGGCAGAAGCTGTGTTTTTTGCAGTGACAAAATATTTTATAGTGTTTTGTAATGGCATCTGATTCTCTTTCACAAATTGTCACTAAAAAGCTTGACAAGAACAACTTCCAAGCATGGAAGTTTAGAATGACAAATTTCCTTATGGAAAAAGGCTATTGGGAGTTCATTACAGGAAATGAAGAAGAACCAGTTCTTCCTAATGTTCCCAATCAACAAGAAATGCAGGCATTTAAAGGATGGCATGAGAGAGCCAGAAAAGTTATGTACTGGCTGTCTATCAGTATTTCAGATTCTATGATTGTGCATATTCAAGATGCAAATATGCCAAAGGAGGCATGGGATACTTTGGCAAAAATGTACAGCACAAATATGCAAGCCAGGAAAATGCAGCTCAAGCAGGAGTTGCACAATGTGCAGAGAGAAAATATGAGCATCAATGACTACCACATGAAGGTGAAGAAAATTGCAGATGCACTTGCTTCCGTTGGGTCGCCAGTGGAAGATGATGATTTAGTTTTTGTGACCTTGAATGGTCTAGGAAAGGATTATGCACAGTTCCGGACATCCATTGCTGTCCGTGAAAGATTTCCCTGGCAACTTTTGGAATGGTGGCTCAATAGCAACACTCCCCTCTAAAGAGGGTGGGTTTTCTCTTGTATTTGACGGAAAAAAATTCACACGTGTCTGTAGCCCTTGCAATGGAAGTTGTCATGGCCTCCGTGATAGACTTCGGGTCACTTTTCGATACAATTTCTAGATTTGCATTTGTGATCGTGACATCTACATTTTCAGACAAGCTAGCTCCACTTGTGGAAACATGTGCACCTTTAGAACTGTAATGGGAGTCCAAAGCGTTTCTTAAACATAGAGCATTCAAAAGGCGAGCATTGCTTCTAGGAATCCCATTGGTAGCAAGGTCTCCAAGGTCATGCATATCCATCCTCTCGAGGTTGCGCAAACAAATAGAGAGCGATCCAATCGTCAGGTTGGGATCAGATGGCCACAAACCATTGAGGGTGAAGTGTCCATAATGACCGTTTCCATGCCCATGGGTAATCATTCCAATGAGTGAAACCTGTAATTGCCATGCAGAATCGGTGTCCTTGGACCTCACCCGAAGTCTTGGAATTGCCATCTTTTTTTGGTCCATCTTATCATGGATTATGCATACATACTTTTTTGGATCCATCTCGGAGTACCTACGCCATGCATAGTATAAGTTCCTACAACTTTGTTGCTGTATCATATGCATCTTTCTCTCTTCCATCAGCGAATTGCGCTCATCTTGACTTTTTGTGGCTGCCAATTGAGCCTTGATCCAGCTACACAAGCTACATTTAGAGAATTCGCTCGTCTTAGCAAGGGCTACATTTTTTAAGTCTGATTTCCAAATCCTGCCAAATGTGGATGTGGATAGGCTCTGATAACCACGTTGATTAAGTGAAGTGTTGACCTCACGTAGGACGTCTATCTTCTTATACACTTCAGGTATCACTTGCTGTGTCTCTCTAGAACCATCCTGCATGGTTCTACTCTTGTGAGGCATATGCTCTGTGCTATTATCCACAAAGTGTTGAATGAGAGCCCTTCCCATACCTATGTGCTCCCTGCTCCTCCTCATAATCCCTGAATTGCCATGCACATATCGCTGCACACCACTCTCAAATTGCTCCCTGTATTGATAAAATGATGTCCTTGGAATTCCATGCATCTCATACCATGCTCTACAACAGACATCCCGACCATTTATCCTGAAGTTGTAGCATATCTTCCCTGTGTAGTCATGATGCCAAGCCGTTGACAACACATCGTATATAAAGTTTGTATGAGACTCCAAGGAGCTGCCCAAAAGTTCTTCCTTAGATTCATTAAGAGATCTTGCTCTGCATGTTGGCAACACCTACTCCCACAACAATCGATGGAAGAAACCTGCTGCACCGAATCTAGTGACATTTTGTACATTGCTGTTGGAGGCTCTCTTTGTTTAGGCACCCTGTTAATGAAAGTGTACCTTCTTTTCTTTGATGTTGGATCATCCCTTTTCAACATTTGATCATTGACCAACTCATCTATACCAGCAATGTGGTCCATGGGCACATATTGTTGCAATAAGCTTCCTTCAAGTAAGGTAATCTGCTTGATGGGCCACTTTCCTAGGCTGAGAGAGCCGACATCTTGCATAGAAGACCCTGAGTCACTTCCTCTAATTTGTTCTTTCTTTTCAATACCCACACCAATGCAATCGTTACCCAATAGGTCAAAGTTTATAGAGTCTCCCGGGAAAACATATAAGATCACACCTTCCCCCACGGTCTTTGTTTTGCTCTCATCCCATAAGACAACCTTTTTCTCTTTCCAAGATTCACGAATGAAATTGACAGTTTCCAATGAAGAAACTGGCATTGCCTCAACATAAGGTCGCTCAGGCTCACTTTGTGCAGCTTCTTCAGTTACCGCATCATCTAAAGAATCACCAACATGTTTTAGAGAGCCCTTAGGCCACTTGACAATGCTCCAAATTGCCTCACCAACAAGCACTACATCCATAGTGGGAAATGGCAAGAGCATTTCACTATTGATAGACTTCTCCACTACCACCGATACATTTTCTGTCCCAATCTTCACACCACTACAGTAGGCCTCCGGATCTATTGCACACACTCCACCAATTCCAACCACTTCATTCCCCACCATCATCATGACCTTCTCCCCGCTTCTGATAGCCATCCCCTGTCATTACGATTACGGAGAATTAATTATGAACAAATTACAACCAAAGAATTTCATAAGACCATCAAACATGTCCTTCTAGAGGGGAAGAATGGCATTGGTGCAAATCTCTATAAAGCATGAATGAGTCTATACAAAATTTTCATGAAAGCATGAATTATTTCCCTAAAAATTTTAGTAATTTGATAAAACTTTTTCCAAAGCATGAATTATTTTCACCATCGTCATGACCTGATTCATGCATCTGATAGTAGCCATCCCCTCTCATTATGATGACAGGAAATTGATTATGAACAAACTACAACCAAAGAATTTCATAAGACCAACAAAGTTGTCCTTGTAGCAGGGGGAGAATGGCACTAGTGCCATTCTCCATGTGAATTTGGCTAACCTATGGAGAATTGCATATCCCATCTTTGAAAAGGGGAATGGCACCAGTGCCATTCTCCCCATGCATTGACTTGAAAAAAACATTTGTCTTCATAAGAGGAGAACAGACTAGTGCCATTCTTCCTTTGGAAGACAAAATTTTGACTTGGGACTTTGCCTTGGGAGAATGGCAATGGTGCCATGCTCCCTTTGCAAAGCCAAAATTCTATATTAGGACATTGCAATGGGAGAATGGAACTGGAGAATAGGAAAATCCCAATGGAATGTCATAATTTTTTGGCTTTATAATAGGAAAATGGAGAATGGCACTAGGAATAGGAAAATGGAGAATGGCACTAGTGCCATTCTCCCAATGGAATGTCCTAATTTTTTGGCTTTGTAATAGGAAAATGAAGAATGGCACTAGTCCCATTCTCCCATTGGAAAATGGAGAATGGCACTAGTGCCATTCTCCCAATGGAATGTCCTAATTCAAAATTTTGGCTTCACAAAGGTAAAAGGGCACCAATGCCATTCTCCCATTGGAATTAGTGGAATGTCAATCTATAGGTTTAGTGCCATTCTCCATTGTAATAGGAAAATTGAGAAAGGCACTAGGAATAGGAAAATGGAGAATGGCACTAGTGCCATTCTCACATTGGAAAATGGAGAATGGCACTAGTGCCATTCTCCCAATGGAATGTCCTAATTTTCTGGCTTTGCCCATTGGAAATTAGAGAATGGCACTAGTGCCATTCTCCCAATGGAATGTCCTAATTCAAAATTTTGGCTTCACAAAGGTAGAAGGGCACCAATGCCATTCTCCCATTGGAATTAGTGGAATGTCAATCTATAGGTTTAGTTTGTCTAGATTACCACTAGCGGAGAATGGCAGTGATGCCAATCTCATGCTGGCAACTACATAATGACACTGAGATCATCAAACTCACATGTGGAATGGAATCGGACACCACTCTCCTATGATCACAGTCTCTGCTCTGTAGAGTTCATATGGATTTGTGTCAATCTCTGTGGAGAATGGCAGTGGTGCCAATCTCATACCATGAATTGAAAACATGCACAAGGAATCCTAAACTCACATGTGCATTTGCACTTTTGCCATTATCCTACTGTAGCCAATAAAATTAGTGGAATGTCAATCTATAGGTTTAGTTTGTCTAGATTACCACTAGGGGAGAATGGCAGTGATGCCAATCTCATGCTGGCACCTACATAATGACACTGAGATCATCAAACTCACATGTGCCATTTTGACTCTGTGAAGCCAAAACTTTGAATCTGGGAGAATGGCACTAGTGCCATTTCCCCTTTGCATAGCCAAGATTTGAATCAGGAAATCACAATGGGAGAATGGCACTGGTGCCATTCCCCCTTTGCAATGGGAGAATGGAAGTGGAGCAAATTAAAAAAAATTTAGCTTTGTAAAATGGGGAGATTGGAGGATGGCAGTGTGTGTGTGTGTGTGTGTGTGAACGTGGTATTCATTTGAAACCATACACTATTTTACTTCCATTTATTCATATATGTGGTAAAGTTGATCGATATTACTTTATGAAACCTAGCTCGTTATGTGAGTTTATTCACGTTAGTTTGGTTATGCTAGGTTGGTTAAGTTACAAATTTTTATGTTAGAGTATGTTTTTCTTGATCAAGGTCCAAGTAATGTAAAATTTTGCTTTTCGTATATCTCGCCGTCCTTGCTGCCTTGACTGAAGAGGTAAACTTACCGCCCAATACAATATTCTCCTGTACATTTTGTTGCGCTCTCTCTCTCTCTCTCTCTCTCTCTCCCCCCTAATAAAGGTGCACTTGAATTATGTCCTTAATCTACTTGATCTAGACGCTTAATGTTTTAGAATTATCATCCTTAACCCCTAGCCCATCAATTTCTTAAGAAGCACTCTTTAAGGAAATCATCCTCAAGCCATTGTTGTCTTCCGTGGACGACTTCTATGTTCACCTTCTCAAGCACTTCTCATTCTCTCTCTACTATGCCAAAGTAACTAATGAACTTCACAAGTGGTCATGCTTGCATTTTATTTAGTAGAAATAATTATAAAGTTTTCATAACATGTATCTTTATGGGAGTTGTATCAAGCGACAAACTAGTTAGGTTGTGTATATTAGTCTTGTCAAAGGAGGAAGTTCACCTCAATAAGATTTTAGAAATATAGTAGCACATGAGTCATAACATCGCAAGGCTTATAGAGAGGCTTTGTGCACAACCAACTAGATTGTCCTAATGCAGCGGCTTAAATTTTATGGTCAAGCCATTGACAATCTCGATAAGTGCCCTTCAAATAGATTTGCCCTCTTGACACAGCTAACCTTTCATTACAACCTAGCCATAAATTGTTTAAAAAGTGCTAAATTGCATTTTTATCCTCAACATGTGGATTATAAGGAATAGTCATTATCCACTAAGATGTATATTTACCCTCATCTTCATTTTTTAATGTAGTGTACAATTAGTCATCTTGTCCCCTCTCTCTCACCCCTATCTTTATATCAGCCCATGGTGTTCTTCTCCCCCCTATAGTGTCTCTCTCTTGTAAGCCCTTGGTTTTGTTATGCTCCAAAGCCCTCCCTCTATAACATTGCCCATCTTCACCATTTCTTTGAGTAGTATAGTTCCCATTTATATTTCAGAGCTCTAGAGCTGATTGTAGGGGCTAACATTGCCCATCTTCACCATTTCTTTGAGTAGTATAGTTCCCATTTATATTTGAGAGCTCTAGAGCTTGATTGTAGGAGCCCACTAGGAGGTCATTTTCTTCTGTTTGAAATTTATGCTTGATAGGATTTGTGTGTGGAATTCCCTTCTATGAGAGAGAGAGAGAGGCAGAGGTTTGTGAATTCGCACAAAGATGACTTCTACATCACTATGAGTATGTCTAGACATCATTGACTATATTTTTATGTGTTGCTCTTGAAGCTTGCATTCTAAACTCCAATGAGAACTTATTTCAAGCTAAGTAGTTATTGAAGTACATTCTTATGCTCTTGAAAAGACTGTAGTTCTTGTCAAGGCCTATTACAAGAGGCTTCTAGAGCCTTGTGTGGTTTATGGAGCCCAAGTGTATACTTGAAGCTCAATGACACATCTCTAACTTCGTATATCTCGCCGTCCTTGCTTATTTCTCTAGAAGGATTTTAACGTCCCTCTTGTTCTCTGATCATAAGCCAATTTTAATATCCCTTGAGAAGGGTGTAGTTATTGAACTTATTTCAAGCTAAGTAGTTATTGAACTTACGATCCTAGTTTAATGAAATGCAAAAGGTAGGATATATTAAACATGTTAAATTTTTTTCCAAAACTGCCATTCTGGGAATTGGGTTTTTCCCGAATTATCTAATACGGTCTTGAGTGTGCAATTCCTTTGAAGGTTGTAGCATGGAAGTTCTACAACAAGCTTGATCCTCTTTGTTCACAATCTCCCTTGTTTGCTATTTGACTAGGCCCTAGATTGAACTGACTAAAAAGATCTAGGACAACCTAGATCTTGGGGTGACTCTATTGGATAAGCAACCTAACAAGTTCTCAAGACTAACAATATTTGACCTAATATTCACTTTAGATGTCTAACCCTTAGGTAACCATATGCAGGCATGTAAGTCGGTCATACATATGTATATGCTTGCTCCTTATAAACCTCTTGTCCATGCCTTGAGGCCTCTATGGTTGTCAATCTTTTTAGCCATACGATAGCCATATATGCTACTCCATAGCCAAGCATGTGGGTACCTAGGATGCAAAATGAGATACCAAGGTGTGAAATCTCATTGCTCTCCTAGTTTGGAGACTTACAACTATGAATTGATCTTTTCCTTTTGCCATATGTAAGTTAACAAGAGTGCATTTCTTAACACATCGTAGCATGCTAAAAGGCAAAAAATGTAGAGATGATAGTAACCTTCAGAAAGGCATATTACATTAAGAATAATTATAGCTTTACTACATCGTAATCATTTTACTTTGCAAGAGAGTCAATTGATATAATGGGCATCTCCTTGACACACTACATGCATGGCTTGGTTGTGATCGTTGATGATAAGTAGATAGTAACATGTCAATGTTATACTACATCATAATCATTTTACATTTTCAAGAGAGTCAATTGATATAATTTGTTTTCAACGAAATGCAAAAGGTTAAACTTATGAAGTAAAAAATTCAAAAACCCTAGAACCTTCTGATTCATTACGCTCGTTGCCCTAAGTGGATCGCCTCGCATGCCGTGCTGCTATGGATCTCCTCGTGCGCACAATCTCTTAGCTTTTCGTAGCTTTTCGTCAATCGTGGATGCCTCGTGTGCATAGCTTTTCCTCAAGCCCTCGTGTGCGAAGCTTTACCTCGTGCTTCTCGTCATGCGTACCTTTTTTGTCAAGCTTCTGCTCATGCATATCTTTTCGTCAAGCTTCTCCTCATGGTTATAATCGATGCCTTCGTTCCAATCGACGCCTCCGTTCAGAACTCGAAGACCAAGATGACGAGACGATAACGTGCGATCGAAATGAAAGAGAAGTTAAGTCAAAGGAATCTGCTTCCTTAGAAAATTCGCTCTCATCGACTTGCCTCTCGAGATAAAGGCCAGGCCCGGGCACCTGCAAGGGACTCAATTGAGACCAAGCCTCTGCGTGGCAATTCGGGGCTGCTTGCGAGGAAGTATTTGACCTAGCTAAACGTTTACTCCATCCGTCATCAATCTGTGCGATTTGTTCTGTAAAAGTAGCGATGGGAGGCTCATTCTCCATAGGTGGTTTGGAAATTCCGTAGTGGCAATTCGGGGTTCCTTGCGAGCAAGTATTTGATCTAATTAATTGAGCAGTCTGAGTTCCAATCATGCATAAAATAGAGAATTACCTTCATTCCAGTCGACGCCTCCATTCCAATCGAGCAGTCTAAGTCCCGTCACGGGTATATCTCTCCTCTCTTTCTTTCAACCCTCCTGTTATCTTGTTGCGTAGATGGTGGAGGAGCTTTCCTCTCTTTCTTTCAACCCTCCTGTTATCTTGTTGCATCGATGGTGGAGGAGGAAGCCAAATTGCAAGAAAGAAAGCAAAAAATCTAAAAATTAAAGAGAAGCTACCGAACTGATTGAGCTTCAATTGTCAATTGTGTTGTTTCCTTCCAGCTCCATCAACTTCAGGCTGTCGAGCCGTTGGTTGCCTTCTTGCCTCAAGACTCTCCGTGCGAGCTGTGGTGAGTAAAACTCTGAGACTCTGAGACTCCTCTCCAATTTGTTTGGAATGAATAGAAAGTGAATGAGGGAAAGGCATCAATTGAAATAAGAGAAAAGGTCTTGATTTGTCTGAAATATAGATTTGAAAGTTGAAAGTGATAGTTTGAAACTACTAAATAATTCAAATTTTGAAATATAGGTCTTCCCACCATTGTGCCCTTTTGAATTTTGGATATATAGAGTGGCACTTATGCCATTCTCTCCAATATTAAATTTAAATTCAAATTCATATTGATAATTTTAATTTCAATTTGTATTTAAAATTGAAATTATGCTTTTGAAATTGTATTTCAAAACCTAAATTCTAGTTTTCAAATTTTGATTTCAAGTTAAACTTCAATCTCAATTTTGATTTTCATGATTGAATGGCAAATTTAGAGATTGAATTTCTAATTTTAAATGGAGAATGGCACCATTGCCATTCTCCAAGACCTCATAAGAAGTCCGTGAGAGTGGCACCAGTGCTCTTCCCGCCATTGTTCCCTTTTGAATTTGGATATATAGAGTGGCACATATGCCATTCTCTCCAATATTAAATTTAAATTCAAATTCAAATTATTCTGTTTGAAATTGTATTTCCAAAATGAAATTTATATTAGGACATTGCAATGGGAGAATGGCACTGGAGAATAGGAAAATGGAGAATGGCACTAGTGCCATTCTCCCAATGGAATGTCCTATTTTTTTGGCTTTGTAATAGGAAAATGGAGAATGGCACTAGGAATAGGAAAATGGAGAATGGCACTCCCATTGGAAAATGGAGATGGCACTAGTGCCATTCTCCCAATGGAATGTCCTAATTTTTTGGCTTTGTAATAGGAAAATGGAGACTGGCACTAGTGCCATTCTCCATTTTCCAATGGGAGAATGGCACTAGTGCCATTCTCCCAATGGAATGTCCTAATTCAAAATTTTGGCTTCACAAAGGTAGAAGGGCACCAATGCCATTCTCCCATTGGAATTAGTGGAGTGTCAATCTATAGGTTTAGTGCCATTCTCCATTGTAATAGGAAAATGGAGAATGGCACTAGGAATAGGAAACTCCCAATGGAATGTCCTAATTTTTTGGCTTTGTAATAGGAAAATGGAGAATGGCACTAGTGCCATTCTCCCATGGAAAATGGAGAATGGCACTAGTGCCATTCTCCTAATGGAATGTCCTAATTCAAAATTTTGGATTCACAAAGGTAGAAGGGCACCAATGCCATTCTCCCATTGGAATTAGTGGAATGTCAAACTATATGTTTGGTTTGTCTAGATTACCACTAGCGGAGAATGGGAGTGATGCCAATCTCATGCTGGCAACTACATAATGACACTGAAATCATCAAACTCACATGTGGAATGGAATAAGACACCACTCTCCTATGATCACGGTCTCTGCTCTGTAGAGTTCATATGGATTTGTGTTAATCTCTGTGGAGAATGGTAATGGTGCCATGATAACATGCACAAGGAATCCTAAACTCACATGTGCATTGGCACTTTTGCCATTATCCTACTCCAGCCAATAAAATTAGTGGAATGTCAATCTATAGGTTCAGTTTGTCTAGGAAACCACTAGCGGAGAATGGTAGTGATACCAATCTCATGCTGGCAACTACATAATGACACTGAGATCATCAAACTCACATGTGGAATGGAATAGGACACCACTCTCCTATGATCACTGGAATACCCCTCCTAGAATAGCAGGGTGAACATCTATACAAGTGGAGAATAAAAGTGGTGCCAATCTCTTATTAGGCCCTAAGAAATGCCATTGAGAAGCCTAAACTCACATGTGCATTCTTCTATGTAGTGATCACTGTCTCCGCTGTGCAGAGATCATATGGAATTGTGTCAATCTCTGAGATCATCAAACTCACATGTGGAATGGAATAGGACACCACTCTCCTATTATCACTGGAATACCCCTCCTAGAATAGTAGGGTAAACATTTGTACAAGTGGAGAATGGCAGTGGTGCCAATCTCTTATTAGGCCCTAAGAAATGGCATTGAGAAGCCTAAACTCACATGTGCAGAGATCACATGGAATTGTGTCAATTTCTGTGGTGAATGCCACCAGTGGAGAATGGCAGTGGTGCCAATCTCACATGTGCATTGGCACTTTTGCCAAACTCATGGTGGCACCTACATAATGACACTGAGATCATCAGACTCACATGTGGATTGGAATCAGACATTGGAATCAGACACCACTCTCGTATGATGATTGGAATACCCCTCCTAGAATAGTAGGGTAAACATTTGTACAAGTGGAGAATAGCAGTGATGCCAATCTCTTATTAGGGCCTAAGAAATGGCATTGGGAAGCCTAAATTCACATGTGCATCCTTCTATGTAGTCATCATTGTCTCCACTGTGTAGAGATCATATGGAATTGTGTCAATCTCTGTGGAGAATGCCACCAGTGGAGAATGGCAGTGGTGCCAATCTCATACCATGACCTGAAAACATGCACAAGGAATCCTAAGCTCACATGTGCATTGGCCCTTTTGCCATTATCCTACTGCAGCCAATAAAATTAGTGGAATGTCAATCTATAGGTTCAGCTTGTCTAGGCTACTACTAGCGGAGAATGGCAGTGGTGCCAATCTCATGCTTGCAACTACATAATGACACTGAGATCATCAAACTCACATGTGGAATGGAATAGGACACCACTCTCCTATGATCACTGGAATACCCCTCTTAGAATAGTAGGCTAAACATTTGTACAAGTGGAGAATGGCAGTGGTGCCAATCTCTTATTAGGCCCTAAGAAATGGCATTGACAAGCCTAAACTCACATGTGCAGAGATCATATGGAATTGTGCCAATCTCTGTGGAGAATGCCACGAGTGGAGAATGGCAGTGGTGCCAATCTCATACCATGACCTGAAAACATGCACAAGGAATTCTAAACTCACATGTGCATTCTTTTATGTAGTGGTGCCAATCTCATACCATGACCTGAAAATATGCACAAGGAATCCTAAACTCACATGTGCATTGGCACTTTTGCCATTATCCTAGTACCATTGTCTGCTAGTGGTAATGTGCATTCTTCTATGTAGTGATCACTGTCTCCGCTGTGTAGAGATCATATGGAATTGTGTCAATCTCTATGGAGAATGCCACCAGTGGAGAATGGTAGTGGTGCCAATCTCACAACATGACCTGCAAACATGCACAAGGAATCCTAAACTCACATGGCCTTGGAATGTCAATCTGTAGGTTTAGTTTGTCTAGACAACCACTAGTGGAGAATGGCAATGATGCCAAACTCATGGTGGCACCTACATAATGATACTGAGATCATCAGACTCACATGTGGATTGGAATCGGACACCACTCTCCTATGATTACTGGAATACCCCTCCTAGAATAGTAGGGTAAACATTTGTACAAGTGAAGAATGGCAGTGGTGCCAATCTCTTATTAGGCCCTAAGAAATGTCATTGAGATGCCTAAAGTGCAGAGATCATAGGGAATTGTGCCAATCTCTATGGAGAATGCCACCAATGGAGAATGGTAGTGGTGCCAATCTCATACCATGACCTGAAAACATGCACAAGGAATCCTAAACTCACATGTGCATTGGCACTTTTGCCATTATCCTACTGCCATTCTCTGCTAGTGGTAATGTGCATTCTTCTATGTAGTGATCACTCTCTCCGCTGTGTAGAGATCATATGGATTTGTGTCAATCTCTGTGGAGAATGCCACCAGTGGAGAATGGCAGTGGTGCCAATCTCATACCATGACCTGAAAACATGCACAAGGAATCCTAAACTCACATGTGCATTGGCACTTTTGCCATTATCCTACTGCCATTCTCTGCTAGTGGTAATGTGCATTCTTCAATGTAGTGGAATGTCAATCTATAGGTTCATTTTGTCTAGATTACCACTAGCGGAGAATGGCAGTGATGCCAATCTCATGCTTGCAACTACACTATGACACTGAGATCATCAAACTCACATGTGGAATGGAATAGGACACCACTCTCCTATGATCACTGGAATACCCCTCCTAGAATAGTAGGGTAAACATTTGTACAAGTGGAGAATGGCAGTGGTGCCAATCTCTTATTAGGCCCTAAGAAATGGCATTGAGAAGCCTAAATTCACATGTGCAGAGATCACATGGAATTGTGTCAATCTCTGTGGAGAATGCCACCAGTGGAGAATGGCAGTGGTGCCAATCTCACATGTGCATTGGCACTTTTGCCATTATCCTACTGCCATTCTCCGCTAGTGGTAATGTGCATTCTTCTATGTAGTGGAATGTCAATCTATAGGTTTAGTTTGTCTAGACAACCACTAGTGGAAAATGGCAGTGATGCCAAACTCATGGTGGCACCTACATAATGACACTGAGATTATCAGACTCACATGTGGATTGGAATCGGGCACCACTCTCCTATGATGATTGGAATACCCCTCCTAGAATAGTAGGGTAAACATTTGTGCAAGTGGAGAATGGCAGTGGTGCCAATCTCTTATTAGGGCCTAAGAAATGGCATTGAGAAGCCTAAAATCACATGTGCATCCTTCTATGTAGTCATCACTGTCTCCCTCTGCAGCCAATAAAATCATATGGAATTGTGTCAATCTCTTATTAGGCCTTGGAATGTCAATCTATAGGTTTAGTTTGTCTAGACTACCACTAGTGGACAATGGCAGTGATGCCAAACTCATGGTGGCACCTACATAATGACACTGAGATCATCAGACTCACATGTGGATTGGAATCAGACACCACTCTCCTATCATCACTGGAATACCCCTCCTAGAATAGTAGGGTAAACATTTGTACAAGTGGAGAATGGCAGTGGTGCCAATCTCTTATTAGGCCCTAAGAAATGGCATTGAGAAGCCTAAACTCACATGTGCATTCTTCTATGTCCGCTGTGTAGAGATCATATGAAATTGTGTCAATCTCTGTGGAGAATGCCACCAGTGGAGAATGGTAGTGGTGCCAATCTCATACCATGACCTGAAAACATGCACAAGGAATCCTAAACTCACATGTGGATTGGCACTTTTGCCATTATCCTACTGCAGCCAATAAAATTAGTGGAATGTCAATCTATAGGTTCAGTTTGTCTAGACTACCACTAGCGGAGAATGGCAGTGATGCCAATCTCATGCTAGCAACTACATAATGACACTGAGATCATCAAACTCACATGTGGATTGGAATCAGACACCACTCTCCTATGATCATTGGAATACCCCTCCTAGAATACTAGGGTAAACATCTGTACAAGTGGAGAATGGCAGTGGTTCCAATCTCTTATTAGGCCCTAAGAAATGGCATTGAGAAGCCTGTGTCAATCTCTGTGGAGAATGCCACCAGTGGAGAATGGCAGTGGTGCCAATCTCATACCATGACCTGAAAACATGCACAAGGAATGCTAAACTCACATGTGCATTCTTCTATGTAGTGTTCACTGTCTTCGCTGTGTAGAGATCATATGGAATTGTGTCAATCTATGTGGAGAATGCCACCGGTGGAGAATGGCAGTGGTGCCAATCTCATACCATGACCTGAAAACATGCATAAGGAATCCTAAACTCAAATGTGCATTCTTCTATGTAGTGATCACTGTTTCCGCTGTGTAGAGATCATATGGAATTGTGTCAATCTCTGTGTAGAATGCCACCGGTGGAGAATGGTAGTGGTGCCATGTGATGAATCAAACTTCTGCCATTCTCCTTAACATCATGGAGGATGGCACGAGTGGCATTATCCTTAAACTCTCACGGAGGATGGCACTTATGCCATTCTGAACAAACTCACAATCCATGTGTTCAATGGCATTTGTGACACTCTTCTAACATCATATTATGTTGGAGAATGGCACGAATACCATTCTTTATTATAACCATCTTAACTTTGATATTGTGTATATTTGCTTACTGTGTTGGTGTAGTTTTTCATAATGCATATATAAGTTGCTTCGCCTTGGTTATTTTGTTAATAGAAGTTGCATTGTGGTTGTAATATTTCCTACTACAGTTATGATTTTCTATTATACATTTCATTGTGTCCTTGGTTCTTTTGTTAACAGAACATTGCAAGAATGGCTAGCAAGGGAAAGAGAAAGGTTCGAGAGGTGTCAATTTATGATGGAGTTAGTTCTGGAAGAGGATGGTTTTTGGATATATACAATAACGAACTCCAAAAACTCCATAAAGTGCATTGTTTTGTGAACATCCAAGGAATAACTTTTGAAGATGTTGGATAAGTTAAAGAGATGGAGGATACCGAGAAAGACAATGTTCCTTGTCGCAAAATTCATACATTGGGAGGCAATGTGTATCAATTGGATCCTGCTTGTTTTGATCATGCGAGGATGAATGCTACTGGGGAGGACACGATGATATCTAAGGGTTGGATTAATGAGCCAAAAAATTATACCAATCAACAGATATTAGAAAGCTTTGATTTGGTAACAAAAGGGATAAAGCAAGATATAAAAAAGAGTAGAAAAGTTTCGAAAAGAACCAAGAAAAGTGATGTTGAGGGATCAAGCTCTCAAGTGTCTCAGAACACATTGAAAGAGAAGGCTAGAGAGACCGGTGAGGAGGAAACAACAGGTGAGAAGGAAATAAGGTCAGATGGAAAAACAAGCATTGGGGATAAACTGGATGCTAAAGACAAAGAGACAACTTTAGGAGGAAAACAGGGAGGTACGTGAATAGTCACTAATGGAACTGGAAGTGGAGGTGATGCAACGGGGAGTGGTGAGACACATATAACAGGACATGGTGAGAAATCATCTGAAGCAACTATCATCTTGTATAAGAAAATCCAGCCAGATGTTGACTTTAAGGCACTACAAAAGAAATTGGAAAGGAAGGACACAAGTATGACAGGCTTGATGGAGTACGTAGAGTACTTCCCATTTGGTTTGGAGTTTGAGGTGTTGATCCCAGTGATGAATTGCTTTAGAGCACCAAGCCAATATGTGTACAGGACATTGACCCTCAGCTATGTCAGTGACTTGGTCAAGTTTTGCAATGAATGCACGACCTCCTGCAACATGTGCATATCTTATGCCTTACCACATAGGCACAAATACTCCGATGTGCAAGGAAGAGATAAAGGTGGAAAAGTTAGAGTATAATTATTGGATTCTCGCAGGGCAGCATTCGATTTATGCTGCAAGGATATTTATAACTAAAGCACATGGAGAAGCCTTCAATCAACAAAAAGGTTTCTATACACGGAGGAAGGCGAGAATTGTTGTCAATGCACCAGTTGAAGCAAGTTGTAAGATATCATCAATGGCCAACATGGAGGCACAAACCATTTTGAAAAATCAACCATATATCGATATCTTACAACACCTAAGGGCACAGTGGATTGCATTCGGACGACCAAAGAAACCAGCCCAAGGCCTTGTCAAAGGGCATAAAGATCGACAAAGTTGGGATGTGAGTAATAAACTTTGTTTTGTATGCATTTTTTATTTCAAGAATGTTTATGGCTTTGTAAAAGAAATGATAGTAGTGTCAATTCCCTGATGCGAGAATGGCACTAGTGCCATTCTTCTAGTTACCAAGTCATGCTTTTGACATGGTAATGGGAGAATCGCACTAGTGTCATTATTATCTCTATTACATGATTTGGATTAGAAGAATGTCTAAGATGATTTTGATTTTTTTATATAGAATTTTGTAGGAGTTGCAAGCGTATCAATGGGCGCAAACTTTGCTACCGAGGACACACACATGGTCACATACGATGATGACATCTACGAACAATGGATTAGGATTTTGACATTGGTGAAGCAGGGTGATCTTGAGGGTCGAAATCCCACAATAACATATATGAGGTGTCTGCTAGGATTGGAAGACGAAGATGTACGTGCACTTCAAGTAGAGATTGAGTCTAAAGAAATAGTCTTGGTCAAGTCAAGCAAAGACAAGGACTCCATTGAAATGTCTCAACGGGCAATGGAGATTAAGCATGATAGAGCCCTGAAAGAAGCGCTCATCAAGGAGTTCAACTCACGTCACCCTTCGCCCCAACATCAAACATGGGATGCCCTTGCAACTTACTTCAAAATTGATTCAATTGTTTATCAGAGCTTCAAGGGTTCATGTGAGTCATGGGTCAAAGAGAAGCTGCAAGTTGGCAAGTCCACACCTGATTTCCCAAAAGCCATGTCAATCTATGTTGATTGGGTGATTAGTTCAATAGAGGGTAACAAGTCTACATCGCAGTCTTGTTTTCCTTGGACAATTATTCAAGTGAACATGGAGATGGAGGGGGAGAGGTTTCTAACACGTCACTCCAAGGGACAACTTCCAATCAGATTGTGTGTGCTTGACACCTCAGAGGGATCTGCCAAAGGCATGTGTTGGGATAAGGCTGCCTTCAAGAAGTTGCTCTGTGGCTTGATGGAGACCGTTGCCACTCCGTCACAGTATGTATTGCTATCATTTATGACAATGATAGAGATGGTAAATCTCAAGGAAGCAATGATAGAGGCTCGATTTTGGCATAGAAGGTTTGTGGGTGTTATCCATGAATCGGATAGTGCACAAAAGGGTTTGTCTGAGACCTTCTGTTTTTTGTCATTTGTCAGCTCACATGATGGGTTTGATGGATTTGAGCACGTGTTAGAAATCACAAGGCCATACACAATAATTGAGGACAATATTCTTTATTCTGATGAGGGCGATGAGTATGAAAAAGAGGCGGTTGTGAAGCATGGCATCATCAAGGAGTGCATCAGGTGCTATTGTAGTAGGGAACATGAAGTTGTTGTTGACGTCTTTACTAATGGATGTGTGGCATTACAAGCATTGTCAAGAAAAAGAAAAGTGATCTCATTGGTGAAGACATTCCAACAGGCGACAGAGGTCGAGGCTATGTGTGTGGCACATGCATCAAATAATCCCCATATTAAGATTTGGTCTAGCATTGAGAGGCCTCTTGAGACACATAGAGCTGATTCACTTATCGATGAAGGAATTAAAGAGGGTGAGCATCACATTGAAGACTTGCGACCTTTAACTGAAGCAGATCTTGAAGCTATCCCAAAGATTACATTGGAAGATTTGGAGCAAGGTCTTTAGCTACTCATTTATGCCTTGTGTATTCAGTTTCAAAATAATATGACTTTTATGGATTTTCTCGATTGCACATACTCTCATTATATTAAAGATATTAAACATTAGGTATGATAAAATTGTGTGACATAATGACATGGGGAATGGTACTAGTGTCATTCTCCCTATGTCGGGTTATATGTAAGAGGTACTATTAACATTTTATGCGACCTCATATGGAGAATGGCACTAGTGCCATTCTCTCTTTGTGGTTATGTAGAAATGGTAATACTGTTATGTTCCTTTCTTGAATCTATGTTAGTTGAAAGCATTACAGAGATTAAAAATTGTATAGTATTAACTATGCTACCAAAGTTTTGATCTGGGTGCTTTCTACAAATCTATTGGACCAAAGTAATACAGTATCTATGCTTTCAGATCATGCATTGTACATTTCTTTTGGGACATGGGGGGAGGCACTAGTAGTATTCTCTCCTCCCAATGAGGGTATAGAGAAAGGCACTAGTGGCATTCTCCATAACCTTATATGTAAAATGGCACTAGCACCACCCCAAGAGAAGAATGGCACTATTGCCATTCTCTCTATGAGTTCAGAGAGAAAGGTTGCACTATTTGCATTCTCAATTGACCTTTAGAGAGATTGGCACTTTTGCCATTCCCCAAAAATACAATGGAATCAGTGAACGACGATGGATAATGTTCATACTTTATTGTTATTTATTAGTTTCATATGCTTTTGTGCTTCGACATTGTTGAATACACTCTAAAGAATTAAAATATTTCTATATTCCTCAACTTCCACAGGGACCAATGATGCATGGAAGGATGTGGAGACATCAAATGTAGAGGACAACATACCACCCAAAATGGGGACTATCAATTACGCGATGGATACAGGAGGTATAGAAGAAAACATAACCCCAAAAATGGAGAAAATTGCAAGGAATATCATGAATCCTATACTTTTAGAAGAGAACATGGATGAACGTACTGTCTCAACATTGGGGACAAAACTAGATAATCTTATTGTTGTTGCAAACATGTATGAAATCATAGCACCTGACAATTTGGATGAGTCAGAAGCCAGCAACTTCAAGGAGAATTTGGATCTATATCCACATACAATTTCTTTGGATATGCCACGATTAACAATCATATTAGACTTGAATGGCCTGTTATTAAGTCGCTGCCTATTCAAGTCTCCAATACATCCGTCTATTATGCATGGCTATTGCTGCAGTGGGAGTCCCGTTCATTATGTAGACTACTGTAGCAACTGCTTCAGCCCAATAATAATCTGATAGGTCTTTTTCGTTGAGCATGGCACGAGATACCTCTCCAATATGCCTGTTTTTCCTTTCTCCAAGTCCATTTTGCTATGGGGTATGACTACATGAATATTGCTGCTTTATGGGATGCGTCAATTTTATGAGCAAAAACCTATGAGCAGGTTTATACGAGCATGTTTTTCAAGAGATTTTAAAAATAGTATTTCTTTAGGAAACATGGTTTTTACACTTTTATTTTCATTAGAACTAGATCCCTTTATCATAAAATTATACAGACTAGTCACTCATTCATTTTTACATAACATAAATCTTCTTATTCATAGACATCCCTTTGTACCCTTGTTATTACCTTAAAAAAGTATTGAAAAATAATTCATTTAAGAAGCGTCCCTCATAATCACTCTCAATATAATAATATTATACATAAATAATTACTTATTAAACACATTTATATCATATGTCAATATCTTTCAAGTGTTTTTATAGTATTAATAAAAAGATATTTATGGACATGTTTCTACCGAAGTTTAAATTACTATAAATAAATATTAACTTGGGCTTATATATCACTCTCATAAAATACATGCAATATTTAATACTATATATACAAGGTTTTCCAAAATATAACCCCATAGATGTGCTCAAATGGGGTTTTCCGATTAATTTGAGTGGCTGAATGACTATATTTGGACATTGGATGTGAAAGTTATGTCACTTTTAAAAGTGCTGTCCAAGGTAGTTTCGCCAGCGAAACTACCTTGAAAGACCTTGTTCAAAGGGGTTTCGCTGGCGAAACGACCTTGATGGCTTGCTTCAATGAGTTTTATTTGGAGAATCCCTTTCATGAAGATAGGTTGAGAGAGGTTTTTCAATGTCACCCCTTATTAAGTAAAAAGTTGTAAGAAGGATCATAAGGGAATTTTCATAGAGAAGTCTACTCTACATGTGGGTTTCTTCAAAAGCCATCCCATTATGTTCTCACCATTCCAAAAGATTCACATAAATATTCGTGTATAAAATAGGCATTCCTATAATACTTTTCATATTTCTAAGTGAAACTATGTTTTCTTATGATCCATTTTTGTCATATTTTTGCATAGTTGGAAGCTTTTTTTCTCCTTCGCTCGGATGCTCACAAGATTTTGCTCGGAAAATGCTCGTCCCCCTGCTTTATGCCATGCTCCTGAAGGAACCTTGCAAACTTATTTGAGAGGTACTCTCCCCCTCCATCTGACCTTAGGCATTTTATTTGCTAGCTTTAAAAGCTTTGAAATGCCCAAACACTTCACTTTTCTTTTTCATAAAATACACCCAAACTTTTCTACTATAGTCATCAATAAAAGTGACAAAATAATGACAGCCTCCAATAGATGCAGCTTTAGTAGTCCACACATCAGAGTGGATTAATTCCAATGGCCTCTTACTCTCTTAAACATGTCTAGGAAATGGTTTCCTTGCCTATTCCAAATTGACAGGATTCACATACCTTATGCATTTCTGCAACCTTGAACTTAGGCAATCCTGCAACAATATTTTGGGCCTGCATTAATTTAAGTCGCTGTACTTTAATATGAACAATGCATTTATGCCACATATCAATATCTGCAACTACACTGGTCCCATGTGCAAACATTGCTACAATCAATTCACGCATGTCTACATCAAATGTAAACATCCTGCCCTTCTTCTTCCCTTTTGCTATAAAGCAACCTTTATTTTTCATATCCTCAACAAAGCATCCATGAGGATTAAATCTGACCTGCAAGCCCTACTCAACCAATTGACCAACAAAAACCAGGTTCTTGGTGATATTCGAGACATGAAATACATCAGACAGTTATTTCTTTTTCCCATCCTGCATAGACAAAGGAATTTTACCAATCTGCACAATAGGATGTGCAGTATCATCACCAGTCTCCACAAATTCTGGTCTTTCCATTTTCCTTGCATCCTGCATCCATTTTGCATGACCTCATGTGGTTTGACACACCTGAGTCAGCATACCACACATCATTGCTTTCTTTTGCACTTGTCACAGAATTGGTCGTGTGCTAAACCATAAACAAATGCTCATTTATGTCATCATCTTGTCTACTAGAGGATGCATAATTGCCTTGCTGCAATTTTCCAGTCATGCTTTTTATAGCAGTCTTTAACCATATGACCCATTTTACCACAGTAGTAGCATTCAACATTGCTATTTGCATTTTGGCCTCTCTGCCATCCACCACGACCTCTTTGGCTCCCCCTGCCTCTAAAGTTACCATGTGCTCCTCCATTGGATTGGTTTTCTTGAATTTGTTGCATATTTTGATTTCTGCCATGGCCTCAAGATTGGCCTGCTGTACCTCTGCCTCTACCTCTTCCAGCATTTGAGTAGAAGACAGCTTATTTTGAAGTTCCTCCTGAAGAAGATGCACCACCATTTCTCTGCTCTTTAGAAATTAGAAGAGCAATCAACTCCTCAAAATCAGGAAATTTTTCACGGACGGCAATGGATGTCCGAAATTGTCCATAATCCTTTCCTAGACCATTCAAGGTCACAGAAACTAAATCATCATCTTCCACTGGTGACCCAATGGAAGGAAGTGCATCTACAATCTTCTTCACCTTCATGTGGTAGTCATTGATGCTCATATTTTCTCTCTACACATTATGCAACTCATGCTTGAGCTACATTTTCTTGGCTTGCGTATTTGTGCTATACATTTTTGTCAAAGTATCCCACGCCTCCTTCGGCGTGCTTGCATCCTGAATATGCACAATCATAGAATATGAAATACTGATAGACAGCCAGTACATAACTTTTCTGGCTCTCTCATGCTAGCCTTTAAATGCCTACAACTCCTGTTGATTGGGAACATTAGGAATAACTAGTTCTTGTTCAGCTCCAGTAATGAACTCCCAATAGCCTTTTCCCTTAAGGAAATTTATCATTCTAAACTTCCATGCTTGGAAGTTGTTCTTGTCAAGCTTTTCAGTGACAATCTGTGAAAGAGCATCAGATGCCTTTATAGAAAACTGCAAAAATATTCTGTCACTGCAAAAAACACAAGTTCTGTCTCACAAGGGCAAATCTACAAAACTGACGAAAGTGGTATTTGACCACACAGTCACTTCCTAGTGATGATTATGCATCAATAGGCAATAAGAATGATGTTATCACTCCCAATATCTCTACGCATAGGCAAACGATGGAATTTCTGCGGTAACGTTTCACCGACTTGCGGAACAATGGTCACACAACAAAAACAGGGCACTTTCTTGAGTGCCTGCGGAAAACTTTTGCCACCAAAATGGGCCCCAAAATGGCCTCGAATCAAAAAAATAATGTCACCTAGGGCTTTGTCCTTCCCCACAACATATACTGCCCTCTTGTTGCACCGCAAAGGGCGTCCCAATTTGAGACAATGTACTCTTGCACTTTCCAGCTGTGCTACCTGCAGAGATTTGCTCCCAAACTCGAAAAAGAACAGCAACACTAATCCTCTTACCAAGACACCGCAAACTTGGTTTGCTTTCTTGAGCTCCTTACTACAAACCAAGCTCTAATACCATGTGAAGAGAGTGGGAGAGAAGTGAGGAGTCTCACTTGCAGCTTTCTCACATACACAATGGGGGAATACACACAAAGGTGGAGACTGAAAACAGTTTTCCTCTTCTTAGTTGTGTAAGCCAAAAGAACTCTCTCTAAGTACAAAAGGAATAGGTGAACCCTATATGTGGGTCTCAAACCAAACTCAGCTAACCTAAGTGGCATACTAACTGAGACACTAACTAGAGTACATAAAGATAATTGTCATCCAGCTATTATTCATGGGCGGTGTACCAACTGCATCTACAGCTAACAAGTCGGTGACATAAATGCACAACGGTCACCCTAGCATATCATGATTGGAGCTCGATATCTCAATAGATTGGATGTGGATGATGGGGACCTAGTTTTATTTAGTGGATGTTCACTCCATTGTATGTGTGGATCATCTTAGCCTTCCATTTGTGGAGGTGATAGCTAATCCATATTGATTGACTCCTATTGTGTGTTGGTCTCACCATCTCTTCTCTCCATCTCCTCCCTCCTGAGCATCATGTTCTCTTTGTGCACTGAACTTTGTAACATGGTATCAGATCCTCGTTGCTCTTCTCCCCCTTCTCCTTCATCCTGTTTTTGGGTTCTCTAAAGCTTTACTTCAACGCGGTTGGTTTTCTCGCAATAATCGACATTTGGAGGCAGCTAAATTTTTGATTCCACACTAGAGGCTCTTCATTTCTCGACCCTTAATTTGGATTTGTGGCATCTCTTTTCATATAGGCATTCCTTGTGAAGGTTTGGATTGCTCACTATTCAATACATTATGCAATTATTGTTTCTTCTCTTATAGCATCCGAGGAGCCCTTTTTCTCTAAGCTTATTGTGCTACTATGTCACTTGAGCTAATGAAGCTAGGGTTTCCCTCGGAGCTTACATAATCTTTAGCGATGATAGTTTTCATTAGCATATCTTCAATGCTCAAGAGCTAGGAAACATTATTTGTTGACTTGTTTTGCAATTATCCATGTTGCTATGTTGTGCCAATATGGTTTTTTGGAAAGCTACTTCTACGGGGTGCCATGAGTGTTATACCTTGCTATGCCTATCAAGGTTGTGGTCATGGTGTTCCTTTCTAATTCTGATATGTTTGATTGTATTGCTCTTGCCCTTGTATTGTTGCTTCTCTGTGTATTCTTTCCTTTAATGGTTCTATTGCCAGAGCACATTAAAGTGTTACCTATCTCAGATGACTTTGTGGTTTTTGGAGCTACTACTTATTCATAGTAGGATTTCTTATAGTTGAGCATCTCGGGCGGTCTATAATGTAATTCCTCTATTATTATGTGATGGGTTTCTCCTCTAGTGATTCCATCATTTCCAATTACTCTTAGCTGCTATTCATTGTGTCATCATCATTGCTTCTGGGAGTGTCCTTTCTGCTCAAAGCAAGTATTCTTTTGAGCCATATTTTGTAGTGAAATCCCTGATTTATTCTAGCTTATGGTTATTTTGTGGCATTCTGACAAAATATGAAGAGGGGAGAGGAGAAGAGTGGAGATGAGGAGAGAGGGTACAGCTAGAGAGCACGCGCCATCCGACAGGGTAGCTGACATACCTCGATCGAGGTATGCTGGACCGATGACTTGGCCGCATGTCGAATAAGGACTGTGACAAAACATGCATGCCTCAGGATCTATGGAGCACTCTAAGGTGGATGGAACCTATGTGGACATGTGATGAAGAGAGTGCTCATGACATGTACCTCAAGCCAATTAGGTTCCAAGATAGATTAGCTTGGACTCATAAAGAGAATCTTGAGATAGTGCAAAGTGCTTGATTGATATTACTTCAAATGTACCTCCCTTTTATAGGTGAGGGTACTTACATCCATTTGCTTGCTCACATGTGGGATATCTCCTCCATGCCATGTGGCAACTTGCCCTTTACTCATACCTTTGCTCTACATGTGCTCATGGCACCACAACTCTCAACACCTCCCCTTGGTGCCATGATTCTTTGGCTACTGCAAGGTGGTCAGATGTGAATTACAAGATCAAATCCTCCCCTGGGTGCTTACATAGCTACTCTCAGGTGGTCAAGTTTGATTTACAAAATATAGGCAAGGTTGGCAAGGTTTTTTTTTGTTTCTCAATACATTCCATTAATGTCACCTTTTGGCTCATGGCTTGATGATGATGCTGTGTAGTTGACTTGCTGGTTCTTCAATCTGCAATCTTCTTCCTTGTGTCCCCACTTCTTGCAATGGTGACACTTTGGTTTGTTCTTTAATCTGCAGTCACTTCGATAGTGACCCATCCTTCCACAATGGTAGCACTTCGTTGATGTTTTACTGAATAGTGCTTGTTCTTCATTAAAGATGTTGCGTGTTGATGTTGATGTCGATTCGATGCCTTCAATTCTCTTTCTTTTCCGAGGAGAGAGGATACACATTCTTCAAACTTTGGATCTGGAAAATTCTTCAAAGTGGTTGTCAATGCACTATACTCTCTAGGCATGCTTTTAAGGAGAATTGCAAGTGCATCTTTCTCTCCTACTTTTGCATTTATGCCCTCTAGTTGGGTCATAATGCTTTTGATTTTGCTGACAAATTGTGCCATGGATTCATTGAAGCCCATGTGCATACCATAGAATTCAATCTTAAGATGGATTTCTTGGTTTTTGGCTTTTGCACCAAACACTGTGTTCAACTCATCCCATGCATTCTTGGCATGATCCTTGGAGTCTATATAATGAATTATGTTTGGACCCAAGTGCAAAAACCAATGAGTGATAGTGCTCCTTCATCTTTTTCCTTCCAAGCATCATTTTGTGCAGTGGGTATGTCTTCTTTTACAGGCTTCAAAAGCTTTTGGTGCATCAGGAGATACCTCATTTGTGTAGACCATGTGTGAAATCCTTCCCCGATGAACTTCTCAACAGTTGGAGTGCGTATTGCCATTGCAAAGGTCTTACCAATTGAAGATAGTTTCAAATCTGGTAGTGTCTAATTGCATACAGAAAATCTAAGTTGGCAGTGCATAGAGCTCAAAAAGACGATCAGTTTTCCTTTTTGGAGTGCGTGCAAATTCTTCTTGGATTGCAAGTTACGGATTGTCAAAGTTTCTGTGAAGAAGAAGGCCTTTGATGATGTGGCACAGGGATTCACATGTTGAATTCCATATTGTGCTTAGCAAGGAGCTATGTGCTTAGGTGGCACTATTGACTGTGCATGCTCATGTGGCATAACAGATCCTAACTCTAACCAAGGTGGGTTAAGTTAACCAGACCATGATTAAGTTTTATCTACCATGTGGCAAAACTTTGACCAAACATCATTAAACTAAACCTATAACTAACCACGGTTTGGTCCTACCACGTGGCTCTTCCATGGAGCTGCCACGTGTCCTAAGGTTGAACCTTAGAGAAGAAAGAGAGGATTAAAAAAAAGCTTTGAAGCTTTTCTGCTACGACGTCGGAGGCGTGGGCATGGCGATGGAGATCTTGGGCTGTAGCGCATGCTCATTGGAGAGGAGCTCAAGGTCCCTTATAGGTCATTTTGCTCATCTGGATGGTGCTGAAGCTATGGAAGAGCCTTTGTCGATGATGGCTTTGGAGCTCGACTCAGCCGAGAGAAGCTCGCAACTCAGACGGCTGGTTGTTGGCAATGGCTGCAGTTCGTTGTTAAAGGCAGCATAAAGTTGAGGCTAGAGAGGCTTGTTTGGAGTGTCGAAGGCATTTGCTAGCTGTCCGCTCATCATTTGGAGACTTGGGAGTAGAGGAGGTTGTTTCTGTCGGTTGGCTAGTTGTTGAAGAGCCATCGGTTGGCTGGTTTGCTTGCTTGTTGCAAGAGATGGCTATTGCACTGGAGTTGCTTTAGTCGTTAGAGCTGCAATTGCAGTTATAGAGTTCGTTGGCCGGCTGCTTTTGCAGGCATTGTTGAAGCTATAGCTATGGCGATGCCTCTTGTATGCTTGGCGCTTGCTTTGCTTGCTTTCTTGTAGATAGGTGCACCTTGCTCTATCTCTTAGGAATCTCTCAAGAAAAGATTTCCTCTCAGAAATTTGACAAAACGCTCCCTATCTTTCCTTTCTTACTCGAAGTATAGAAGAACACTCTCTCTCACCATAGATCTTTCAATCTCTCAAGAAGATTATGAAGGAATCGCTCTCTTTCAGAATGGGGAGATGGAAATTTCATAAGAGCTCTCCTTTACAAAAACATCAAGAAACCAAGAAGGAACTCTCCATCTAAAAACTAAAAACTAACCTAGGAGAAAAACATGAGCTCCTAAGACATGCCTACAACTAATCTAGGAGACTAGACCTAAGCTCTGATACCATGACAAAACATGCGTGCCTCAGGATCTATGGAGCACTCTAAGGTGGATGGAACCTATGTGGAGATGTGATGAAGAGAGTGCTCATGACATGTACCTCAAGTCAATTAGGTTCCAAGATAGATTAGCTTGGACTCATAAAGAGAATCTTGAGATGGTGCAAAGTGCTTGATTGATATTACTTCAAATGAACCTCCCTTTTATAGGTGAGAGTACTTACATCCATTTGCTTGCTCACATGTGGGATATCTCCTCCATGCCATGTGGCAGCTTGCCCTTTACTCATACCTTTGCTCTACATGTGCTCATGGCACCACAACTCTCAACAGACTGAGCATTACATTCCATCATACCCCTTTAATGGGAATGTCCTTCCTCTATGTCAGTTGGTGTTTCTCGAATAGCTCTTTACCGAGTGGTTTGGTAAAGATGTCTGCAACATTTTCTTTGCTATCACAATGCTCGAGTGTGATGTCACCAAGTAACACTCTTTCTTTGATGAAGTGCTCTCTGACATCAATGTGCTTTGTCCTGGAGTGATATACTGGATTTTTGGCCAATGCTTGAGCCGATTGGTTATCACAGTATATTGTTGTTGGCTTAGACTCATCAAAGTAATTTGTTTCTGACAATAGTCTTCTGAGCCATATAGCCTCACATGCACCTATAGTGAGTGCTCTATATTCTGCTTTAGTCGAAGACAAAGAAACAGTTGACAACCATGATATAGCACCTTGACCAAGGAAAAATGCATATCCTTGTGTCGATCTCCTGGTCTCATGATCTCCGCCATAGTCACTGTCACAGTATCCATGCAACCGTGGATGACTTCCTCTTTATTCTATCCCAAACTATCTTCTACCTCTGATGTATCTCAAGACTCTTTTGGCTGCATTCCGGTGAGACTATTTTGGATTTTCCATAAATTGTGCTAGTGGCTTACTGCATAACAAATATCTGGCCATGTGATTGTCAGATATATAAGAGATCCGATGAGCTGCCTATAGTATCTGTCATTGACTGTAGGCTTTTTTGAATCTTTAGTAAGTTTTAAACTCTGTTCCATGGGAGTGGCTGCAATCTTGCAATCTGCCATATGAAACTTCTTCAGGAGATTGTCAACATACTTGATACACTGCCTTTGCTGCATCGGTGGCTTTCTCTTGTAGGAAAGTCACGTTCTCAGACATCTACTTATCGTATTGCTAAAAAATCCCTTTGAGGGTAGATGCCATCAGGTGCATTGCAACTCCAGTGGACTGAAATGAAAATTAGGATGTGCCATCCATGCAATTCTTTAGGTTGGTTAACACGCTCTTGGAGATCTCCCTTGAGAAAGATACATCACGTCCTTTTAGTTGCTCTACTATTGCTTGAACCTACTAGAACTTCACGGTTCCTCTCGTATCAAGAAAGAAGTGAATGGTCTTCTTCAGCACATCTTGGAGGTCTATTGGCGAGCTAGAAAGCTTGACTCCACCATCTCTACTAATCTGAGCGTTGGGATATACATCTAGAATATCCTGTCTCTTCCACTGCTTCTCAAAGAAGTGTGCTTGCAAACTGCCTCCAGAAATTCCTAGAGCATTTTCAATCACGCTTTTAGTGATGGTGGTAATCTTCTGACCTTGATAGACTAGTTGCCCCTCCTTCACGTTCACCTCCTATAGCAACTTGGTGAAGTTTTTGAGAGCATCCAAATTGGGCTTTTGAAGAGCGAGAGAGGAGTCCCATATGTCACAATTTCAAGATCTGGGGAGGAGAGGCTCTGGCACTCTGCTGCAGAGGGGGAGGAAAGATTGTGTGAGGAGCTTTTGGACTGTGTAGGGTGCATTACGAGAGAAGATAGAAGTTGCAAGGAAAGGGGAAAAGAGATAGAAATGGTCGAGAAGGATAGAAGATGAAACAGTGAAGGAAATTGAATAATGGAGGCTTGAGTTTGTAATCTAAGTAAAAGGGAGAAAGAAACGGTCAAAAGGGATAGAAGACAAATTAGTTAAGGGAATGGAATAGCGGAGGCTTAAGTTTGTAGTCGACTACACTGTCAAGGTGAGAGCCACCATAGTGGTTGGCCTGAATTTCGTTTAATTTGAGAAGGCAGTACTAGCTTTCATGGTAATGAGTGATTAGAGGTGGTGGCATCTAGGATTCCCAACCATGCCTGTGGTGGCGGCTAAGACCCCCGGGCTAGTAGTTGATTACCAACCACTGCAGTGGCCCGCAATTACTCACCTTTCAGTTACCACCATCGGGCTTGCATGCATGATTACTACAAGTGCAGTAAATGACCAGTCATTGGGCTTGCATGCTCAGGAGAGTAATAGAATGCATGGTAATGAGTGATTAGAGGTGATTACACTTCATGATTTACTTTTGTGGGAATTACTGCTCGATGGTGGTTGCTTTTAATGATCTGTATGGGTGCGGTGCCCAGTGATAGGTGGCAAAGCTACGGCAAAAGACTACATGATGATAAGTGGTCAGGCAGCTTAGGCGAGAGATTGGGCTGCGTGAAGCAATGTAGAGATGCACGATGTAGTGTAGAGCTATTGTGTGTTAGGCTATGCGGTGTTCAAAATAAATAGATTGCATCTCATTATTATGCCAGTGCGCCATCATGACGTCGGGAAAATTTTTGGCGAGAGCATGGGTCCGCACAAAATTCAAATATTCACCCAGGAGCTCATCGTGTCATGACCCCAAAATGGCCCCAAAAATAGTTCTGTGATTGGCTACACCCAAGCAAACATTGACCCGATTGTAGCTCAGCTACCTCTCCATCTTCATGCTATACTCATGGATCATTGTCAAAGTGTAGCAAACTGTTTTTGCCCTAGCCTCTAGTTCTTTTGTGAATCATGCCTTAGTTGTAAGACCCTCCAACAAGATTTGTAGGGACGACGAGGATCCTTGATGCTTGATATCCTTTCTTGACAACATGCAGTAATAGATTCTAGCTTATTTCATATTTCTATTGCTCTCAGGTATATTTTTAAGTGCATGGTATGTGTGTGTGTGTGTAATGTATAAGATAATTTCAACAGTTGTTGGTGGTGGTGGTCATTTGGCTAAATTGGAGCTTGATTAATTGGGAGAGTTGTGCACAGTCAACACATGTCATTTGGGATTTAATCCCATAAGCACACATGGGCTTGTGTAGCCCTTGTATATAATGTCACTTGAAACTCTCTCTCATATCCATCCATGGAGTTTTTTGGAGGAGAGAGAGGCATGTATGGTGAGGAGGCCGGGAATTGGGACCCCCCACAGTCGGTGATCCTTGAGGTCCATGTGGTAGCCATGCAAGATGCCAACATGGTATTAGAGTAGGTGTTCCCTGTAGGACTGCGGTTGATTTTGGCATGGCCTCCATGTGAAAAACACATGGCAGTCAGAGGACTGGTTGGTGGTGAATTTTCATGACCCTGCAGTGACTTGTGGCATGATTTGAGTGTGGCAATAGTGACGGCTCGTGAAGAGGGATGTGACTATGGCTTCCTATGATCTTTGGCAGGCAGCATTCCATGGTCAGGCTGGCCTTTGATCAGCTCATGCGGACTTTAGTTTGTCTCTCATGGCCTTGTTGGTCAACCCCACCTTAATTTGGTTTGGAGTCACCTTATGTTTGATCAGTTCTACCTCAGGGGTTTGTCCACAGGGGGGTGTTGGATGTCATGGCCTTTCGACCTTGGCTAAAGTGGAGCTTGATTAATTGGCAAAGTGTGAGTAGTCAACATGTGTCATTTGGGATTTAATCCCCTAAGCACATATGGGCTTATGTAGATCTTGTATATACAAATTCACATGAAAATCTATCCTTAGTTGCTGTAATTTATGCATCAAGGCTCCCCATGATGATTAAATCATCCGCATAAGTGATCACAAGCACTATTTTTGCTCCCTCTTGCTTCACATATAGTGAGCTATCAGCCTGATTGTTTGAAGTGCATATTCAGCAAGGTTTTACTCATTCTTTTGTACCAAGCTCTTAGAGATTGCTTCAGCCCATACAAGGATTTCCTTAACTTGCAGACATGCATAGGATATTTGGGATATATATACCCTTCGGGCTGGTGTGTATAAACATCCTCATTAAGTGTACCATTCAAGAAAGAATTTTTGACATCCATTTGATATAGCTTGGAACACAAAAGCATGCTTGCCAAAGCAATCACGGTTCGTATGGTGGTCATGTTTACCACTGGGCTGAATGTTTCATCATAGTTCAACCCATATGTTTGGGCATGCCCTTTTGCAACTAACCTTGCCTTGTATCTCTCCACACTTTCATCCAATTTGTATTTCACTTTACAGACCCATTTGCATCCAATAGCTTTCTTTCCTTCTTCTTTTTTTGTTTTTTGTTTTGCTTTCTTTCCTTTTGGGAGTTTGACAATGTCCAAGTGTTGTTCTTATCCAAGACATCCATTTCTTGATCCATGGCATCCCTCTTATTTGAACGTTTTATAGCCTCGTCAAAACTTGAGGGCTCAACATGTTGCAATTTGCTAACCATGTATGCATAATGCATCCTTATAAAACCATTGTAAGTCAATCTATCAACAGGGTGTCTCACCCTTTCCGATTTCCTAAGGGCTGTGTATTTGCCATTGACTTTCTAGCATGTGGAAGAACATACTTTGAAGGATGCTTGGTCTCTTGAGCCTTCACAAGTTGTTAAGCACTCTCTTCATCACTATTTGCATCCTCAACACTCTCTCCACTTCAATTTGTTGCTTGCCTTTGTCCACATGCTTGCTCCCCCTCAATATATCACTCCATGGGCTCACACTATCAACACTCTCCTCATGTTGTGATGGCCCTGACATCACTTTACTTGAGGGTCTAGATTGCTGTAATTTCATGTTTTCAACCTTTGCCATGTGCTCATCCTCTACAACAATTGGTTTGGGCTGATACCATGCTTCAAGCTCACTAAAGTATCCCAGCTTTCATATACTTGTCTAGTGACGGGATCATAGCATTTATATCCCTTTCTCTCAACCGGGTATCCCAAATATACACATTGGATAGCCCTTGGCTCCAATTTCTTCCTTAACTCACTTGGCACATGCACCTAACAAACATAGCCAAACACTTTCAAATAAGCCAAGGTTGGCTTGTACCCATAAAGATTTTTAAAAGGTGTCAACCCATGTATGGCATCTGTGGGTGTTATATTCATGATATACACGGTTTTATGTACTGCTTCGACCCAAAAATTCAATGGCATATTCATCTCATCCATCATAGCTCTAGCTATGTCACCAATTACTCTATTCCTTTTTGACAATGGGGTTTTGTTGAGGAGTGTATCTACAAGTGACCCATGTCTCAATGCCTTGAGCATATAGAAACTCTTCAAATTCATAGGATGTATATTCTCCACCATTGTCCATATGAAAGCACTTGATATACTTGATATAACACCCAAGCTCCTTCTTTATCATTCTTTTGAATTGTCAAAACACTTGAAAGGCATCACTTTTGGCTTTCAAAAAATAGACCATGGCATCTGGCTATAATAATGTATAACAGTGAAGTAATATCTTGCTCCCTCGGGTGTTGTATGATCAGTTGGTCCCCAAATATCTGAGTGAACTATTTCCAAAGGGTACTTTTTCATTCACCCCCTCTTTGGAAATGGCAAGTTGTACAAGGCCTTCACACCCATGCCTTAAAGACACAATGTCATGAACTCTCTATACTCTATATCCATGCATCTATATGACATCTATAAAGCAACACAAATCACATTATGACTATAAAATTATTGAAATGTATACATAGTAACACAATGATTAATAAAGAGTAAACTTTTGAATTTTGAACTCTTTTTGTAATCTTTTTTAGTAATGAAAGAATAAGTACCTCGCCATGTTTGAATATTATATGGTAGCCTTGTGTGAGCAATCGCTAAATCAAGTCCTGGAACTTTCTTCTTGGACAAATGATTAAGTAAAGCTTTAAATGCATTATCTCTTACAACATATGGCCTTGTCCATCTAAAATAGTGATCTTATTCTAATAGATATTGATAGGCTCTTTTATGCCCAAGCAAGGGGAATGTACCTTGGAGCTAGAAGGTCAAAGACAAGAACAGCTTAAAGAGATATGGAGTGGAGATCCCCAGCACATTAAGAAGGGGTACTCTTGTAGCAACATTGGCATAGGATGATCATTGCAAGCAATCATTTTGGATTGATAAAGTCATTGGATTATTGCAAAAGGAAGAAAATTGAGACAATATATTGTCTATCACAGTACATTGATATAAAACAATCATAAAGATGCTAGCTTCAAAGGAAAATATAGCTTGGAAGTTATAAGTGAGGTATAAGAAAGATAAAGGAAAAGGAAATAGTACTAGTACACTTGGTCTTGATGAAGTGAACATGCTTGTATTGGAAATCACTCTTACAAAAGACACAAATTTAACAATAAATATTCTCAAGGACAAAATTCCATGCTTGCAAGAGAGAGAAGATTGTGAAGGAGTAAAAGAAGTATGCCCCAGGAGTCAAACACAAATTTTGGAGAGTCATGGTCCTCATCTTGAAGAAGGCAATGTTATTTCGGATAGTGCAAAGGGAGATGCTTCTTCCACTTCATCTAGAAATGAAACAAAATGTAACCAATGATAGCGATGCACTAGAAACTTGTGAAGGTAAGTCAAATTGAAAATGTACTAGAAGACTTTTTATTGTTACTTACTAGTGATGACTTTTCAATTGTTTGTTTGATTTTTAAATAAGTTTATGATGACTTTTTGTTGCTACTTACTAGTGATGACTTTTCAATTGTTTGTTTGATTTTTAAAATATAGTTTATGATCTCTTTAGCTCCAATGATAGCACAATTTACTTTCCATTTGAGAAAGATGAAGACTTAGAATTTTGTTTCTTCTAAAAATCATGTCATTTCTTGGATTTCTATGTCATACGTGTTTGGAGAAGTATAGCTTTTTTGGCTCATTAATTCTTTAAGAAGTGACCCTCTTTGAGTGTAATCTTTCAAAGATTCCAAACGTTTTCCCTAAGTAGGTAATATTACCCAAATGGTGTTAGTATTAGGTGGGTCCGTTTTCATCATTGTCAAACCATATTTTCTCGACATTGGTTGTGAATGAAGAAGTGTCAGAACTGGTTGCATAGCAGAGATTCAATCGGTATATCTGTCAGAATAATTGCCAATATTAGAGTTACTATTATTATTTATTTTCCAAAACTAGAATCATCTATTAGAAGATTTGAGAAAAATAAAAATTTACTTCGAGATTTGAAGGATGCTAGTGTATATTACAGATCCTTTCAATGTCATCGGTGTAACATCTCAAGGATAATGGACATGGAACTCGTAGCACATAGGTTACATATGCATCATACACCTTAAACTCTTTCCTTCAATCATGAGTCCGAAAGCCTCATTGATTTGAGAAAAGGGAAGCTCCTGCGTGATGAACTCGTCTAGTTGCAACTCCTGAAAACCAAGCAACCAGAAGCTTAGAGATTGAGAACTTTTGAGTCTCTCTCCACATTTGTGCTACTCTATTGATTGAATAGCCCATGGCCACAAAGCTAAGTGGTGGGGGAGATAAGAGACAAGTCTTGATCGAGGCTTGTAGATTACTATTCGAAGTTGAGAGAGAGAGAGAGAGAGAGAGAGAGAGAGACCTTCTTCATGTACATCTCCACAATGTTTGGAAGTTCTGATTTTGGTTTTATCCCACCAAAGAACGCTCCGGTCAGAGTTCTACTAAACAGGAAAAGGTTCGGATGTACAACCATGTTACTGCTCTCGCCCTCCACGCCGCATATGACGGATACTCCCCATCCCTAGGGGCACACATCAATATACCATTGCCATCAGTGTTTGGTAGCTGATACACAAATTTACTACTTCGCAAATCCTAACTTTCTAGGACAATGTTGAGATCACTGAACAACCGATGCGTCGATGTCGATAGGTTAGGGCAGGACGATTGCTTACGTCGTGGATGCTGAGAAGCGCTGTCTCCGCTAACTTGGCACTTCCAACACACTCAAAGCTATAATCAACTCCACCATCTGTCATGTCCCGAATAACCTGCCACATTCAAGACAACAATTACTTTGAGCTTCCGAATACCAAGGAACAAGGGAAACGAGAAGTTGCACGAGTCTTTACCTCTTCCACTGGTTTTGCATGATCCCGTGGGTTCACAAAGTCCGTCACACCGAAAATCCGTGCTGAAATAAGGAAAAAATCATGGGTCTTAGCAAAGTAGTAAGCCTTTCATTGCATGATGTTACTTTCTTTAAAGCATAGTATTCAAATCATTCTATTCTCGGACCTTTTTCGAATTTTGCTGGATTGAGATCCACCCCTATAATGCGGGAAGCACCAGCTACTCTTGCTCCCTCAGCCACCTGCAGTAGAGCAAAACATTTATCTTGCTCTCCCAATGTACTCATTTTGCCACTCTACATTGTGCTCAAACTACAACTTATGCTTTTGTAAAGGGAACATTTATGCACTTACTCCCAGCCCTATCGTGCCCAATCCAAAGATAGCTACAGTCGATCCCTTTTCAACTTTGGCAGCCTTCCAAACAGACCCCAATCCTGTACTCACACAGAACATAAAGAGCATATAGTGAAATCTCAATTATGCTCTTGCTGTCATTTGGTTTGTCACAAAATTCCATTTGCAACGTCTGCAATTAGGAGGCACGGAAATGAAAGGAGCACTACAGTAGTAAGTGGCTGTAGCTAGCGAGACGCGTCAGGAGAGCGTAAATTTCTACATTGAGCACAGGGCAAGTACCTGTAGTAACACCGCAACTGAGAACACAGATCTTGTCAAGTGGAGCAGCTGGATTAACCTTGACGACATTTCCCTGATCCACCACTGTATACTCACTGAAAGTCGAGCCCATAAAGAAATAGACCGGCTTCCCTCTGCAAGAAAATCGGGTCTTGTTGTCGACGAGCATGACGCCTCTTCCTGTGTCGATCCTACATTTTGTACAGAGGTTGCTTTTGACAGATTTGCAATGAACGCATTGCTGACATTCCCCAGTAAATATGGGGAGAACATGATCCCCTGCTTTCACGTCGGTCACACCTTCGCCAACGCTCTCAACGATACTGCAATATTCAAACTAGGCGGGTGAGTATGTCATATGGGCTGTAGTGGGACTGATCATCAACTAGTAAATGGCATGCACAATTTGACGCATTCATTTATCCCGATGTTTGTCAATCATGCTTTCCCATGGATGCAAATGAGGGCGTCTACTCTTATTAAATGGGGGGAGAGGGAGGGGGAAAGTGTGTGTGTGTGTGTGTGCGCGCGCGCGCGCGCGAGAGAGAGAGAGAGAGAGAGAGAGAGATGTACCCAGCAGCTTCATGCCCAAAAATACGTGGGAAAATGCCTAGCTTCGGCTGCAGCGCACAAATTCAGATGGTCAAACGTCGCCTAACATATGAAACTATGAGAGATTAAGGTAGATTTCTCTCCTCCGCTCTCTTCAACCTTAAAGACATTGAACATATGTCGAATTCTAGAGAAAATGGTACAAAGAAGGATGGAAGACAGAGGAGACGATTTATTTGCGAAGATAAGTCGGAAGCAGGCCTAAGCATTGTTTGCAATGAGCTGTGGTGTTTGTAATAATGTTACTGACCTTGTCCTTCCAAAAGGTCACATCGGTGAGGCAAAGTGAGGTGTAGAGAATTTTGATGCGGACTTCACCAGCCTGGGGTGGATCGACTTGTATATCTTCGAGGACAAGAGGCTCATTTGGCGCCCAGCAAACAGCAGCTAGCATCATCATTTCAGTGAGAATGGAGTCAGCTGCGTCCATGTCATTTGAACCGATGCAAACCAAATATCCATTCTTTGCAATTCATGCGGTTCTCTCCCTCTCTCCCTTTCTCTCTTTCTCTCTCTCTCACTCACACACATACACACGCGCGCGCACATGACAGTGCAATATATTTGTGATCATCATGCGAGAGAGGGCGGGTGCGTGATCTTAGAGAGTAAATGGAGTTTGCTTTGTAGATGCGCAGAAGGAAAGTCGAACAACCCAAAAGAAGTGAGACCTTTGCAAGTGATGACTTGTCCGGCTGTGGACGCGGCTGCCATGTGTACTTCGGCCGGCTGAGCGGCAGAGAGTGCGGTCGTGAGAGGGCGTGGATAGGTGGATCTGCGGGTGGCATAAGAAACGGGCGAGCAGGCGATGCGTGGGATGATGGGCTTGGAAAAGAAGAGGGAGCGAGGAGAATTGGCGACGGAGCAAGGAGCCTGGGAATGGGATTGCAGGAGGGGGTTGGAGGACGAGAGCAGGTGGGAAGAGGGAGCGAAAGCCATGGGATCAAAGGGGGGACGTGGATGAGGGAGCTCAAGAGAGGTGAGAGCAGAGTAGTGAGTGCGAAGGTGCAAGGCTTGTACGTGAGCCGAGCAGAGTTGAAGTGGTAATGGCTTATATACTAGTAGTAGAGGAAGAGGAAACCCACAGTTGTGTGTTTTGCAAAACTGCTACCCGCCGCCCATCAAACCACCTCTTGACTCTAGGTTTTTGGTATGAACAATGGGCTATGGAGCCCAAGGCCCACCATCCTCTTTCTTTGTACACATCTCTCTCTCTCTCTCTCTCTCTCTCTCTCTCTCTTTCATTCTCTCTCTCATCAACCTCTCTGTTAGCACTCCTTCCAGGCATCCGCTCTACTAACATTTTTGGCCTGCCCGGAGGGAGAGGCTATAGTAATCGTTTTGCACTCTCAAAGATGATAAATTTCCTATCTGGGGCTTGGCTGGGTGGCAGAATTTGACTGGTGGTGGATTTTCTTTGTTGACTCGTGCAAACGGGTGATTGGCTATCCACCGTTGCTATTTTTGTCCTATGTGTTTGCTATTTTTGTCCCCCTTTCTCTCTCTCTCTCTTCTTCTTCTTCTTGCTTGCTATTTTTGTCCCCATTTTTTTCTCCCCCTTTCTCTCTCTCCCCTTGCTATTTTTGTCCCCATTCTTTTCTCCCTCTTTCTCTCTCTCTCTCCCCTTCTTGGCCTGGCCGTAGGAAAGGCTATAGTAATCAGTTGGTTTTGGTGGAGATGATAAAATGCTATTTTTGGCATGCTAGTTTTTGTCCTCATTTAATTGGTGCTTGCTATTTTTGTCCCCATGTTTTTCTCCCCCTTTCTCTCTCTCTTCTTCTTCTTCTTCTTCTAGGGCAACTATTTTTGTCCTCACCCAATTGGTGCTTGCTATTTTTGTCTCCATTTTTTCCTCCCCCTTTTGCTCTCTCTTCTTCTTCTTCATCTTCTTCCAGTGATTTCTCTTAATTCCTATTGGTTGGGACGTGCCATCTCCACCTTTTCCTCCCTCTTTTTCTCTCCTTACTATTTCACTCCCTACTTTCTATTGGTCCACTCCCTCCTCTCTCTCTCTCTCTCTCTCTCTCTCTCTCTCTCTCTCTCTCTATCGTTTCCCCCCACTCCCAACCTCCACACCTGCCTGATGCAGCCAATTGCTCCTCCTCATTTGCTGTTGCTTCTAGGGCCATAGGGCAGGCCATTTGAATGTCATTCAGCTTGTTCAGAAGTCTTCTTCTACTTCTGCTTCTTCTCACCTTTCAATTTGCCTGGGCAAGGCCTCTTTTATTTTTGAATTTCCACGTATCCTCTCGTTCTCTCTCTCAACTTATTGGCCTGCCCAAGGGAAATGGCTATAGTAATCGTTTTCTTTGTTTTGAGATGATAAAGCTTCTAATTGTGGCTTGCCGGGTGGCCGCGTTGGAGTGGTAGTTTCGTGAATTTTTGGACGCGTGCAAACAAGTGATTGGCTGTCCACCGCTGCCATTTTTGTCCTTTGTTCTTGCTATTTTTGTCCCCCTTTCTATCTCTCTCTTCTTCTTTCCTTGCTTGCTATTTGTGTCCCCATTTTTTTCTCCCCCTTTCTTCTTCTTCTTCTTCTTCTTCTTCTTCTTCTCTCTCAGCTTCCAGGGCAGGCCTCATGAATGATTTTGATCATTCACCTTGTTGTAAAAAGTGTTCTCCCAATCAATTTTGGACTTTCTATTCTTAGCACGTGCTCTCTCTCTCTTCTCTCTCTCCAACGACCCCCCCCCCCCACACACACATCAAGAATAGATCCACTACGTAAAAGTTGAAAAAGGAAGTGTTGTCAACCACATCATGTGCTCCCTTGTTTTTCTCTCAAAAGATAAAGAAATGTTGAGAGAACAAAGGTTTCCGCATCGCTCTAGAAACACTTTCCAAGCTAATTCAGGTCTTACACTAAAGCTTCCCCACTAGACTCGAACTCAAGTAGGCCACTTTTTTCTTCCGTTCTATTCAATCCATTCATTAATTTTCCCTTGTGTGCCCCACTTGGACATCACTTCCAATCTAATCTATTTATGTATGCATTTCAAATTCTAACTCTCCCATACATCTCACCCTAGCCCCTCCTCTATCATAGTTTCATTTTAACCCCATCTCAATGACCACTTTCCAATATTGCCTTCTTTTCACACAAGTTCTTCACAATTCCCGTATGACAAGCCTTTCGCTTTCCTTTGATTTTTCTCCCCTAGCTTTTTCTTCATAATGCACTCCCTTACATTCCTAAGTACCCACATCTCTTTAGTGTAGGACACCCTAAGAGAGTGTAGATTCCACAAGTACTCTCGGCATAGATGATGACAGGGCTTTAAACTTCCTCATAAAGAAGCGCTTCTCTAGAAGAAAGCATGCTAGTCTATGATGTCTATGAAAAACTTGGAAGCCAGCCTTCAACAACTTTGCAATCAATAAAGAATGGCCAAAAGGCTTTTACCGATGCACAACAATAATATCATCTTGACATTTATTTATATTCCATAGCCTTATTGTGCACTAATTACGCTTATCACGACTACACAAGAGAAGAACACTAATGAGAGTATCACGTGAGAACTGCTCTCTCAAAGGAGTTCTTCTTTCTACCTCTACTCTAGCAAAAAATGAATCAAATTTGACAACAGCAGCTTTTCCCCCAACTTTCAAGCCCTTAGACATGCCAAAGATAAGGAAGTTGCAGAAGATTTTAGTGTGCAATCGGAAAGGCACATTTGGAAGCTTGCTGCATTTGAACTTCCTAAAGAGACACACTCCTTCTTGAAATGGGTTTTTGATAGATCTCTAATTCCAAGTGTCATTGATGCCCAGACAAAAGGGGAGTTGCTTCAAGTTGAAGGGTTTGGATCCTTCAAAGTTGAATGGCACATGGAAGGAGACCGTAAAACATTAAAAAGTATGTTTGGAATGGAATGGAGTGCAATTGTGACATATCCGTGCCTTTTTTGTATGCACGTACAACAACTTTGAGCGAGTAACAACAGAAGCACAGGACAACATTGAGGAAAAGGGCAAATAAAAAGAGTAAAAAAAGATGTGGTGAATGATATCATAAATGATGATGCAAACAAATGGACATGTTGGAGCAATGGAGTAATGAGCTGCGATCAACATGCTGCACCCAATAGACACGAAATTGATACAAATTGGGATCCAATTTTAAATATCCCATGACAAAGAGTGCATTTTTGTGTATTGCATGCCGAGATGCCGCGCATTTGATAAGTTTCCATGCTTGCACATTGTGTATGTGTGGAACATGAAACTGCACGAGAGGGCAACATCATATGTAGTAAGGGTCAAAGCTCTTCTCTCGCGTATGGGTATACATGAAGGGAATGTAAAGCTATCCAAAGAAGCACAACTATCTTAGGAAATCTTCCAAACAAAGTGTCCATGGGAGGCTCAAAGACACACCGATTTTTGTCAAAGCATGGAAAAACTGGATGAAATATGCATTGGACTTATTGGAAAGAGTTATGTGATTGCACTACCAATCTAGAAGCTGATCCTCTTGTGCGAACCCTTCGAGTACGTGTGTGGAAAGATTTGGTTGACATGGTGAAGATTTTGAGAAAGCCTTCCATAGACAATGAGGACTTACAACTATATAAAGTCATTATTAAAGAGTCATTGAAGCCATGATCAAAGGATAACTCACTATTCAAAAATTTTGGACTTGTGTAAAGTCCAATTTCAAAATTGGAATAAAGAAAAGTCCAACAATCTGGAATACACTCCTAATGCAGTTTTTAAAGATAACTTTACAAACCAAAGTTTAGTGAAAATGCCAACTACTTGATGAGATTATCAAAATACTTACTATTATGAATATTGTGCTAGTGATGGATAGTTTGGTAATGCTAATTGTAAGCTTGATTAACTATGTATTTCTATCATTTCTTAAGATTACTCAAATTATGATACAGGGTCAAAAACTTTCCATGAACATTTTACTTTCTATCATTCCTTAAGAACCTTAATAGATTGACCAATTATGTTGGAAAGGTTGTATACATATACACCATCTTGGTGTAGAAATACACCCTTAAGTATAAAGTCAAATTAATAAACAATGGATTTAACTTTATAGAGCCATTAGAGCCACACTTGATGAGAATTTGCAACCTACCTTATGTGATATGCCACACAAGCCGAGACCACGTATGTGTCCTCAATATAATTATAAAGAAGGAATAAATTTAAGCACTCAGAGATTGTTTGTTGATAATTTTTTTGTGAGGTCCTTATTGTTTCTTCAGCATCCGCATCAAATCGCCCATACTGAGTGTTACGATAATGAAGGTTACTTAAGAAGTCTACCATATATTGTCATGCTTTTGTCATATTCCGTAAACGTGTTTCGCTCTCTCCTATCTTTAGAGTTTCCTCCCTCTTTGCTTGCCTTTGCAAATTCAATTCGTCTCTCTCCTCAGTGTGAAGGGTGAGGAGTGGAGAAAATAAATAGAGCGAGAATGAGAGAATAGGTGAACGCTCAAGCCTTATTCGCACAGAGGAGATGAAGATGGGTGAGTGTGAAGTGAAAGGTTTAGAATAAAGTCAGTGAAGCATTGGGAATCGATACTTGGAAGTGAATACTCTACTTCCTTGGACGTCAAATCAATATGTAATATGTTACTACCCTCATCCAAAATCCATGGTATTGGGGGACAAGGTCCATATATAATATGCATAAATTTCCTTAAAATTTTCAAATATGCAAGGGAAAAATATGAAAAGTTCATCCCCCCCTCCCACAAAATATAACTTGGTATATACCTCAAAAAATATGCAAGATTTTAAGATTCGAACATATTTTTCATAATATATGAGGCCCAAGGGGGGGGTTCTTTTGGATGGTGGGGGTAAAACAAAAAATACACTAAAATATGAAAACCCATCTTCTTTCAAATTAATGTTAATTTTTCATGTGTTGCCCAAATTTCAAGGTGTAAATACGTATTTGAAGCTCTTTTAGTATTGAAAACAAACATGTTAATTTGAATAATTCGTACTCATGGCATATTGTTAATTTCATCTCATACTCAAGATTTTGATAGGTTTTCTTACTAAATGGAGTTGGCACCCTAGGCTCTACTTTTAGTGACTTGAGCATTGGGAAACAATTCTTGGAAGTGAAAGATTACAAAAATATTTTTTTCATCACACATTTAATATTTGCTAATAATCGCATCATCACCCATTCATATCATCAAATAATGCACAATGTGAAATAATTAAATAAACATCATGAGTAAATGATACTCATGTAATAAGTAAAATTTTGCATAATTAACAAAAACAACATCATCATTCAATAGATAATTGTAGAAACAAAAATGACCATCATAATTAACAAGGCTATGTACAATGGAGTGGTCTCTTATGATACTTCCTCTGGCATTTAACATATAACTGCATCATAAGACTATCAAAATGGAGTGGTCTCTTGGCTAGCATGTTCTTAAGTACCAAGCTCTTCAATGTGAGGACCTTGACTACTAGGGTCGTGATCAATAGGATGCTCTGAAGTCTGCTCTTCCTTATCAGGATCCTCATGTATCTCCTTACAAGTATTTGCTGGAGATGTAGGATCTTCCACCTCCTTAATAATATATGTTGGGGCTGCAGGCTCTTCCACCTCCTTCCTAGGATCTGCTGGAGCTTGCAGCTCTTCCTTATTATGATCCTCATGCACCTCCTTACTAGGATCCTCTTCCACCTCCTTACTATTATCCGATGGGGCTGCAGGCTCTTCCACCTCCTTCCTAAGATCCGTCGGAGTTGCCGTCTCTTCCTTATCAGGATCCTCATGCACCTCCTTACTAGGATCCACTAGAGTTGTCGACTCTTCAGGTTCTGGATCATCATTACCTTATATAGGTAAGACTTGTTTGCTTGAACCACCTTCTAATGAGACTTTGGGTGGCTTAATGGATTTTAATTTGCCTCTAGTTTCCACTTCTATAGCCTTCCCTTTTTCTTATAGTTCATGGATCACGACTATCCTTTGGACATCAGATATGGTAAGGGGAACCTCCTTGACTCTTATTTCTTATTTTCAATCCTCCCGCAACTTTGAGCATCTTTCATTTGGCGTCTCCTCATCGAACGTAGAGCTATCAACCTCCTATGAATCAGCATCTTATCCTAAGTATCAGTCTTTGAGTCACTATCTTCTCTATTTTCTTCAACATTTTCTCCTACAAAGAAGGTAGTGCAATTGTAATATGTATCAAATAATTTCACTTGATGGGGTGTAGTAATGACATTAACATTAATAACCGTCTGTAGCAATGTTTGTGCAGTGTAACCCATTCGGTAAAGTGCTACCATCCATCCATCATTCAATCGGTTTCTTAGCATCTCCTCTATTAGGTTGGGATTCTTCGTCTTTTGGTAGTCCTACATTGCTGCATTTAGTTTAGTTGTTTCTTCCTCAATGTAAAATATCTCTAGAAGCTTTAAAGGAATTTCAAATACAGGACCACCACCCCTTGATAAGAAACAAATCAAGAAAGGATGCAAGACTTGAATGGCGGTGTTGTCTGTGACGGTATAGTCATGGCGCTGAACTATACCATGATATACTTTTGAACCTAGGGTACCCAATGACAGTTGTCAATCTTGCATACAAGGGATACCTTTGTGCTTCTGTCACAAATAGGACCAAAGTTAATCTTTTCTTATCACCCAAAGGACCTTCTATGAATAAATTATATGAGATCAACTATCCCTGATAGAGTGCAAAGTCCTATAACTCATCCATGAAAAATACACATGGCTTCTCCCAAGCAGTTCTATCATTGCCATGAAGCACTCAGTATCAATGCCATTGATGCGTATAGAATTTTTATCCTCCTTTGATAACAAGATATCATAGGAGAAGCTAAAAGCAGAACAAGTTGTTGTACTTTGCAAGGTGTGCTCCAAGACCTTCTCCTTGATTTCTCCAAAGTCTATCTGTATGACCTTTGGCATTTTTGCTATAAGATCCTTTGTTGGTGTGCCGTCACTATCCATTGTACTCAACCACTTTCTAGCCCACATCATGTCAAGCATTTGACCAAGGCCAAGTGTTTTTTCATGATACACATTTACTATTTTGCCGGCTAACTGCTCATTTGAAGTTGTAAAAAACAGTAATGTTGAGAGAGCAGCTTCACTTTTAACCACTTCAGTGACCATTTCGTCCAAGTAGCCATGCTTGCTCTTTTTTTCAAAAAAGCATTCACCACTAAGCATCTTCAGGCATATCTACTTTGTTATTGTATTTGGAACAAACCTTAGTGGTTTCCACCAAATGACATACATCTATTTTATTGTTTCTTTCTTTTGAGTCTCTGTATGCTCTCATGCCTCATAGGATAACTTCCTTGGTTCATATGATTTACAAACATCCATGATGCATAGAAAGGTTGACTCCTCATGAAACACAATGCAAGTATAGTCCCTATACCTATTAACGACCGTCCTCAAATCATTGGCACTTAGCTGTGTGTATCATTTACTATGCCCTTCAAGCATCGATAAAAGAGACCAATCTTTGCCATGTACTCAGATGTAGGTCTCTTGCCCTTTAGTTTTTATGGCTCGCCATATCTGATCCATAACTCCCTTGCCTTTACTAGGATCTTAGAAAGAGGTGACCTTTTCTTCCTCTCATAAAAGCTGGCAAATTCAATCTTTCAGATTCAAGAATGTACTTAGATTCATCTTCAAATAGGCATATGTAAGTGATGACATGTGCAAAATTTTCCATGTACTCAGACTGTGGCAAGTTTCCATCTCGTCCCTCTACTAGGGCACTCATGCATGCCTCACAAAAGTGTTTCCCATCAATGGGCTCGAACATGCATCTCTCCAAGAATGTGTTCTTTGCTAGCATTGATTTCTTTGATAGGTCACTCCCGTATTTGCTCTCATACAAATCAAATGCATGAACAAGGTCACTAGTTTTGAAGAATTCAAAGGCATTGTGAAAGTCTTCGGTCTTTTGAAATTTGACATCAAGCAATTGGGGATCATCTTCTTGATGTCTATTAAATGACATGGGACATAGAGTGATATTTCTAGAAAATGGCAATTTAGTGGCCCTCGTATCTTTATACAATTTGCGTGCAAATTCCTCATCAAAATTTCCTTGATTAGTGAACAAGGAAGCACTATCAATTTGGTGTGATCACGACGTATTGAGACAATCCCCAAATATATCCTGCGTCTTTGGGAGGATGTAAGGTTTTCATGCCCATAGAAAATTCAGCTAGTAAAGAATCATCTGCTTCATCTTCATCCTCTTCATCACTATCCAACTCCTCACCTACTTGAAGATCAGTTTCACTCGAACGATGTGCATGTGGCGTTGGAGTTATTTCGGCTTTTTTTCTTTGAATAGCAGTGGCAACCAAATTAATTTTCCTTTGAGCTCCTACCATTGTAGTCCAAGATAATACAACCTTAGAGAGAGATGTTGGTGGTACACTTGCTGCAACTTGAGATGTTGCGAGGGGTCCCCTTCAGCAACAATGAATATGATTGGTGGCACAATTGCTATAGGTACAACAATGTTCGGTAATCACAAAAAGGAAAAGGGACCATAGGCGCGCTTGCAGATGCATTTTTTTACTTAAAATGAAAAGTGACGGGTGCATCTATTAGCACGTCCACAGACGTGCATCTAAATGCGCATCTATATAATAGTGCGACACACTTATAGACATGCTAATAAATGCGCTAATTATAGACATGCTTATAAATTCTCTAAAGAAAATTTAAAAAACAGTGAGACATGCATATAGACACACTTATAGACACTCTCTAGAAAATTAAAAAAAATAAAATTTGTGTGGTTGTAGGAATCCCATTTCTATAGTATGAAATGGAATTCCTGCAGCCAAAACATTTTAATTTGCACGATTCCGTGCACATCTACAGCTATTGGTAATTTGTTATATATTACAAGCCGATGATTACAATTCCAAATAAAACATTACAACTCCAAAACATTTTACGTCACAAAGCATTCATGTATAAAACATTGCACAAGGAAATTGAATGCCAAAAAAAAAACAGGAGTGTATATTGATTCATGGCCCAAAAAGTGTTTGTATATGCATTTAATACGAAACCAAGCTATCTGTGGCTTCAAATACGAAAAAGAATACTAGATTGCACTACTTCTATGACTAAACAGAGGCTTTCTCGTATGATTGCTCCCGTCACCGCACTTGCCACTCTCAAAGCCTTCTTCATCTCCTTCTTCCTCCTCAATACCCTCGTCTTCTTCCTCCTCAATACCCACAGGAGCCTGTAAACAAGGGACAACATGTATCAATGTATGAAAAATCAAGACAAATTTACAACATTGACATTTTTAAAGTACTTATAAATACATGCATGGGCGTTCTAGTAGCCCGGCTATACTGCTCCTCAAAAATCAACCCCTTGTCCTAGAAGTTCCTCCAAGTACTTTGCCTATCATGTCCACTATGATAGGCTATCTCGACATAGGAGTAGGGTATGTGCCCACGATATCAAGTTGTAAGATGACAAAATTTGCAGAGGGGTTAGAACAAAGGAACAACCTCCTAATAAACACATAAACACAATATAATTTGAGATCAATACTTACAAATTAGGCCTTCCCTGACGCAATACCCTGTGATCCAAAATGTGAGGATCCATACTGCTTCATCTGGATCCATCGCACCTCGACATACTAAAGACTAGGGGTCATCTTTCCCTTGCTTCAGGGATTTCTTCCACTCACCCTTATGGGCAATGTATGGCTGGCCCCTTGGCGGTTGTCCTCCCTCTATCTTGGCAATCTTGGCCAATGCTTGCCTCTTTAGAAAAGACCTCTTATTGGCAAGGATAGTGGCAATCTTTGTCTTTGCCCATGTGTCAGTGAACTCAAGGTGTTCTAGATTGGGATACCTCCTGGGTAAACTCTTGATGGTATCCATTGTTGCCAAACTTTCTTTCTACTCTTTGAATTTTGTAAAGCAATATTTGTAGTTCTTATGAACAACAGAGAGAAAGAAGGACATGACTTATTTTCCCAGTGAATCCTGCAAGATGTCGCATGTCTCAGTGATATCATAGTATATCATACCATCACCCTCTAGCATGTCTGCATCTTAATCATCCACACCACCAAAGCAATGTGCCATGCATCTTGCATGGAAACTCTCCCTGCTACTACGCCTGATGCTACGTTGTGATGAGCTTCTGCAATGGGAACTTGCCTCTGGGGAAGGGGCTCCATACTGCATGGGAGTAGGCACGTAGGTCTGCAATCTTGAAGGGAAACCTGACTGCAGGAGAGTAGGTTTGCAGCTCTTCCTTCTATTGGGTTGTCTCGACTCCACAAGAGTGACCACAGGTGGACCAAGTGTGGGTGTGGGGTGGTTTGGAGTCTATACTCTCGACTCTTGCGGGGTGTTTTGGGTGCTTGTCATGTAGGTATATAACTCCTTTGGAGTGGGAAGGTGCCCCAAAATGTTATATAATTACTGCAAGAATGCATCTCCAAGATCAGGCGGACCTCTTGAAGAGCTTCCTGGCCACATGATAAATTGCAAATACACAAAGACACAAAGAAATATACACAAGTAACAAGTAGAGCATTCAGACTAGGGGTAATATGAGAGAGAAGAAGAAAAAAGAGAAGAGAATAAGAGTAATAAGAGAAAGAAGAAGAGAAGAGAAGAGAAGAAGATAATAAGAGAAGAGAACAAGATAAGAAGAGCAGAGAAGAAAATAGAAGAAAGAAAGAAGAGAAGAAAAAGGGAGGAAGAGAATAAGAGGAAGAAGATTATACATTCCCTTATTTATGTTGGAGAAGTGAAAGGAAAGCATGGAGTTGAACACAAAACAAGAGAATGCTTATAGAATGAAGAAGGGTGAGATCCATATGTAGGCACCTCTACATGAGCCACTAAGCTCCACAATCATCTCCTCAATTAGCTCCTAGAATCTCTCAATCAGCCTATGTGGCATCTACCACCACCTAACAGTGCTTATGGGCACCTAACTGTGCCTTTAACACACACATAGAACCTAAGGTGTGCCTGGGGCATACACCTTGAGATATCCCAACAAACCCCCCCTCAAGGGAATGCCTCAAGCTATGTCAAGGATACATCTAGTCACATAGTGTCTCAAGCCATCTCATGGTGGTCAAGGATAAATCTATGGCTAGGATCTCATGCTAGCAAGGGTTCCCAAGGGTGTAACAAAGGGATACATAAGACTCCCCCCAATGGTTATCTCCCTTGCATGTACATGCACACAATGTCTGCAGGAGCTATCATGAGGGTAAACACATACACATGGCCTACATCATATGGTGACCAGAGGTGTTTACAAAGAACACAATAGTTTATTCCATTCATTTTGGAGGACTATCTAGGCAGAGTACCTTGACTCAACATAAAAGAGAGATATGGAGCATATGTGGAGCTGGTTCAAAAAGCATAATCATCATAGGAGGCCTCATCTTGTGGAAGCACATCAATCGAAAGTAAATTGGTAGTTTCTGGTTTTGTAGTTGCTTCCTTTTTGGCAACCATTATCTTGACAATCTGCAACAAGGAAGCCATGTTGGCATTCTCTTCCATTGTAACATAACAAAACATTGCTTCATGATTTGGCTTTCCACATATTTTGCATAAGCAAACCATGAGAGGGCTAACCCAAGAATTGGGCAGTGTCTACTCTCTTCCAAGGCTAGAAAAAGCTGAAAAGCTTCAAAGTATAAGCATTTGGTGTAACAAATATTTGTAACCAAATTCCATAATAAAAATCATAGTGGAAATGATACTTCAACTTGCATGCTTCATAGAGGTGGCTAAATGAAAGTATTCCGAGCAAATCCAAGTATAGAAACCTAAAAGAAAGTTGTAGCCACAATCGTACTGATGCTATTCAACACTTTAAAATATCAGAAATGCCAAAGTAGCATCTAATGTAGCACCAAATTCACAACACTGTCAAAACTGTCCAAAAAAATGGCCTAATCTTGGAGGGCTTGTATCTCACTCTTCAAGACAAATAAAAGAGGGCTTTTTAGGTAGAAATAAAGCTAGTATACTAGAGAAGAGCCACTGAAGAGGAAAGTCAAAATGCTGCATCACATCACCATAGCCAAGAGCTTGATTATTGACTGGTTTTTTCATGTTTGGTCCCTCCTTGGTGGACCATTTCACTTCAAATTTGGACAGGGGCTAGCTCATGTTGTTGTGCAAGCGTGGCTCAGAGGAATTTTGAAATGGTTACTCCAACAAGTCGTATTGCATGAAATGGCGTAAGAAAGAAAGCAGCTATTGCGCGGGTCTGAGGGCACCATTCCCTAATTTCTTTGACGTGGGAGATCGCCTATATGAAGGGTCTCTCCAGCCAGAAGGACTCTAGAAGAGGTCGCCAGTAGGAGGAGAATTCAGCCCTCCAAGTGGTTGGGCAGAAAGGGGCAAAATGGAACCCTAGAACCTCCTTCCAACCTTTAAACTCCTTCTAAACCCTGCAACCCCAGTGAAGACGAAAGCCTTCATTACCTCAACCATGATGATACACGTTCCTTTTACACATGTATGCACTATGATTTCTTACCACACTTAAGCCTATGTCTCTCATCGGAATATGACTCTAGGTCCTAAGCTACACGTATACTACAAACGACAACCCCGATATATCTGTAGGTGACAAAAACCCTCGGAACCCTACATACTGAGAATACCTTGCTCTTCCATAGAAGCCGTGGCCGAGAGCCAACATTTAGTGCCATTGTTGGGGAGACTAGCATCTCAAGTAATGAGTAAACATACGCAGGTATGTGTAAAAAACAAACTACTTCAAACTTTCATGAACATATCACTCAAGTTTCATTATCGGTTTAGGAAAATGCATGTTTTCTAGAAAAACAGCACCTTAAGGAGTAAATCAGACCATGTGATGGTTGTGAGAGTGTAGAGCTTGAAATTGTGAACATTTCTCCTTTTTACGAAAGCACATTCCGACACAACCACCAAAAGTTATGGGCAATCGATGATTAAAGATTCTAAATGCCATAACCTAAAAGAAAAATTAAAACCACGTTCCTAGTCAAACTTGGACAAATTCAAAGGTGCACATGTGTTTGACTAAATCCAGAGCTCCCCCTCCTTCCCTATAAAAGAGCACCCATCCCTCTCATACTTTTTCTTTCACATCTTGCCTCCATGCTCTTCCCCATTATGAGCCCTACATAAGAGACTCCTCCCTCTCCATCGACCACCGCCCTACTCCCATCCTCACATGGTAAGTTACTTCGAGCCCATCTCGCAGCAATAAGCTAGCCATCCACCCACCGTCCATTGGTCCTCAATAATCACATTACATCCATAAAGACTTGGAGAGCGTTCAGGTGACCATCTCTTCCTCCCTTTGGATTTCCATCAAGGTTTTCTGTTTTCTGTCAAGTTTTTCGTCCGTCGAGTTTTTTATTTTTTCCCCCTCCCCCTCCTCCATCTCCCCCTCCACCCTCCCCTCCATCTCCACCACCCACATCCCCTCCCCCTCCTCCATCTCCCCCTCCACCCTCCCCTCCATCTCCAACACCCACATCCCCCCTCCCTCCCTCCATTCTGCCCCCACCCTCCCCTCCATCTCCACCACCCACATCTCCTCCCCTTCGTCCATCTCACCTTCCACCATCCCCTCCATCTCCACCACCCACATCCCCCCTCCCTCCCTCCATTCCCCCCCCACCCCACCTCCATCTCCACCACTCCTTTTTCCTTCCCCCCGAGTTCCCCCCCTCTCCCTCCACCACCACCCTTTCTTTCCCCCCCCAACCCCCCTCCTCCATCTTCCCCTCCACCCCTGTCCATCTCCACCACCAACCCCCCCCCTCCATCTCCCCCTCCACCACCACCCTCTTTCCCCCCCTCCTCCATCTCCACCTCACCCCCTTCACCACCCCCATTTCCCCCCCCCCACCCCCACCCCCCCCCCCCTCTCTCTCTCTCTCTCTCCCCCCCCTCTCTCTCTCTCTCTCTCTCTCTCCCCCCCCTTCTCTCTCTTTCTCTCTCTTTCCCCCTTCTCTCTCTCTCTCTCTCTCTCTTTCCCCCCTTCTCTCTCTTTCTTTCTCTCTCTCTCTCTCTCTCTCTCTCTCTCTCTCTCTCTCTCTCTCTCTCTTTCTCTCTCTCTCTCTTCCCCCCCCCCCCTCTCTCTCTCTCTCTCTCTCTCTCTCTCTCTCTCTCTCTCCCTCTCTCTCTACCCCCCCTCGCTGGCCGCTCCTCCCCTAACCTACCTAATCCTAGTACTAAAGCAAGGGCCTAAGCCCTTGCTGTTGCTGCAAAGGGCAGCTTGGTGGCCCGTGGCGACGCTCTCCCACCCCCACCAACTCCCCTCCGCTCCTAACCACCCCCTCTTTATGCTCCCCCTTCACTCCCGCTCGTCCCCTATCTGCGCTCCCCCTCCCCTCTGCCCTGTGCCCATGCTCTCCCCCTCTCCTCTGCCCCGCGTCCACGCTCTCCACCTCCCCTCCCCTCTCTGCCCTTAGCCACCTCCCCTCCCCTCTCTGCCCTTAGCCCCCTCCCCTCCTCCCATGCCCTCAGCCTTCGCCCCCCCTCCCCCTCCCCCTCCCCTCCACCCTCCCGTCCACCCTCCCCTTCCCTCTACCCTCCCTACTACCCCCTCGCCGCTGTGCAAAACCACCCCCCCCGCCGCCGCAACATACCCCCCCCCACAAAGTTATTTATTAAAAAAACTAACCTAAACCTAACCCTAGGTTAGTTTAACCTAAGTTAGGTTAATTTAACCTAGGTTATGTTAGTTTAACGTAGGTTACGTTAGTCTAAACCTAGGTTAGTTATTAACAATTAGGTTAGTTTAACTAACCTTTAGTTAGTAACTAATTGTAGTTAATAAAGCTAGCTAGGTTAATTTCCCAATTATAATAACTAGGAGGATATAGGCTAGTTAATCTAACTAGAATTCACTTGGCTCAAACCCCTCCATTGGACTTAAAGTCCATTCACACCACCCTTAAGAACCCCCCCCAAAAAAGCCAAATTTACCCCTACTTTAACCTCTCGTAACTCATCTGTTTGGGATCCAAACTGGACCCCGTTTGAACCAAGATTTCACACATGGAAACACCACACTATGGGGTATTTTTCTAGCCCATTGTACACCATTTTGGCATCCCTAGCACTGGCTCATTTGTGCCCCCGTACGGGCCTCGTTTTGCACAAATTCGCTCGTATCTTCACGTCGTGACCTCCGATTGATGATCCCTCTGCACCGACACACTTCCCTACACATTTAGGTGATCTTAGGCACATTATTAACATGACGGTCCCTACACAAACTAACACCACTCTAACCCTCCCAACAAAACTACATCAACACCTGCACTTGCGGTAGAGACACCCTTTGCAAATCTCACGCAATCTACATGCAGCTATGTTTCGGCCAACACCTCTGACTCCAACGCTCACCAAATCTGCATACAACTCCGCTACAACCACTGCCCCTGACAATCCTCTACCCCAAATCCCCCCGTGAGATTCAATCAATCCCTTTAACTCCTCCATGCCACAACATGGTTGGACGCCGTCGCGCGACAATGATGGGGATATCAACCTCGATGCAGAGACTGACAATTTCTTTAATTGAAGAAATAATAACAATCAAGGCAGGCGCCCCTTGGGAAAAGTGGAACTTCCCAAATATAATGATAGGGGAGATCCAGCTCGATTCCTCCAGCATTTTGATGCCGCATGCCGAGTAGGTGGAGATCAATCCCCATGAAACCAAGGTGGCTTGGTTTCCCATGGCCTTAACTGATGAAGCGTCTGAATGTTACCTAGACCTTCTAGTGGAAGAGCGTGCCACATGGGACCTACTTCAAATAGAATTTAAAAGACGCTTTCAAACGGAGAGGCTCCAAGATGATCCCGCTCTCCAACTAAGCAAGATCGAACAAGGCGGTCGAGAAGATGTACGCACGTACCTGGGTAAGATGAAAAGATTAATCGCCAAATGTGACCCACGCCCAGATGCAAAGTACCTCACGGACTGGCTCATTGTAAGATTAAGAAAGAAAATCTGAAAGGATATGAAAAAGATAAGTAGCTATGAAACGTTCAGTGCTGCTCATGTGGCAGCCATTGACATCAAGGATGGCATGACTGACTCAGACACTAGCAGTGATGACGGCAGATCTAGTGTGCGAGATAAGCACTCGAAAAAGGGCAAATCAAAGTCCATTGCTGAAACATCAAATGAAGATCGCCTAGAGGCCATGACCATGAAGCTGAAAGAAGACATGATGCAGGCCATGGAACAAAAACTTCACTTGTCTCAGCTACCAACTCAGACATATCCATGGTGAGAAAATGTCTGGTGTCCACATTGCATGGACAATCATATAGCAAATGAGTGCCCGGTCGTAAGAGTCACGATCACTGCACAAGCAAATCCACCGTCAAGGTTGTGGTGCCATATTTGAGTCATCGGCGGCCATGATGAAAACAGTTGCATCTTTAACATACGCAACAACCCGCCTCGCCTCAACAATACCAAGCGGCACCCATGCCAGTGTACAAGCAACTGGCACTTGTACAAGTGCCCCTAGCTCCGAGGCTAAATCCTGTTCCCGTTCGGACACAAGTCCCACATTTACTCAGGAATCCGAATCCATGACCATATCCAAAAGCACCAAATCCAGCTCCTCAGGCAGTTCCAATACATCAATTACAAGCCGATGAAGTAGACTCATCATTTGAGTATGAAATAGAGTACCCAGTGTACTATGTAGAAGGTTTAGAGGGTCTAATACTAGTTTATGCAAATCAAGTACGTCCCAACACATATCGAGCACCAATCAAGTGCTATGGTTGTGGAGAAAATCACCGGATCGCAAAGTGCCCTGATCTTGGTAGCCCCACTACATTCCAACCACCCTGCAGAGATTGTGGCATAGGACATGCCTGTATGGCTTGTCCCATGAAAAATAAAGTCCCACAACAAACACAGGTTAAGCCTGACATCCCAATCGGCATCATTGAGGTGGACCATCAAAGTGTGGGTGCGGCAAGTGTAATATCACAACCTGTAAATGTAATTAGATGCCAACAAAAAGAGGCCACCAAGGACCCTAACATTCCAATCCAACCAAAGCGACTTCTTAAAAAGAAAGCACAAGTGCCTCCACCTTCGCCAAGCAATGAGCAGCTGAGCTCATCCACATCAACTCCCCAGCCTCAAATAAAAGAAGGTCCATACTCAAATGCAGAGGTGGAGAAGGCTCGTTTTTTGGGACTGCAACAATGGGTACTAAAGGAGCATGCTCAATTTGAGGCTGAGAAACAAGCTCAAGACCCAATCCATGACTTGGCCCCACAAAGTATTGATACTGTACTCAAGCCTCTGTTCCAACAACAAACTCCACAACATAATGTACCGCCACATCAACTTGAAGGAGCTGCACGCTCTAGCATCCTGAGTTGCCCTGTGTCAATTCCCATCGGAATCCTCCTATGGAATTGTCCCAATCTTTGGCAGAGTTTCAAAGGATGGATTGAACTCTCAAATCCTCTTCCACCTATGAACAACATCGAAGATATCCCTGTGCGGATGGGTGAGAGAGATGACATACACAACATTACTGTGCCTTTGATCCACAAGGCATATAATGAATTCCAAGCCATAGTGGATGGTGGAGCAGGTGTAGATGTCCTATCAAAGTAGCTCTACGAAGAATGGGGTCTCCCACCAATGCAAAAGGCTAATTTCAACATACACCTTGCCGATGATTCATGGGCTAAACCCTTGGGAATAGTAAATGGCGTGTCCACAAAGATCGAAGGAGTCTGCTTTTCCCTTCAATTCACAATTTTGGATCTCCCCAAAAAATCCTATCAAATCTTACTGGGCCATCCTTGGTTACGGGAAGCATTAGTCCTCCATGATTGGGGAGCTGATAGACTGACAATTCGAAATCGCGACACCGCAGTCAAGGTGAATGTGCGAACAAGAGCTATAAAACCAATTGTGCCTAGAACATTGGATGACACATCTTCAACGACAATATCAAGCAAATCAACTCCCTTGCAACAACATGCCATAGCGGGCGATTCACAAAGCAATGTAAATAACTGGATACAAACATTGGCAACCATCAACAACTGCCATTCATTAGACCCCATCTTCTCACAGATAGATGCTAAGGCACTATAGGTAGATCCTCGACTCACACATGAAGAACCAATCGATCTAGAGATTCCATTCTTTATGGGTGGCTGACCTCGAGTGGGATAATGAACCTGAAGAAGGTACCCATACCAATGATGACTCAAGTTTTCCTTGGGACCTTAAAACAGAAGCTGAGAATGTTGAAATTAAAGATCAAATCTTTGATAATGACTTAGCCATTCTGCATGCCCTAATGGCAGTTGAACTTCTGAAAGTTGAACCTCCAAAGTTGAATAATAGCAGAAGATCCCACCACAAAGTTGAAGGAGGAAAACACAGAAAAGCCAAGGCGGAACACTTCAATAAATTCGAATGCGTCCAAAGAAGGATCGCCGAATTGTACCTTGCAAAGCCAGCTCCCTCAAAATCAGAACCACCGCCTCTTAAATGGTCCCTTGAGGGACTGGAAGGAGTATGCGCAGCAAATGAACCCTTACTGGGGGAAACACGTTACCAGTGGAAAAGTTACCCCACAGTTCCCAACATGAGAAGTTTCAGAAATAGAGCAGAAATATAAGCCACATGTGCGTATGAAGTTCGATCAAGAGACTTCAAAAAAAGAAAGTTAAAAAGAGCCTAACAAATTAGTAAATGCAACTATGCCACCCGGTACACATAGCACATGTCAGGCTAGTCCAACACCATCAGAGGCTGATCTTCGAGAAGTGTCAGAATACTTCAAGAATTACACAAGTGGTAGTGCGCCAATAGTAATGCGAAGACCACTAAGGGAGTATGAAGTTCAAGAAACCGAAGGCATTGGAGAAACTCCAATCTATGAGGGACCAAAAAAACATGCACAATAAACCTCGCCCTTGAAGGGGAGGAAGAACAATTGGTTTTCATTGGGAAACAACTTCGGCAAGAAGATGAAACCAAACTCAAAGCACTCCTAATGGAATACCATGACTGCCTAGCATGGTCATACAAAGAGATGAAAGGAATTTCACCAGACGTGGTAGTACACATGATACCTATAAGGGAAGGTAGTCACCCTAAGGTATGTGGACCTTATCGCACAAATCCTAAGTATGGCACCATGGTTTATGATGAGCTGGAAAAACTCCTAGATGTCGGATTCATCTACGAGATAGAGCACACTGATTGGGTTTCACCCATTGTCATTGTGCCTAAATGCAACAAGAAGCTCAGAATATGCATAAACTTAAAGAATGTGAATGCCGCCACAATTAGGGATCACTATCCCCTACCCTTAACAAAAACAGTGTTGGAAAAGGTGGCAGGCTCCGAAATATATAGCTTCTTCGATGGCTTCAGTGGCTATAACCAAGTGCAAATTGCTCCTAAAGACCAATCAAAAATAGCATTTGCTATAGAATGGGGTATTTTTGCATATAGAGTCATGCCATTCAGCCTTTGTAATGCCTCGGCCACATTCTAGCAGGCAGCGAGTCACGTTCACAACTTTCAAGTCATTTCTGAATGAGTTTTTACAGATGTTCTTGGATGATTTGTGCATCCATTCAAACAAAAAAGACCACTTCAAATGTCTTGAAGCAATACTAATCAAATGTAGGGAGTATGGCATCTCCCTAAATCCAACAAAATGTCGTTCATGGTCACCCACGGAGTTGTTTTGGGACACATCGTCTCTCAGCATGGGATTGCAACAATTGACATGGACAAAATCAAAATCATCATGAAATTTCCTCCTCCTGAAAATTCCAAAGGTGTACAGGTCTTTATGGGACATGCTAGCTATTATAGAAGATTTATATTACGGTATGCCATGATAGCTAGACCACTTTACAAATGATTAGTAGTGGAATTCTTATGGACTGAAGAGTGCGACCAAGCCTTTGAGCTTTTAAAGTGGCGCCTAATCACAGCACCCATTCTTATATCTCCCAATTGGGATATTGATTTTCATGTTCATACTGATGGATCCAAGTATGCGATTGGGAGTGTGCTTTGTCAACCTGGTGAACATAAGAAAGACTACCCATTCTACTTCGCCAATTGACAACTCAATGATGCAGGGATCAACTATACCACCACAAAAAGATAAGCCCTAGCAATGGTGTATAGTGTAAAGAAATTTCGGCACTATCTACTATTGGCAAATGATTTTGTCTTCTACACCGACCATCAAGCATTGCTTTATCTTGTGAACCATCTGTGTATAACAGGAAGAATAACCAGATGGCTCCTCTTGCTTCAAGAATTCAACTTCAAAATAGTGGTCCGCAAAGGTGCCCAACACTACATTGCTGATCACATGTCTCGTGTCAAGTCGGGAGAAGAAGCCACTGGAGTAGAAGACGACTTACCAGATGCCACACTATTTCAAATAGATGCTATTTCAGAGTGGTGTGGAGATATCATTGGGTACTTAATGGCGGGAAGACCACCTTCTAAAATGAAAGCAGTGGATGCCAGAAAATTGATTCTAAAGGCTGCACCCTATCCACTCATTGCAGGACAACTATACAAGATGGGCAAGGACCAGATATTAAGAAGATGTGTAATGCCTCATGAGATCATGCCAATCTTGAGTGAAGCCAATCTTGTGTAATGCCTCATGAGATCCATGAAGGATTTATGGTAATCCATAGTAAAAGCACACCCTACTACCCCCAAGGGAATGGACAGGCCGAATCCACCAACAAAATAATATGCATTATCCTCACCAAGGTAGTAGAACCACAGCGTTCTGATTGGGCAGAGAAACTAAATGCAGCCATATGGGCATACAGAACCACACTCAAGGTCAATACAGGGAACACACCTTTTCAATTGGTGTACGGCCTTGAAGCTGTGGTCCCACTAGAATTTGTAATACCAAGTCTACGCATAGCAGTACGAGAATGCATGGGAGACCATGAATCCTTGAAAGAAAGACTCTATTAGTTGGAGAAGCATACAGAGACAAGACTAGTTGCCTACCATGCCATGACAATAGAAAAACACAGAAGAAAGGCATGGTTTGATAGAAATCTTAAAGCTAAAGACATCAAGGAAGGTGACTTGGTCCTATTATACAATGCCAAAGTACACAAGGGGAAACTGAAGTATCTAGGTCAAGGACCCTATTGAGTATGAAAGATGAATCCCATCGGAGCTGTGCTACTAGAAACATTGGATGGAGTCCAATTCAACACAATAATAAATGGGAGCTGACTAAAGCTCATCTACATCAACACGCAAGCCATCCCCAACAAAAACAAAGATTTGGGAAACCAAGTCTTCCTTAGTTAGGATTAGATTGTATCACGAGCACTCACTTGCATATGTACATCTTTGCACATATAGGTAGCATTAATCGATTTTAACCTAGGGCTTAGAAGTGATGCCTGAGTTCTAGCTGTCTTATGAAAATCGCATGAAGTGATGCCTGAGTTCTAGCTATCCTATGAAAATCCCAGCAATAAAAAAAGCATATAGTTAGTCCCTACCTAGCTACTAGGTCACGTGCACTCACATGCAAGCTTTCTCTTAGACACATAGATGATTGCATGAATAATTGTACCACACACTTTCATTCCACACTCTCAAAGCATGTATAAAAATAAGATCTCCCACAAACACACAGAAAGGTTATACCTGCATGCCAACCAATCTAATGATCAATGGTACAGCACATGGACATGGATGCACATTCAGACAAGATGCCGCCACTAAAGAGGATGCACAAAAAGAGCCACCGCCTCAACCACAAGACCCCCTCCAGAGTTTGTAGCCATCTACATCCTCTTAACCACAATGACCACAAGCATTTGTGGTCCAGAGCGATAGCTCCAAAGAGGATTCAATGCATAACCAAGAAGAACAAATGCCACCCCAGTCACCACCGGCCTACACAACCATTGACGGGGCCTAGTCACTGGAACTTGTTTGGCCACCCACATCGACTTATGCTCTTTCCCAAGAAGCAACATCTTACTTAGAGCAAAGGGGTCTAGACAGTTTGCATGAGAGCCTAAAAGCCTTGGAGGATAGTCCTACAATGGCCACATACATCAGGGACTTTCTCCATTCTTACCACTCCAGCAATGCAAAGGTTGGCAAGTACGGTACATTCACTGTACATTAGAGCCCACTAAACATTATCCTCGACATTACAGTCATTCAAAGGGATTTCTCACTGCCAACACATGGTTCCAAATACCCTACACGGCCTACCGATGCGAAGTTTCTCGAGGTATAGTCTCTCCTCACCAAGGGCACACTATAGGGACGGCATATTGCTTTGCACAATCCTTAACCATCGCCTCAAGGAAGCAGCAGAATTCCTATCCACAATCCTGGGGGTTAAGTGCGGCAAGAATCAATTCCTTCCACTCCGCACATTTGTTTTGCTGAGTAGGAAGCTAAAACAAGACTGGGTCCAGCAGTTAGTCATCTTCTTTACAAAGAAACTAGATGGTTCATCAGGCCAAAAATGTAAAATTCCACACTTATTGGCTATAATCATAAAAAAAGAACTACAAGAAAGAGAAATGACTCTGTACCAGTCACCAAAACCAATTGAGGAGTTGGACGTACCCTTCTCACCAGTATGGGAGCCGTCACCAACTTCTCCTACTATCACATTGATAAGTGCAGATGCCTTAAAAGAAATACCTATTCTAGAGTTCGAGATTGAGGAATTGCCCCACGAGATGCTACAGCTCAGTGCACAACTGCAACCAATATATCTCCAACAATAGCAGCAACCAGATCCTAAGGCAAGATTGAAACCAAAACTTGAGGAAAGATTGGCACTAGAGCCTGAGGCTACATCATCACTAGAACCGCCCATCGATGCCATGTCAGTCGATGAGCCACAAGGGTAGCTAGTGCCAGAACAGTATGACTATTGTACACAAGGGACTGAAATAACATTGGAATAACCTCCCCAAGTACTATAGAATCATTTGGATGGCTACATGGGCACCACTTGTATGAGTAGTATCGTGAGACCTCATCACCATCTATCATTCTCCAACATCAAGCTAGCCAAATGATCCAAAAGTCAGAACTATTCACTAGCTTGGCCAAGGAAGAATATGCAAGAGAATTGGACAGATAGACTGCAATAGAAATTGAAGACCAATTCCAGGCAATCGCCATAGATGTCAAGGCACTTCGGGTGCAGATAGATGAGAAGGAGGTACAAGAAGTGCACATGAACCAAGCTCTCCAAGCTCAAGAGAAGGCAGTGAGGGATGTGACCTCCAACCTCCACCAAAGTCAAACACATCTGATAGCAACAGTACAAGCAACGACAGATCTACTATAACTCCTTGACATCCGCACATGCTCAGCAGATGGAGATAGTGGCACACGCTCGACTCACTCTAATTCATAAAGAAGAAGAGCTCCAAGATTGCAAAGACAAGCTTGAAGAAATGAAACAATCTTTGGTAGTACATGCCTTCAGCATTGACGAGCTTACAAAGGAATGCATAATCTTAAAAGACCAACTTGCTACCGCTAAAGAGGCCAGCACTTCACAAATGCACAAATCTTAGACCAATGGTCCAATACCACTGAAGACATTCCTCAATAGGCAAAGGTCACCTTGCAAATGAGAAAGCTTAAGGAGGCATATACAACCCTCTACCATCAATACAAAGAAAAAATGAATGAGATGCACTCCCAAAATATACTACATCTCCAAGCTTGAACTCCAATTGCTAATGCAAAACAATGAGGCATTGGAAGACAATACCAATGAAGCCCCACTACAATGCACAACAGTGGTGTACCAAGAGCTTGTGGCTGCTCTACAAGTGGAAGATCACCTCAACACACGCATGCTTATCCAATGGAAGCACCTCCAAATCAAGATCATATCTACTCATCCAACAATCAAATGGGAACGCTCCATAGGAACCAAAACCCTGTGCATAATTTGCCAAGACTTGTCCGACGATGAGAAAAATGTCTTCTTCCTGTCTACACATGCCGGGTTTATAGCACTCAAGACGGATGCTTTCATTGCATATGTATGCCTCATGGGTAGTCCTCCCCTCAGGGTTATTGTAGGTTTGTTGCCATTGCTACAAAGACCATCACTATTATTTGCAAGGCACGACATAACCTCGACATCCCACCCATGCAGTTGATGATCCCATCGCACCAGCAAAAAGAAGTGTCGGAAGAGGACAAAGCCTATCTCACATCCAACTTCCCATATCTAACCACTCTTTCTGCCAACCTCATAACCTCACTTACCCTTGCTGCTACCACCCTCTTAACCTTCCCTGAGCTCCATCCTAACATCTATTCCCTCCATCGTCTCTTTGCTCATGCCTCTCACCATTTTCAACTAGCCCAACAGTCACAAACTTACGAGCCCCTCACACCTAGCTTCTTCCCCTCCCTTGCTAACCCTCCCCTTGAGGATTACTAAGCTGCTCAAACCATTTGCCCAGTTCTTCCCCCCCTCCCCTCTGCTCCCCCTTCTGCAACTAACACTCTTTCATATTTCTCCCCCATGTCCCCAGATTCTCTCCTTGCCCCGTCATCACCTCCGACACTACTTGTGCTTCCATCAGGAAAAAATGACACAGTAGCGAGCTCTTAAATTCATTTCATCAAAAGATGTATTCCTTTCATTAAAAAGACGTTTTAATTTATTAGATAAATTCAATAAACTATACGATTCCTATCAAGTGCATTCCAAAAACTATACAATCCCCTATTCCGCTGGCGGAATAGGGGAGAGTGACATCAGGAGGTTTCTTAATAAGGGGGATAGAGCTCTCAAAAATGGGATATGCTTTTTCAACCCAAAATGGAAGACTCTCTATCTCCTCTTCTAGTGCTACATACCTTCAATGGAAGACTCTCTATGTCCTCTCCAGTGCTGAATACCTTCAAGGCCAGAGACCCTATCAATAGCATGCTAGAGCTCCCAACTCTTCAAACGCGTAGTCGGCCATCTTCAAGATAGGCGCATCCATACAAGCCTCTAGTGGCTTCAACAAACCAAGGCCAGGACAACCTCCAAGGCTCCAACTCTATGAACAAATCAAATCCAATGCTCGTAGCTCACTCTCCATGGCCAGATTCCTTTCACCAACCAACTTTCAACATCCTTGAAGGAGGCAAGTGGAACTATTCAATCTTCTATTCCACTGGCAGAATAGGGGGAGAGAGAGACTCACAATGTGGGAAGAAGCAATCACTAAGCTAAGGAGCAACAAGCTGTAACAACAGCATAAACTATTAAGAGAGAAAATGAACATTCCTTATAATGTCTCTCTCCCCATATTCTACTAGCGGAATATGTTGAGATATTGAGCTCCACTTGTGATATGCCAGGGTGACCGTTGTGCATTTATGTCACCGACTTGTTAGCTGCAGATGCGGTTGGTACACCGCCCATGAATAATAGCTAGATGATAGCTATCCTTATGTACTCTAGTTCATGGCTCAGTTAGTATGCCACCTTAGTTAGCTGAGTTTGGCTTTAGACCCACATATAGGGTTCTTCTATTTCTTTGTACTAGAGTTCTTTTGGCTTTCACAACTAAGAAGAGGAAAACTGTTTTCAACCTCCACCTCCCCCATTGTGTATGTGAGAAAGCCACAAGTGAGACTCCTTCCTTCTCTCCCACTATCTTCACACGGTATCAGAGCTTGGTTCGTGGTAAGGAGCTCAAGAAAGCAAACCAAGTTTGCGGTGTCCTAGTAAGAGGACCAGTGTTGCTTTCCTTTTTCGAGTTTGGGAGAAAATCTCTGCAGGTAGCACAGCCAAAAAGTGCAAGAGTGCATTGTCTCAGATTGAGACGCCCTTCGCGGTGTGGCAAGAGACTTTATTTTTCTAATTCGAGGCCATTTCGGGGCCTGTTTTGGAGGCGGAAGTTCTCCGCAAGCACTGAGAAAAAGGCCCTATTTTTGTTGTGCGACCACTGCTCTGCAGGTCGGTGAAAAGTTGCAGCAGATATTGCATCGTATGCCTGTGCGCAGAGATATGGGAGTTACAGAATCATCCCTGTTGCCTATTGATGCAAAATCATCACTAGGAAGTCACTGTGTGGTCAAATACCACTTTTATTAGTTTTGCAAATTTGCCCTTGTGAGGCAGAAGCTGTGTTTTTTGCAGTGACAGAATATTTTGCAGTGTTCTGTAATGGCGTCTGATTCTCTTTCACAGATTGTCACTGAAAAGCTTGACAAGAATAACTTCCAAGCATGGAAGTTTAGAATGACGAATTTCCTTATGGAAAAAGGCTATTGGGAGTTCATTAAAGGAAATGAAGAAGAACCAGTTCTTCCTAATGTTCCCAATCAACAGGAAATGCAGGCATTTAAAGGATGGCATGAGAGAGCCAGAAAAGTTATGTACTGGCTATCTATCTGTATTTCAGATTCTATGATTGTGCATATTCAGGATGCAAGTACGCCAAAGGAGGCATGGGATACTTTGGCAAAAATGTACAGCACAAATATGCAAGCCAGGAAAATCAGCTCAAGTCGGAGTTGCACAATGTGCAGAGAGAAAATATGAGCATCAATGACTACCACATGAAGGTGAAGAAAATTGCAGATGCACTTGCTTCCATTGAGTCGCCAGTGGAAGATGATGATTTAGTTTCTGTGACCTTGAATGGTCTAGGAAAGGATTATGCACAGTTTCGGACATCCATTGCCGTCCGTGAAAAATTTCCTGATTTTGAGGAGTTGTTTGCTCTTCTAATTTCTGAAGAGCAGAGAAATGGTGGTGCATCTTCTTCAGGAGGAACTTCAAAAGAAACTATCTTCTACTCAAATGCTGGAAGAGGTAGAGGAGGCCGATCTGGAGGTCATGCTAGAAATCAGAATATGCAGCAAACTCAAGAAAACCAGTCCTATGGAGGAGGACATGGTAACTCTAGAGGCAGGGGGAGCCAAAGAGGTCATGGTGGACGGCAGAGAGGCCAAAATGCAAACAACAATGTTGAATGCTACTATTGTGGTAAAATGGGTCATATGGCTAAAGACTTCTACAAAAAGCAGAATGACATTATGAATAGAAAATTGCAGCAAGGCAATTATGCATCCTCTAGTAGACAGGGTGATGACAGAAATGAGCATTTGTTTATGGTACATCACATGACCAATTCTATGACAAGTGTAGAAGAAAGCAATGATGTGTGGTATGTTGACTCAGGTGCATCAAACCACATGATAGGTCATGCAGAATGGATGCAAGATGCAAGGAAAATGGAAAAACCAGGATTTGTGGAGACTGGTGATGATACTGCACATCCTATTGTGCAGATTGGTAAAATTCCTTTGTCTATGCAGGATGGGAAAAAGAAATACCTATCTGATGTATTTCATGTCCCAAATATCACCAAGAACCTGGTTTCTATTGGTCAAATGGTTGAGCAGGGCTTGCAGGTCAGATTTAATCCTCATGGATGCTTTGTTGAGGATATGAGAAATAACGGTCGCTTGATAGCAAAAGGAAAGAAGAAGGGCACGATGTTTACGTTGGATGCAGACATGCCTGAATTGAGTGCAGCAATGTTTGCACATGGGACCGGTGTAGTTGTAGATATTGATATCTGGCATAAACGCATTGGTAATGTCAATGTACAGTGACTTAAATCAATGCAGGCCTAAAATATTGTTGCAGGATTGCCTAAATTCAAGGTTGCAAAAATGCATAAGGTATGTGAAGCCTGTCAATTTGGAAAACAGGCAAGGAAACGATTTCCTAGACATGTTCAAGAGAGTAAGAAGCCATTGGAATCAATCCACTCTGATGTGTGGACTACTAAAGTTGCATCTATTGGAGGTTGTCATTATTTTGACATTTTTATTGACGACTACAACAAAAAAGTTTGGGTGTATTTTATGAAAAAGAAAAGTGAAGTGTTTGGGCATTTCAAAGCTTTTAAAGCTATGGTTGAAAAAGAAACAGGCCTGCAAATAAAATGCCTAAGGTCAGATGGAGGGGGAGAGTACCTCTCAAATGAGTTTGCAAGGTTCCTACAGGAGCATGGCATAAAGCAGCAATATTCATGCAGTCATACCCCACAGCAAAATGGACTTGCAGAAAGGAAAAACACGCATATTGGAGAGGTATCTCGGGCCATGCTAAATGAAAAAGACCTACCAGATTATTATTGGGCTGAAGCAGTTGCTACAGCAGTTTACATAATGAACAGGACTCCCACTGCAGCAATACATGGGATGACACCAGAGGAGATGTATACTGGTAGGAAACCAAATATTTATCATTTGGAAATTTTTGGTTGCATTGCCTATGTTCATGTGCCAGATGAGTTGAGGTCCAAGTTGGATCCAAAAGCTGAGAAGTGCATGTTTACTGGTTATTCTCTGCAACAAAAAGGGTATAGATGCTATAACCCTTCTACTCGTAAGTTTACAGTGAGCAGAGATGTTGTTTTTGATGAGATGAGTAGCTGGTATAAACCAGTAAATGTGATTGATGATGTAGATGCACAGAATTCACAGCAGCAATCACAAAATATTAGTGGACCTACAGTGTCCTCTAGCAGTGGTTCACATACTTTGCCATGGATAGGCAGATTGAGATCAGGAGAATCTCCTCAAAGCAATGCAGATAGTGGTATGCAGGTATCACGAAAAGGAAAAGAGAAGGTAGATTAGCCCATGTTTGATGTGAATGCAGGTCACTCTTATGTGGATGGTGAATCCAATGGCTCAGAACAGAGCATTGATGATGAGTTCGGTATTCCTTCTGTTGTTACACTTGGAGTAAGGAAGACCAGGGATGTTTTGAGAGCATCTGGAAGTGACCCTATTTTGCACAGGTCTACCAGAGCTAGGTATCTTGTGGATAGGCTGAAATATGATGGATTTATAGCCATTCACTATGCCTACATGGTCAAAGTGATACAGGAACTAGAACCCACTTCTTTTGAGCAAGCCATGGGAAAAGAAAAATGGGAGAAAGCCATGGATGAAGAAATGGATGCCTTGGAAGCAAATGCTACATGGGAATTGGTGCCTTTGCCTAAAGACAAGAATGCAATTGGCTGTAAGTGGGTTTATAAGGTGAAGCACAATGTAGATGGTTCTGTGAACAGATACAAGGCAAGATTAGTCATCAAGGGGTATGCATAGACATATGGCATTGATTATGAAGAAACATTCAGTCCGGTTGCAAGGATGGAAACCGTAAGAGCAATCATTTCTATGGCTACATCAAAGGGATGGTCTTTACATCAGATGGATGTAAAGAATGCCTTCTTGCATGGTGATTTGCAAGAAGAGGTCTTTATGGAGCAGCCACCAGGTTATGTTCATGCTATTCATCTTGAGTTTGTTTGCAGGTTGAAGAAAGCCTTGTATGGCTTGAAGCAAGCACCGAGAGCATGGTAAGATAGGACAGTATCTTGTCACTATTGGCTTTCAGATTTCCAAGGTAGATTTCTCACTTTATGTGAGAAAAACAGAGAAAGGTATTATGCTACTTGTCATTTATGTTGATGATTTGATCATCACAGGTGATAGTGATGAAGATATCCTTCATGTGAAAATGCTATTGAAGCAGAAGTTTGAGATGAAGGATTTGGGGGAGCTGTGTTATTTCTTGGGCATTGAGGTGATTAGATCACCAAGTGGGATACGGCTCTTACAGAGGCAGTATGGATTGGACATGCTGTCCAAATATGGGATGACAGGATGTAAGCCTATTTCAGTTCCTTTGGAGTAGAATGTGAAGCTGAGCGCAGATGGAGGTGAGCTTCTGGAAGACCCTACTATGTACAGACGCATAGTAGGAAGTTTGATTTATATGACTATTACCAGGCCAGATTTGAGCTATGCTATTGGATTGGTAAGCCAGTTTATGCAGGCTCCAAGGAAACCGTATTTGGATGCGGCTAGACACATACTTAGGTATGTGAAGTCCACATTGCAGTATGGACTATTTTATGAGGCTGGGGTTCAGATACAGTTGCATGGATACACTAATGCTGATTGGGCTGGTAGTATTTCTGATAGACGATCTACCAGTGGATATGTGTTCTCTTTTGGGAGTGCTGCAGTCACGTGGAGCAGTAAGAAACAACCTATAGTTGCCTTATCAAGCACAGAGGCTGAGTACAGGGGTGCAACAATGGTTGCATGTGAGGTAGCTTGGTTGCATAAGCTACTTTATGATATGCATCAGTCTACAGATGGGCCAGTTATCATTTATTATGACAACATGAGCAGTATACACTTGGCAAATAACCCAGTCTATCATGCTAGAACAAAGCACATTGAGGTGCATTATCACTATGTGCGGGAGAAGGTTTTACTAGGTCTTATTGATCTAGTTTATGTCAGCATAGAGGATCAGGTAGCTGACATATTCACGAAGGCATTGGGCACCAAGAAGCTGTGCAAGTTTAGAGACCTGCTTGGTGTGCAGGCATTGGGATTTAGCTCAAGGGGGAGTGTTGAGATATCGAGCTCCACTCGTGATATGCCAGGGTGACTGTTGTGCATTTATGTCACCGACTTGTTAGCTACAGATGCGGTTGGTACACCGCCCATGAATAATAGCTGGATGACAGCTATCCTTATGTACTCTAGTTCGTGGCTCAGTTAGTATGCCACCTTAGTTAGCTGAGTTTGGCTTGAGACCTACATATAGGGTTCTTCTATTTCTTTGTACTAGAGTTCTTTTGTCTTTCACAACTTAGAAGAGGAAAACTATTTTCAGCCTCCACCTTTGTGTGTATTCCCCCATTGTGTATGTGAGAAAGCCGCAAGTGAGACTCCTTCCTTCTCTCCCACTATCTTCACAGAATAGGGGAGATAGAAGCTTGAATTGATCGGTGGACTAAGCTTGCACACATCAAACGACTGCAAAAAGAGATGGATGATCAAACTCTTGTCAATAAGCTCAAAATATGTAGAGAGTAGAGGATCATAATGCTGTACTCTCAGAGTCTGGGAAAATGGAAAAATTGAACCGCGATTTTCAAAAATGAACAAACAAAACACAGGCTGAAGTTAAGAGAAAAGGGGGGAAAACGTGAATTTTCATACTTGTTGATCTGCGCCATGGCACCATTGAAAAAGATAACGGAGGTTTCATATTGCCCTTCCAAAGCGTACTCGCGAGCCAACTTGAGGTGCTCCTAAAGCCAACCATCCTCCTGCTGTGGCTGAGCCAGAAAGTCACAGCGCCCTATTGGATGCACTGAGGCAAAAGAGTTTGACATGCACTCTTAGAGCAATTTGCAGGAAAGAGAGAGAGAGAGAGAGAGAGGCACTCTCAAGCCATGGTCGGAGTAGCTCTTCATGGCGCTTGGGAGTGGCTTGCATCCAAGCCCCTCTACACCCAAATCCTCACCTCCGGCATCTTGTGGGCTTCGGGAGATGTCATGGCTCAAGGTCTCAGCTTCTAGTCACAGCAATAGCAGCAGCTTCCTTTAGTGCCCCCCTTTAGTGCCTTCACTTTCCTGCGAGCTCTGGTGACGTTTCCTACCTTGCCTCACATCCCCGACTAGCTCTCCCTCTCTACATCTAGCCTAGCCTCATCCCCGACAACTCTCAGGACAGGAAACTATAGGAGAACTTTTGGAAGAAAATGCAGAGATGGTGGAAAATGCAGAGACAAGGAGATGAAAATGCAGAGATAGTGGAAAATACACCAACTCCATTTTGTTCTAGCCTCCAAGGAGTGCGAGAACAATAAATGACATGCCATCACCGCTCGCATCTTCGCTGGCCTCTGCCAGAGTTCGGGAACTATAAGCTCCGCAAGCACTGCGACAACAACGAGGTCCTCAAGGCCTTGTGCTAGGAAGTGGGCTGGATCGTCAAAGAGGATGGCACCAGCTACAAGAAAGTATGTGTAGCATCTTCCATAATCATCTTCTTCTTTAGGATCTTTTGCAAGCTCGGTTTCCAGCTGCAGATCGAAGCTTTGCAAGAAATATTTGTCCAAGGAGTTTGACATGCATCTCCCCCTATTCCGCCGGCGGAATAGGGGGAGATGCATGTCAAACTCCTTTGAGGAGTCAAACTCCTTTGGGGAGTCAAACTCCTTTGTGACTCCTCAAAGGAGTTTGACATGCATCTCCCCCTAGTCAAACTCCTTTGGGGAGTCAAACTCCTTTGTGACTCCTCAAAGGAGTTTGACATGCATCTCCCCCTATTTTGCTGGCAGAATAGGGCCATCTTGTGCTCAAGCTCTTCGAAACCAGTTGCTCCGGTCACAAGCACCGTTAGCCCGCCACCCTCCTAAACATTAAAAGGAAGTCCTTGTTCAGATAATCTGATTCTACTTCGTCGGATTAACAGAGCTATGGACCGTTGGAGGCCACAATGCAAATGCGCATTTACCTTCCTTGCAGTAGATTTCAACACAGCCTTCTTCCAACCTACAGAGTAGCAGCCGAAATGCAGGCCCAAATATGCCGAGAGACCTTGAAAGAAACACCCCCAACCTCCGCGATACCGCGAAAGCAGTCAGCCCAATTGAATGTGCACTCGAAAATTACCCTGATTCCTGTCTAGCCAATCTTCAACATAGAGAAACAATGCCGAGATGACTCACATGATGACAAGGAAGGAGACGATGTAGAGAGCCCTGCGTTCAAGCTCTTTGTAAGCTCTTCGTCCCTCCCCTCGCAGTTAGAGCTTTTTGTAGTAGCCTCTCCTTGTCAGCGCTTCCCACCTTCCCTCTCAATTATGAGATTTTCATAGTAGTCTCTCTATGAATCATCATGCCTTCACTATAGCTCTCATCGTCATCCACAGTCCGCCTTGGCAGCAATGACTTAAGCAAGAACGATAGGCCAGAGAGGGCGAGCAGAGGCTCTTCCTCCAATGCCTCTTACACACAACGCTATTTTTTGGATAGTGCAAACAGCTTGGACACGGCTAATTTCGCTCATAAAATGGACGGCTAGAGTTTGATGAGAGTGCTAGAAAAGATCCAAATGTGTAGCAAAGCTGCACTTAGAGACTATTTGCTACAGTAGAAGACCAATTGTCGTAGCTTTGGTGTGAAGATATCGAATGGTAGAGGTCGAGTAAATGCATGTCCACTCCATCATATGTACAAAAATGGGTGTTTCTCGAGGTTGATGGTTTCAAATCCAGTGCTCGAGCATGGACATTGTAGTCACATGCATGATTGGAACGTTATCTTTCTCTCTGAAAAATGATTTATACCAAATTTTACAATTGTCTTGGATTAATTATCAATGTAAATGAATTTCATATTTTTTTTTCATAATTTGAAAAAAACATTTATGATATCAAAATGTAATATTTAAACAAAAACAATGCAAGGCATACACTAAGTTTTGAGTCAATTTTATTTAAATGCAAAGTTGATAGATTGAAAAAATAACATTTTCTACATCATTAGCTAAATATTCCTTAGTAGTTGTGCAGATGTATGTGATCAATCTTTCACATTGTCATCTATCTTTTTCAAGACATGCATTATAATATGTTTTTCAATCACCCCCTTAAAATTTAGAAGAATACATGCATTTAAAAGTATATCCCATCCTTTCATTGGTGGCACACACTTTTCAAGATCGCGTTACTATATCACTACTCCACCACCTTTCACTACTCCACCACCTTTCATGGCATTTATAACTATACCAACACCTTTCATGAGTGCCATGCAATTTAAGAATTGTCATCATACTGAATCACTACTCTAGTACTTGCCTCCAAGTTTCATAGCTCTATTCGCACCTGCCCCCATGTTTAATTTCAACCATCATTTTTTCTTGGGTAGCTCCACATAGCATATGAGGTGCATGTTTCACGTTCAATACTACCTCGACCACTTACTTTTGTGAGCTGCGGCCATTCTTGTTCTTTTGCTTTGGCACCATTGAACTTCCCTGGCATGTGAGGTATCTCCACCTTCAAAAACTTTCCCTTCCTTTTTCGGCATTATTTATGGGGCATCGAATGGTAGATACTTCCTAACTTCTATAGTCTACTACAATTGCTTTCACAGATTTTGAAGCTTCTTCTCTAAAAGGAAAAGCATTTATCCTTGTTCGAAAGCTTTTTGATGGAAATGGAGAGTAGTACTATGCTTCATGATGAGAATGGTGTTTTGTTGCTACAAAATGGTGCTCAAAATGGTGTGTCCATGCTTGAGGAGAATGAAATAGTTTTGGTCTTCAATTTGATTTCTTCTACCATCACGATTCACCAGTGTATGGATGTATCACAGCAAGAGGTTGTGATTGAAGTGCCATTTGCAATGAGAGGAGATGGGAGGGAATATAACTTGGACATTCAATTCAGGAATAAGTTCATTGTGACTGGGGATAGATTGCCTTCAACAGAAAGAGACAAAGATAAGCCATTCCACAGTGTCATTGACTTGTTATGCAAATTGCCACCTTCTAATTCTCTTTTTATTTCTTTCCAAATGGTCTCTTCAATTAAATTTGTCAAGGAGCTACCTAAGTCATATGATGGAAATATTCTATTCGAGCTGCCTCCAACATTCTAGGAGAAAAAGACAGTAGGATTGGAAAACAAGTTTGATGGTCATGTCTAGAGTGAGGATGTTACAACAAATATTGCTAGCTTCAATGGGATAGTTAGATTGAGGAAATGTGCAGGTCGATTGCAATGTGATAGTAAGATGTGTCCTTTCTTTCTGAGATCAGGTGTTAGAAATGAGAGTCATTGGAAGGGACGATTAATAAAGATTCCAGAGATCCACCAAGTCATAGGTGTTACTCTCAAATGCTATCATTGCAAGACTAGTCCACTTTGCATTGCCAGCTGTCCTTGCAAATTGTACATATGTCTTCCAAGAGACACCATGGAGCATCCAGTGAGTAGATGTGTGATTCACATTGGTTTTCATATGCATTTGGTGGTAGAGGGATCATCTAGGAGTGAGTTGGATGAGTTGAAAGGAAAGGTTTCTAAAATGGTGGAAAGTAAGCATCCTTCTAGGCCTAAGGCTTTGCAAAAAATGGTGGCAGAAGAGATGGTGTTGGAAGCTATCATTCCAAACAATGATCAATCCAATCCTTTGACTGACATTGAACTGGATTCGTTGCTAAAAAAGATGGAGCCTTTGCTTGACAATAAGAGGTGAGGTGTTTAGTACTTTTTCATTACTCGTCTTCTTGAATGCACAGATCCTACCTTTGATTTTAACGAGTTTAGTTTTGTGCCTGTGTGTAGGGTGTCTAGATGGAAGAAGGATGTGGATGAACAAAAGGGTGGAGGTGAACAAAGCCTTGATAGTATTTTGGAATTGAAGTCAAGGAGTAGATATGAATACATCCAAAGTATTGTTTTCCCAGGACAGTTATCTTTTTCATCCTTTAATAGATGCCATATTTTAAGATGTCTACAAAGGGTCCTGGTTTTGGTGTGGACCTAGTCAACAAGATGCGACCCAATGGAGAGCTTGGGTAGTGCTGGGTTTGCTTTGATCATGTGAAGAGGATTCAAGGTTGGATTCAAGGTTGGTCAACCATGGCTTGCCATGTTTACAACCCTCATCTTCAAGAACTCCAAACAATAGCCATTGGGGATTTCAAAGGTGAGGACACAGAGAGTCAGGTGATTTTTTGGGAATTGTTGAACCAAGTCATGGGGAAAGAGGGTTTTCATAAAGCACAGTTTCATGGTTTCATGGGGGATGAAGCTCAAGCAAATTGGAGGGCTATTAGGATTGTCTTTAATGGGGGCCCAGAGAATGTGATGATGGGAAAGGAGCGCACTTGTTTGTGGCATTGGGAGGATAATCTTCATAAGCATGCTACAAAATGCATCCCACGTCATGACCAAGAGGAGTTCAAGATGAGATGTAGACAATGGAAGAATTCTCCAACCAAGGAGGCTGCCATGCATGCATTCAAATCATTGTGTGAATGGCTTGAAAATGGTCATGCAATCGAGGGCAACATCCACTTTATTCAGACATGGCTCATGTGGTGGCACTCAATAGTTTACCACTGGGGAGAATACATTTTGAAAGTGAGTGACTTGAAATTTTTAACATTATTAATCCATTAAAATCTTGCATCACTGCTTCCTCCTTACCAAAGTTGATTTCTTATTCTTGTGTAGGAGATGGAGGCTGAAGAACGTTACCTTGTTCCTAGGACTAACTTGTTTGAATCAATCCATGGTAGTTGGTTGAGCACAAACAATGGCATCAAGTATGTGTCATTGTATGATGTATGCATCACTGACATGACTGTAGCAATCTTGCAAAGTAGTAAACAAGGATCCTACATGAGAGGCAAACATATTGGTGAAGGTTCGACAGTGCAAAGACTGAGAAGAAGAGAATCTATGTGGAGTAAAAAATCCTATTCGAAAAGAAATTTCATTGACATTACAAATGATGTGGCTACAGAACTTGGAGTGGCACACGAAAGTGGGATTGAACTTAGAGATAATATTAGAACAGTATGGAAGAAAAGACCAAAATCCATGTCCTCTGCAATCCATAAAGATGACTCCCACAGACCTGAATATCAAACAGTTAGCACACCAGTGCCAAGAAGAAGACATTCAGGTTCAATTGTGATTGACAATAACAATCTTGATGGTTGTGAACAAGGTGTGGCAGAGGTGCAAATACATCAAACAAAGTGGGCGATTCGACATACGCAGGTAGGGAGTCAAGTCTGCTGCCAAGGGTATCTACATCGAAGGGGGGGGAAGTGTAACAAGTTAATTGACTCAAAGGGAAGAAAAGGAGCTTTGGGAATCCCTGCACCTTCATTTTTTGGGAGGATTAGAACACCGATAGGTGTAAAGTTACAAATGATTTGGTTCTATGGGGATAGCATGGACCACTCTTGGAATCCAACAACAGCAATCGAGGCGTTGCAAGAACCAGCGCCAAAAAAGTGGAAGGTTGCTGAAGGAACTAATATCAGCTTGGAAGCATTGCATATTCTTATAGAATGAGGATATGTTCTGGAAGAACCACTTCAAAAAGGGTCAAGGAAATTTGAGCAGGGCCATAAAAAACGTTTGGAGAATCAAGCAAGGCCTGAATTTCGAGAGGGCCAGAGAGTTGTCTTTAGAAAAAAAATAAGTAAAGATATGCAGGCAAGGATGGATTCAGCAAGGGCTATGGAATGTGAGGTGCTTCATGTGAATGAGGTGGAGCCTAAGGAGCACGTGGAGTTTATTGTTGGTACAACTAGGTCTCGCATGAGGGGGCTTCAATATACAGTGACCATATTTGTTTTTCCATCTTGCACTTGCGAAGACTTCCTATTTAGGTCTGGAAGATTGGATCGTTACAGTCCTTGCAAGCACATTTACTACATACTATTGCAGTACTTGGATCTAGGTGCAGAAAATCACAAAGAGGTCCACCAAGCTGTTGGGGTAAGTATGATCAAGGGCTTGCTCTATGGTGCATGTGTGCATCTAGGGGAGTCACATGTGTGTTTGTGTGTGTTGTAAAGGCACATCAAGTGCTATGATGTGTCTAGTGTGTGACCTAAGTGATGATGTAAGACAGAGGCAATCCCACTGATGTAGGGATTGATTCCCACTGATGTAGGGGCTGATTGCCACTATGTAGGGAAGGTATTACCTTCTCCCCTTTTCTATAAGAGAGAGTCCTCTCTCTCACAATCATAATAGAGATCTACCATCTTTCTTTCATTGTGCTCTCACACCTCTTGCAAGATGCATCTATTCTATCCTACGGGATCCTAAAATTGGTATCAGAGCTCTAGGTTCTAGATCTAGCCTAGGCTAGCCTAGCATCAGATGCTATCTCTAGCATAAACTACAAGTTTCTTCATCTTCTCCATTTTCGTCCTTCTTCCCCAAATCTTTGAGAGCTATGTTCTTTGCCTACAAATGACTATTGCCCAAACCCTTTGAGCTGCAAACTCCTCATGCATGGGCAAACTTCCAGCTGCAAGCATTTAGGGAATTTCGTCTATATGCGCAATGCCAACACACACTCCTCGATGAACTTTCACACAACTCCACCTCTGTACCTACCTATCTACAGATTCCTCTGAGCCTCTGCTAAATGACACTGAGGGCCAGCTGTTGCTGAAATCTGAGCTCATTTGGACAAGGAATGGAGGCGCAACAGACAAAAAACCAGTCGGTATTATCAAGCTTGGCTATGAAGACTTGACACAATATTGCACCCCTCCTTGTTGGTAGCCCTTATCTGCTATAAGGCCCTTCTTCCTGCATAAAAATCCCCTTGAATAGAGCTTTGAGCTATGAGAATTGCACCCTCCAAGTTCTAGTCTCTGTTTTGGACAGTTTTGACAATGTTGTGAGTTTGATGCTACATTAGATGCTACTTTAGCATTTTTGATGTTTTAAAGTGTTGAATAGCTTTAGTATAACTATGGCTATAGCTTTGCTTTAAGTTGCTACACCTGGATTTGCTTGGAATGCTTTCATTTAGCCACCTCTATGAAGCATGCAAGTGAAAGCATCATTTCCATTATGTTTTGTAGTATGGAATTTGGTTGCAAGCCTTTGCTACTCTAAATGCTTGTATTTTAAAGATCTTCAAATCTTTCTAGCCTTGTAAGAGAGTAGACACTGCCCATTTTGGGTTAGACCCTCTCATGGCTACCATCTTGAATATGGATAAGTTCAATGGTAAAGCCTTTCACACATGGCAGATGAAGATTAAGTTTGCATTGATGAGGGAAAACCTCTGGGGGCTTGTCAAACCAGCTTCAACTTCTTCTTCGAGAGCCTCTAATGCTGGAGAGTCCTCAGCTCCCACACACCCGACAAGAGATCTTGCTAGAGAGGAGAAAGCCTATGGCATCATTGCTCTTGGCTTAGGAGATGACTATATTCATCACATCTCTGATTTAGAGTCTCCTTCTGAAGCTTGGCAGAAGCTTGACATTATTTTTGGTGCTAGCTCTCACATCTCAAAATTGTCACTTAAGATTGCTTTCTTTGAATTGAAGATCGTTAGTGGCACTCCCTTGGCTGCCCATGTCAATTACATGCAGAGTCTCATGACTCAACTTGCTTCTATCAACTCTCCAATCACTACAGATGATGCAATGGCAATATTGCTCAAAAGTATGCCTGAAGATTATGATCATGTTGTTACCACTTTGAAAAATCTTCCTAATCCTAATCTTGAAGGTCTTATTTCTGCTCTTCAAGAAGAAGAAAGGCACATGGAACTCTGGAGAGGCAATGACATAGCCTACCAAAGAGGCAATGACACAACCTATGCCATAAAAATTCAAAGGGGCAAGTTTTCACCTTGCAAACATTGTCGGAAGACAAATCACCTCTCAAAAGATTGCTTCAAGATCAATCCATGCAAACATTGTGGCAAAAACAATCACCTTGAGAAGTATTGTAAAGCCAAAAAGGAAGAAACTACAAAGTCAGAAACTACCAATCTACTTTCATTTGATGAGTCTCCACATGATGAAGACTATGCTTTTTAGGCACTTTTTTGTTTATCATCACTTGGTCAAATTTTGAGGTTCTCTGCCTGGAGTAGTACTCCAAAAAGAATATGTTATGTAAATCACCCCTCATAACCATATGATGTAGGCCATGTGATATGTGTTTTAACTATCCCATTTCTGTGAACCTCACACCCTTGGGAACCCTTGCTAGCATGAGATCCTAGCCATAGATCACTCCTTGACCAATATGAGATGGCATGAGAAACTATGAGACTAGATGTATCCTTGACATTGCAAGAGGCAATCCCTTGAGGGGGTTTGTTGGGGTAAGTATGATCAAGGGCTTGCTCTATGGTGCATGTGTGCATCTAGGGGAGTCACATGTGTGTTTGTGTGTGTTGTAAAGGCACATCAAGTGCTATGATGTGTCTAGTGTGTGACCTAAGTGATGATGTAAGACAAAGGCAATCCCACTGATGTAGGGATTGATTCCCACTGATGTAGGGGCTGATTGGGATGTGCACACTTTTCGAGCAAAAACCTATGAGCAGAAAAGTTCGAGCTATAATTTTTGACACCAACCATGCTTGTATATTTCTCAAAGGAATATATAATTCTTTCTTAATTTCTCATTTATGGAACCATATACTTACTTATTTTTCATTATAACCCTCATTTTAGAGAGCATCATCTATATATGAACAAAAAGTGAACACTTTAGAAACTCCTATGAATACCTCCCTACCATACTCTCTTTTTAGGATTATGGTAATTAAATCAATTTAAAAGAGTTTTCCTAATCTTTAGCAATCCCATATTTGAAGCTCTCATATAACAATGTATACCATATTCCTTGGATGAGTAGGAAAAAGATATTGGAAACCTCATACTTGAGGCCATTATAATCGATCATAAATTAATCTCTAACACATTATCAAATATGGGAAGGCAAGGAACAAATTTTCAAAATATTCCCAATTCTCCAAACCTAAGTACTTTTAAGGAAATGTGGTCTCTATTGAACTCCTTCCTACCATAATATGAATTAGGGAGAAGTTGTAACTCTCATATATATCTTGAAATTTTTACTTTTTATCTTTTATAACTATCAAAAGTATAATTTTAAGCCTACCATTGCATAGATCATGAAATTTTGAACATTTTTCCTTTTTACAGCTCCTCAATCTGAGATAAGGAGCAAGAGTTATGACCCCTTCTGCGTAGGCTCTCCAAGGGTATTCCGCCGGCGGAATAGGGTTGGGGGGCAAGCTCTTCAAACCATATTCCTTTGGAAAAATACACTTAGAGGTTCTATTCAAAAAGTATTATATTATTTTCTTAGGTCATCTTGAGGAACTATACAGAGGATATTTGCTCAAAATTTCATGATCCAACCAATGGTGAAAGGAAAAGAAAGGATTTTTGAAAGTGATAAAATAAGTCACCACTTGGACATTATATATGTATATTATATAAAGGTATATTTATATCTATATCTATTTATTAGTATTTCATATTTACTTACATATTCCTTGAAATAATTTGGATTTTTTTGCTCCCCAAAAATGACTTGAGCTTATATATTTTGACCCCTCCTACCTTTTGTCCGCTCGTCGCTCGGGGGTTTTTGCCCAGAAAATGGAAACCCCCGGGCTGATTGCCACTATGTAGGGAAGGTATTACCTTCTCCCCTTTTCTATAAGAGAGAGTCCTCTCTCTCACATGGCATAATAGAGATCTACCATCTTTCTTTCATTGTGCTCTCACACCTCTTGCAAGATGCATCTATTCTATCCTACGGGATCCTACACAAGCATCAATGACAAAACAAGAGCTTTACAATGCACTTTCAAGAATCCCGTGATGTGGACATACGTACCTACCACTGTAGTCTTCTATGGATAGAAAACATTTTGTGCCGAGGCACTGCTCACCACATTGTGGTTTTGTGTACTCTTTGTGGTCATGACATGTTTGCATGGGTTTTTTGCTCTGCTATAGTTTTGTGCTGCCATTTTTGGCTATATGCTGCACCTCAAATTGTCACTATGTGAATGGTGCAACTGAGTTAATGTCTACATGGTGTAATTTTTGACCGTTTTGTCATTTTATAATATAGCTCGGTTTGGTAGATGTGTTTTAAACATATAACAATGAAAGATTCCCTGACATTTTTAATTGCTGGTTCTTTGATATTTTTGTTATCTTGTAATATTGTTGGGTTTGGTACATGTGTTTTAAACATATTACGATTAGAGTCTCCCTCACATTGAATAATTAAATACTAAATATACATATTCCTTGGAATAATATTGGTGACGTGATGTACTACATTTAGGTCCAAGAACAATGTTTTTGGCCATATTCTCTGACATGCCGCTCGCCGCTCCGGGATTTCTACTCAGAAATTGGAACCCCCCGTTTGCAGGTTGAAGAAAGCCTTGTATGGATTGAAGCAAGCACCCAGAGCATGGTCTAACAAGATAGGACAGTATCGTGTCACTATTGGCTTTCAAATTTCCAAGGCAGATTTCTCACTTTATGTGAGAAAAACAGAGAAAGGTATTATTTTGCTTGTCATTTATGTTGATGATTTGATCATCATAGGTGATAGTGATGAAGATATCCTTCATGTGAAAATGCTATTGAAGCAGAAGTTTGAGATGAAGGATTTGGGAGAGTTGCGTTACTTCTTAGGCATTGAGGTGATTAGATCCACAAGTGGGATATGGCTCTTGCAGAGGCAGTATGGATTGGACATGCTGTCCAAATATGGGATGACAGGCTGTAAGCCTATTTCAATTCCTTTGGAGTAGAATGTGAAGCTGAGTGCAGATGCAGGTGAGCTTCTGGAAGACCCTACTATGTACAGATGCATAGTAGGAAGTTTGATTTATATGACTATTACCAGGCCAGATTTGAGCTATGCTATTGGTTTGGTAAGTCAGTTTATGCAGGCTCCAAGGAAACCACATTTGGATGCAGCTAGATGCATAATGAGGTATGTGAAGTCCACATTGCAGTATGGACTATTTTATGAGATTGGGGTTCAGATATAGTTGCATGGATACATTGATGCTGATTGGGCTGGTAGTATTTCTGATAGATGATCTACCAGTGGATATGTGTTCTCTTTTGGGAGTGTTACAATCACTTGGAGTAGTAAGAAACAACCTACGGTTGCCTTGTCGAGCACAGAGGCTGAGTACAGGGGTGCAGCAATGGCTGCATGTGAGGTAGCTTGGTTGCATAAGCTACTTTATGATATGCATCAGTACAGATGGGCCAGTTGTCATTTACTGTGACAACATGAGCAGTATACACTTGGCAAATAGCCCAGTCTATCATGCTAGAACAAAGCACATTGAGGTGCATTATCACTATGTGCAAGAGAAGGTTCTAGTAGGTTTTATTGATCTAGTTTATGTCAGCACAAAGGATCAAGTAGATGACATATTCACAAAGGCATTGGGTGCAGAGAAGTTGCGCAAGTTCAGAGACCTGCTTGGTGTGCAGGAATTGGGATTGAGCTCGAGGGGGAGTGTTGAGATATTGAGCTCCACTCGTGATATGCCAGGGTGACCATTGTGCATTTATGTCACCGACTTATTAGCTGCAGATGCGGTTGGTACACTGCCCATGAATAATAGCTAGATTACAACTATCTTTATGTACTCTAGTTAGTGGCTCAATTAGTATGCCACCTTAATTAGCTGAGTTTGGTGTGAGACCCACATATAGGGTTTACCTATTCTTTTGTACTTAGAGCTCTTTTGGCTTTCGCAACTAAGAAGAGGAAAACTGTTTTCAGCCTTCACCTTTGTGTATATTCCCCTATTGTGTATGTGAGAAAGCTGCAAGTGAGACTCCTTCCTTCTCTCCCACTCTCTTCACACTTCTAACCCTTAAACTCCTCCTAAACGCTACAACCCCCAATGAAGACGAAAGCCTTCATTACCTCAACCATGATGATACACGTTCCTTTTACACATGCATGCACTATGTTTGCTTACCACACTTAAGCGTACGTCTCTCATTGAAACACGACTCGAGGTCCTAAGCTACACGTCTACTACAAATGAAAACCCCGATATATCTGTAGGTGACAAAAAGCCTCGAAACCCTACATACTGAGAATACCTTGCTCTTCCTATAGAAACTATAGGAAAGATCCAACTGCTAGATAAGCATGCCATGTTAGCTCAATCGCAACAGATGCCACTATCTGCAAAATGGCACAAGAGATATGGTCATGTCAACTTTAAGTACTTGTTAGATCTCAGGAATTAGAATATGGAGATTAGGATTCCGAAGCTATAGTTGCTTGGAAAGGTTTGTGAAGCATGCTGCTTCGGCAAACAAAAGCAAACCAACTTTGGCAGAAGTACCTCTCGTGCACGAGGTATTCTTGATTTGATACATACAGATGTGTGGGGTTATGCCTAGACCCGCAGCATCAATGGTTCACTTTACTACTTGACTTTCATCGATGACTACAACAGATATTGTTGGGTCTACTTTCTGAAAGAAAAATTAGAAGTGTTTTCTAGATTTCAAGAATTCAAAGCCATGGTAGAAAACTAGACAGGCAGAAAGATCAAGGTCATGAGATCAGATAGAGGAGGTGAGTACATGTCTTCAGCATTCATGAATTTTTGCAAAAATCACAGCATACGAAGACAATTCACATGTGCAGATACTCCTCAACAGAATGCAAGAGCTGAAAGGAAGAATGGGACTTTAGCAGACAGTGCTAGAGCAATGCTTAGTGAAAAGTATCTTCTGAATCAGTATTGGGCAGAAGCAATAGCTACAGCAAACTACTTGCTTAATCGGCTTCCTACCAAACTGATACAAGGTATGACTCCTTATGAAGCATTCACTGGACACAAGCCACACATTGGGGATCTTTGCATATTTGGTTGCATAGCATATGCCCACATACAAGATGATCATCACAAAAAATTGGATGCGAAGTCACGCAAATGCATCATGGTTGGCTACAGTGAAAAAAGAAAAGCATAGAAATTGTATGATCCCATCAACCGCAAAGTCATTATCTTTAGAGATGTAATCTTTGATTAGGAACCAAAATGGAAAACCTCACCTACACAGGAGATAGAAGCATCGACTTCACAGTCATCTACAGAATGGGATGATGAAGAAGAGTAAGAATTGCTAGCAACACCCCAAGCAGAGCCACATCAGCTCAAATGGTCTACTAGGGAAAGCCGACCTCCACCCAAATTGAATATGCTCAGAAAGGCAAAGCGATTCAGGTGGAAACCACCAACTATTCTCTTATGACTACCATCATGGCTACAAAAGAACGAGTGTACTTTGAAGACGTAGTAGACAAGCCAAAATGGCAAACTGCTATGAATGAAGAAATGGATGCTTTGTATAAGAATAATACTTGGGAATTGTGTGACCTTCCACTAGGAAAGAAGGCCATAGCAAACAAATGGGTATACAAAGTGAAGTACAATCCAGATGGCAGTATTCAAAGATACAAAGCCAGACTAGTTGCAAAAGGGTTTGCACAACAATATGGTTAGGACTATGATGAGACTTATGCTCTCGGGGGGGTCACTCATCATATGTAACCCTATCACGTGAGTTCAACAGAAGGATTTTTTTAATATCTAAAATTTACAGAAATAAATATACATAAGGGACTATTTAAAATAGTTTTGGAAAAAATTTACAGATTTGTATAGAAAAGGGGTACATTTTATTAATGAAATTTTTTACAGATAAGGGACTTTAAATATAGGCCTTGAACGCACGTGATATAGAGGGTTTATACATAGTGACCCCCCCGAGCTTATGCTCCAGTAGCAAAGATGGATTCCATACGGTTCTTGATATCACTAGCGACACTCAGCAAATGGAATGTGTATCAACTCGATGTCAAGAATGCATTTCTCAATGGTTATCTAGACGAGAAAGTCTACATGCAACAACTAGCAGGTTATGTTGAACCAAGAAAGGAGAATAAGGTTTGCCATCCCAAGAAAAGTCTCCACAGCTTAAAGCAAGCACCCAGAAGTTGGTACAGTAGAATTGATAAGTATTTTGCTAATCTGGGATACATGAAGTCCAATGCAGATCATACTCTCTATTACAAAGTTCAAGGGGAAGACATTACTATTGCACTTTTGTACGTAGATGACCTGATTGTGACAGGAAGCAAGGATAGCTTCATAAAAAAATTGAAACAAGACTTATCTGCAGAGTTCGAGATCTTGGACTTATGCACTATTGTCTTGGAATTGAGTTCTGGAGAGATTCAGATAGCACATTCATGAGTCAGCTCAAGTATGTTGACAGTCTCCTGAAGAAGTTTCATATGGTAGATTGCAAGATTGCAGCCACTCCCATGGAACAGAGTTTGAAACTTACTAAAGATTCAAAAAATCCTACAGTCAATGACAAATACTACAGGCAACTCATCGGATCTCTTATATATCTAACAATCACATGCCGAGATATTTGTTATGCAGTAAGCTCACTAGCACAGTTTATGGCAAATCCAAAACAGTCTCATTGGAATGCAGCCAAAAGAGTCTTGAGATACATCAGAGGTACAAGATAGTTTGGGATAGAATACAGAGGAAGTCATCCACAGTTGCATGGATAGTGTGACAGTGACTATACCGGAGATCATGAGACCAGGAGATCGACACAGGGATATGCATTTTTCCTTGGTCAAGGTGCTATATCATGGTTGTCAAACAAACAGCCAACTATTTCTTTGTCTTCGACTGAAGCAAAATATAGAGCACTCACTACAGGTGCATGTGAGGCTATATGGCTCAGAAGACTATTGTCAGAAACATATTACTTTGATGAGTCAAAGCCAACAACAATATATTGTGATAATCAATCGGCTCAAGCATTGGCCAAGAATCTAGTAAATCACTCCAGGACAAAGCACATTGATGTCAGAGAGCACTTCATCAAAGAAAGAGTGTTACTTGGTGACATCACATTGCAGCATTGTGATAGCAAAGAGAATGTTGCAGACATCTTTACCAAACCACTCAGTAAAGAGCTATTCGAGAAACACCTACTATGACACAGAGGAAGGACATTCCCATTAAAGTGGTGTGATGGAATGTAATGCTCATTCCTTCTTTGATTCCGTAGAATCATCATCTTGAGGAAAGGCCTACTTCATGATGTTGATCTTGAGGGAAGGTGTTGAGAGTTCACGCTCAACATCATGTGATCACGTGTGCATAGCACCATCATGTGATTATATGTGCATAGCACTAACCCTATAGAGTGCTATAAAGGAAAGGGTTAGATTCCCTAACCCTAACCCTAAATGGGTTTGTATATATTCTATTTTTTCAACTAAATCTAGTGTATAGTTAGTCATTTGTGGTGTGCTCTCTAGATGTGCCCTCTCTCCTCATCTCCACTCTTCTCCTCTCCCCTCTTCATATTTTGTCAAGAGCTACTAGCTGGAAGATCTCTACTAGAAGATCTGAGCTGGTACAATGGACTAGGGAGTGTGAAGAGAGTGGGAGAGAAGTAAGGAGTCTCACTTGCGGCTTTCTCACATACATAATAGGGGAATATACACAAAGGTGGAGGCTAAAAACAATTTTTCTCTTCTTAGTTGTGAAAGCCAAAAAGAACTCTCTCTTAGTACAAAAGAATAGGTGAACCCTATATGTGGGTCTCAAACCAAACTCAGCTAACTAAGGTGGCATACTAATTGAGCCACTAACTAGAGTATGGCATGTTTCTTGTTGTCAGTGTTGCACCATTGAACATTGTGATCTCCCACATGTACCACTTCTATGATACTCATCGTATATGTTCTATGTATCAAATGTGAGTAAGATCAAAATGTCTTAGAGATCTTTTGATTTTGTTGAGCCCGAGTTTCAATTGAGAAAGTTGTTAGGGGAAAAGATAATTTGTTGTTCACATTGGAAGGTTCTTATGGAAATTTCATTGTGATGGGCATTATTTGTGTGGCCGATTCTTGCATATCTACCCTGATGATAGATGCCAAATTTATGAGTAAAGAAAGTTATTGTGTGGATCACAATGTGGATTCAGCTTTTGTCATGGTAGGTTCTTGTGTTACTATCTCTTTTTTCAAGACAGGTTCTTGTGTTGTTGCCAATTTCCTGGAAGATGATGCAATAAATTGACATGCCTTTTGATAGACTTGCGATTGAGTAGGTTCTTGTGTTACTGTCTCCCTTTTTGACACAGGTCCTTGTGTAATCAACCGGGAGGTAGATGAATTCTTTTACGTATGATCCTCCTGCATCGGTGCTTTTATCTTATCCTTGCAAGCAAGTTCTCAACTGTTCTTGGCATCTTTGTAGAGTAGGTTCTTGTGTGAGTACTATTGGGTGGCTTGGGGGGTCACTCATAATTATGTAAGTATAGCATGTGGGTTCAACAGAAGGAGTTTTTTAAATCCCATTTTTACACATTTTTCACATACTGAAGGGTATCATATAAAGGGGGTATCCACAGATTGAATAGAAAAGGATCCATTTTATGGAAGGAAAATTTACAAATAAGGGGTTTTATAAATAGGCCTTGAACACACGTGATATATAGAGTTTATACATAGTGACCCCCCCCCCCCGAGCTAGGTGCTAGCATGATTGGCTGGACAGTGTCTTTTTCAGTGCTTGTAAAAGCATCTTTCAAACTGGTTGTGAGACTAGTCATGAGTGTAAATTAAAAAATAAAAAACATGTCCCATGTCCATGATGTGTAACTAACAAAGAAACTGTAACTACCAGTCCCGCTTCTCTTTCTGAAATCTCTCGCTTTGAATATGCAACCTAGAATCTCTCTCTCTCTCTCTCTCTCTCTCTCTCTCTCTTTCTCAATGCTTCTGGTTATTTCTTTGCGTTCTATCTAGCAGCACTTCAAATAGATGCCGAAAGAGGTGAGATGATGAGTGAAGTGGAGTCTAAATATTCCACTACTAGTGAGGACCAAATCAGCTTTTGAAACCAGAGCAGAGTAGCAGCACTTCAAACCAACAAAATATTTGCAAACACTCCTGCTGAATTAACAACATCCCCAGGACCATCAAAGTTCATACTCAGATTTCTTGTCAAAAAATGGTACGTGAAGTCTGTAGAAAACACGTTTTCTTTTCTATTTCTTAAATGACATTGCAAATGAGGATGGGTGGCAATGCTTTATGCTACTTTTTGCAGGTGCGTCTAGTTTATTTGTCTCTGGGACCTGAGGGTGTCAATGCGGAGACATTGAGAGAACTGACCCATCAAAGAGGTAGACATTGTTAGAGAGTATGAGGCTACAAAGAAAATAAAGCAACGACAAAAAGCAAGGGCGAAGCGAGCTATGGCAGATCACGAAAATATTGCATGTGACATGGACAAGAGAAAAAAGATAGCAAATGAGGTTGTTTCCTTCTTTGAAGAACAAACAAGAGGAATGGACTCAAAAACTAGAAAGGATATCTTCAGACAAATCTTGCTTTATCCCAATATCAAGCATTTGCATAGTGCCAACGAAGAAGTTCAATTGTTGCAGGAAGCAATCATAACCAATATATGTGAAGAGAGTGGGAGAGAAGTAAGGAGTCTCACTTGCAGCTTTCTCACATACACAATGGGGGAATACACACAAAGGTGGAGGCTAAAAATAGTTTTTCTCTTCTTAGTTGTGAAAACCAAAAGAACTCTCTCTCTTAGTACAAAAGGAATAGATGAACCCTATATGTGGGTCTCAAACCAAACTCTTCTAACCTAGGTGGCATACTAACTGAGCCACTAACTAGAGTACATAAAGATAGCTGTCATCCAGCTATTATTCATGGGCAGTGTACCAACCGCATGTACCAACCGCATCTGCAGCTAACAAGTCGGTGACATAAATGCACAATGGTCAACCTAGCACATCACGAGTGGAGCTCGATATCTCAACACTCCCCCTCGAGCTCAATCCCACCGATTCCTGCACACCAAGCAGGTCTCTGAACTTGCATAGCTTCTCTGCGCCCAATGCCTTCATGAATATGTTAGCTACCTGATCCTTTGTGCTGACATAAACTAGATCAATAAGACCTACTAGAACTTCTCCTGCACATAGTGGTAATGCACCTTAATGTGCTTTGTTCTAGCATGATAGACTGGGTTATTTGCCAAGTGTATACTTCTCATGTTGTCACAATAAATGACAACTGGCCCAATGCATATCATAAAGCAGCTTATGCAACCAAGCTGCCTCACATGCAACCATTGCTGCACCCCTATATTTAGCCTCTGTGCTCAACAAGGCAATTGTAGGCTGTTTCTTGCTGCTCCAAGTGACTGTAGCACTCCCAAAAGAAAACACATATCCATTGGTAGATCGTCTATCAGAAATACTACCAGCCTAATCAACATCAGTGTATCCATGCAACTGTATCTGAACCCCAGTCTCATAAAATCGTCCATACTGCAATGTGGACTTCACATACCTCAGTATGCGTCTAGCCGCATCCAAATGTAATTTCCTTGGAGCCTGCATAAACTGACTTACCAACCCAACAGCATAGCTCAAATCTGGCCTGGTAATAGTCATATAAATCAAACTTCTTACTATGCATCTGTACATAGTAGGGTCTTCTAGAAGCTCACCTGCCTCTGAACTCAGCTTCACATTCTGCTCCAAAGGAACTGAAATAGGCTTACAGCCTGTCATCCCATATTTGGACAGCATGTCCAATCCATATTGCCTCTGCAAAAGCCATATCCCACTTGTGGATCTAATCACCTCAATGCCCAAGAAGTAACGCAGCTCTCCCAAATCCTTCATCTCAAACTTCTGCTTCAATAGCATTTTCACATGAAGGATATCTTCATCACTATCACCTATGATGATCAAATCATCAACATAAATGACGAGCAACATAATACCTTTCTCTGTTTTTCTCACATAAAGTGAGAAATCTGTCGTGGAAATCTGAAAACCAATAGTGACAAGATACTATCCTATCTTGTCAGACCATGCTCTGGGTGCTTGCTTCAAGCCATACAAGGCTTCCTTCAACCTGCAAACAAACTCGGGATGAACAGCATCACATAACCTGGTGGCTGCTCCATATAGACCTCTTCTTGCAAATCACCATGCAAGAAGGCATTCTTTACATCCATCTGATGTAAAGACCATCCCTTCGATGCAGCCATAGCAATGACTGCTCTTATAGTTGCCATCCTTGCAATCGGACTGAATGTTTCTTCATAATCAATGCCATATGTTTGTGCATACCCCTTGACAACTAATCTTGCCTTGTATCTGCTCACAAAACCATCTGCATTGTGCTTCACCTTATAAACCCACTTGCAGCCAATCTTGGGGGGGTCACTATGTATAAACCCTCTATACCACATGCGTTCAAGGCATATTTCTAAAATTCCTTATCTATAAAATTTTCATTAATAAAATGTACCCCTTTTCTATACAAATCTGTAAATTTTTTCCAAAACTATTTTAAATAGTCCCTTATGTATATTTATTTTTATAAATTTTAGAAATAAAAACATCCTTCTGTTGAACTCACGTGATAGGGTTACATATGATGAGTGACCCCCCCGAGCAGCCAATTGCATTCTTGTCTTTAGGCAAAGGCACCAATTCCCATGTAGCATTTGCTTCCAAGGCATCCATTTCTTCATCCATGGCTTTCTCCCATTTTTCTTTCACCATGGCTTGCTCAAAAGAAGTGGGTTCTGGCTTCAGCTAACCTAGGTGGCATACTAATTGAGCCACTAACTAGAGTACATAAAGATAGCTATCATCTAGCTATTATTCATGGGCGGTGTACCAACCGCATCTGCAGCTAACAAGTCGGTGACATAAATGCACAATGGTCACCCTGGCATATCACAAGTGGAGCTCGATATCTCAACAATATACACAACACCTTAACCCATGTCAAACAACCATGGAGCCATGATGAAGTTTTCTTTGAAAGGTCCATAATGATGATGTTGATGAGTTCTAATGGGCAAGAATGCCAATATTTCAGCATTGCAAAGGCCTCTGCGGCTTTTGGGTGTCCACAAGAGAAACTTCTACTTTGCAAAATCTCGCTTGCCCATCAAAGAATAGGGAATGTTATCGCTATCCTCCTACCAAAGACAACAACAACAATGTAGTAGCATTACACATGAGGTTCAACATATTGTGTCTACATTTTGGACTCAGGAAACATGGGTGTCCCCCAATAATAAAGATGTTTATAGAAAGAGGATAAGGAGAAAAACCTATGTGAAGCACCTTGTCCATCTTCTTGAGGAACCTCAGATCTGTATTTGCCGTCCCATGACTGAGTCATAATGAACTACTACTAGATTGGTTTTTTCCATGATGAATTTCTTCTAGACTGATCACATATTCAAGTGGACCTTCTATTGGAATGCTTTGTCAATGCCGCTTGGTCCTCTTGCATGGCCGTGTCACTCATAGCTCTCTTGTAACTACTTTGAGAATGGTTTGTGATGAATAGCTTTTGCTTGTGCTTTATATTGTGCTTTGCATGTGCTTCAGCAGTGTTAGAAGTGTTTTCACATGTGCCCAGCAATTTGTGTCACTTTAGAAGTGATTTTGCAAGTGCTTTCGAGCTATCTTTTCACTTTAGAAGCTTCTATGGTATTGGATTCATGTTCGGTGTGACTGCTTTACCACTTCTATTCTTTTTTAAAACTACTTTTTGACAGCTTGATTTTTTGACTAGTTGTTAGTGCTTTAGCGAAGCTTTGTGACTTCTTTGGTAGTGCTTTGCATGTGCTTGTTATTGCTTTGGTAGACTACTTGTCCTTTTCTTAACTGCTTTATGAGTTCTTTTCCATTGCTTTCTACTTGTAATGTGCTTTGCATGAAATTTACAAGTTCTCTGTATGCGCTTTGTGACTACTTTGAAAGTTCTTTAACATTGATTTATGGCTACTTGTCCACTGCTTTCTATTTGAGGAGTACTTGACATGTGCTTTTTAGTGCTATGACAATGCTTTAGTGCTGCTTAAATGTCACTGCTTGCTTTTGTGATTGGTTTGGTAGTGTTTTAGCAAAGCTCTATACATGTTTTGGCATGTTATTTGCATGTGCTTTTGACTTCTTAGATTCTGCTAAGAATTGCTTTACCATAGCTTTCTTTTTAAATTTTGTTTTTTGACAGGTTGATTTTTTGACTGTTTGTCAGTGTTGTGGCACTGCTTTTGCAGTGCTTTGCATGTGCTTGTTACTACTTTGGCAGTGCTTTATGATTGCATGTCCTTTTCTTCATTGCTTTATGAGTGCTTTTCCACTACTTTCTACTATTAATGTGCTTTGCATGAAATTTATGTATGTGCTTTGTGCCTGCTTTGAAAGTGCCTTAACATTGATTTTTGGCTGCTTGTCCACTACTTTCTATTTGAAGAGTGCTTTACATGTGCTTTGGAAGAGCTTTGCATGTGCTTTGGCAGTGCTTTGCATGTGCTTTACATGTTCTTTGCATGTGCTTGTTATTGCTTTGGCAATGCTTTAGACTAATTTTCCTTTTCTTGACTACATTATGAGTGCTTTTCCACTGCTTTCTACTTGTAATGTGCTTTGCATGAAATTTACAAGTTCTCTGTATGTGCTTTGTGATAGCATTGAAAGAGCCTTAACATTGATTTGTGGCAAGGGAAGAGTGCTTTATATGTGCTTTGCATGTGCTTTACATGTGCTTTACATGTGCTTTGGCAGTGCTTTGCATGTGCTTGTTACTGCTTTGGCTGTGCTATATGACTGTTTGTCCTTTTCTTGACTACTTTATGAGTTCTTTTCCACTACTTCCTACTTGTAATGTGCTTTGCATGAAATTTACAAGTTGTCTGTATGTGCTTTGTGACTTCCTTGAAAGTGCCTTAACATTGATTTGTGGCAACTTGTCCAACTGCTTTCTATTTCAAGAGTGCTTTACATGTGCTTTGGTAGAGCTTTACATGTGCTTTGGCAGTGTTTTTCATGTGCTTGTTACTGCTTTGGTAGTGCTTTACGACTGCTTTATGAGTGCTTTAACATTGATTTGTAACTACTTTCCCACTACTTTCTATTTGAGGAGTGCTTTACATGTGCTTTTTGTTGAAGAAGTGAAAGGAAAGCATGAAGCTGAACACGAAACAAGAGAATGCATATATAATGAAGAAGGGTGAGGTCCATATGTAGGCACCTCTACATGAGCCACCAAGCTCCACAATCATCTCCTCAATCAGCTCCTAGAATCTCTCAATTAGCCTATGTGGCATCTACCACCACCTAATAGTGTTATGGGCACCTAACTGTGCCTCTAGAGCACACACATAGAACCCAAGGTGTGCCTGGGGCATACTCCTTGAGATATCCCATCAAACCCCCCCTCAAGGGAATGCCTCAGGCTATGTCAAGGATACATCTAGTCACATAGTGTCTCAAGCCATCTCATGGTGGTCAAGGATAAATCTATGGCTAGGATCTCATGCTAGCAAGGGTTCCCAAGGGTGTGAAGTCAAATAAAGGGATACATAAGACCCCCAAATGGTTATCTCCCCTACATGTACATGCACACAATGTCTGCAGGAGGTACCATGGAGCTAAACACATACACATGGCCTACATCATATGGTGACCAGAGGTGTTTACAAAGAACACAATAGTTTATTCCATTCATTTTGGAGGACTATCCAGGCAGAGTAACTTGACTCAACATAAAAGAGAGATATGGAGCATATGTGGAGCTAGTTCAAAAAGCATAATCATCATAGGAGGCCTCATCTTGTTGAGGCACATCAACTGAAAGTAAATTGGCAGTTTCTGGTTTTGTAGTTGCTTCCTTTTTTGCCTTACAAAACTTTTCATGGTGATTGTTTTTGCCACAATATTTGCAAGGATTGATCTTGAAGAAATCTTTTGAGAGGTGATTAGTCTTCCCACAATGTTTGCAAGGTGGAAACTTGCCCATTTGAGTTTTTATGGCATAGGCTATGTCATTGCCTCTCCGGAGTTCCTTGTGCCTTTCTTATTCTTGAAGAGCAGTAATAAGACCTTCAAGAGTAGGATTAGGAAGATTTTTCAATGTGGTGACAACATGATCATAATCTTCAGGCATACTTTTGAGCAATACTGCCATTGCATCATCCGTAGTGATTGGAGAGTTGATAGAAGCAAGATGAGTCATGAGACTCCGCATGTGATTGACATGGGCAGCCAAGGGAGTGCCACTAGCCATCTTCAATTCAAAGAAAGCAATCTTAAGTGAAAATTTTGAGATGTGAGAGCTAGCACCAAAAAGAATATCAAGCTTTTGCCAAGCTTCAGAAGGAGATTCCATATTAGAAATGTGATGAATATAGTCATCTCCTAAGCCAAGAGCAATAATGCCATAGGCTTTCTCCTCTCTAGCAAGATCTCATGCTGGGCGTGTGGGAGCTGAGGATTCTCCAGCATTAGAGGCTGTTGAAGAAGAAGTTGAAGCAGGTTTGACAAGCCCCTAGAGGTTTTCCCTCATCAATGCAAACTTAATTTTCATCTGCCATGTGTGAAAGCCTTTACCATTGAACTTATCAATATTCAAGAAGGTAGCCATGAGAGGGTCTAACCCGAAATGGGCAGTGTCTACTCTCTTACAAGGCTACAAAAAGCTAAAAAGCTTCAAAGTACAAGCATTTGGTGTAGCAAAGACTTGTAGCCAAATCCCATAATAAAAATCATAATGGAAATGATACTTCAACTTGCATGCTTCATAGAGGTGGCTAAATGAAAGTATTTCAAGCAAATCCAGGTATAGCAACCTAAAGAAAAGTTGTAGCCACAATTGTACTGATGCTATTCAATACTTTAAAGTATCAGAAATGCCAAAGTAGCATCTAATGTAGCACCAAATTCACAACACTGTCAAAACTGTCCAAAACAGAGGCCTGATTTTGGAGGGCTTGTATCTCACTCTTCAAGGCAAAGAAAAGAGGGATTTTTAGGTAGAAATAAAGTTGGTATACCAGAGAAGAGCCACTGAAGAGGAAAGTTGAAATGCCGCGTCACGTTGCCATAGTTAGGAGCTTGATTATCGACTGGTTTTTTCACGTTTTATCCCTCCTTGGTGGACCATTTCACTTCAAATTTGGATAGGGGCTAGCTCATGTTGTTGTGCAAGCGTGGCTCAAAGGAATTTTGAAATGGTTGCTCCAACAAGTCGTATTGCACAAAATGGCATCAGGAAGAGAGTGGTTTGTTGCGCGGGTCTGAGGGCACCATTCCCTAATTGCTCTAACATGGAAGATTGCCTATATGAAGGGTCTCTCCAGCCAGAAGGACTCTAGAAGAGGTTGCCTATAGGAGGAGAATTCAGCCCTCCAAGTGGTTGGGCAGAAAGGGGCAAAATGGAGAGGAAGGTGGAGAAGAAGAAGAAGAAGATGATGGGCTCAAGGAGGATCATAGTGCTCTGATACCATGCTGAAGAAGTGAAAGGAAAGCATGAAGCTGAACACGAAACAAGAGAATGCATATAGAATGAAGAAGGGTGAGGTCCATATGTAGGCACCTCTACATGAGCCACCAAGCTCCACAATCATCTCCTCAATCAGCTCCTAGAATCTGTCAACCAGCCTATGTGGCATCTATCACCACCTAACAGTGCTTATGGGCACCTAACTGTGCCTCTAGCACACACACATAAAACCCAAGGTGTGCCTGGGGCATACACCTTGAGATATCCCATCACTTTTCAGTGCTATGAGAATGCTTTAGTGGTGCTTTGTCTGTATGCATTTTTTGCATGTTATTTGCATGTGCTTTTGACTTCTTAGATTCTTAGCTTTTAATCACAAAAAGCGTACCAAGACCAAATGTGCTACCACCCACATAGAATATTCCTCAGAGTCCTAAAGTCTTTGTCTCCTTTTCACTATGCTGGGAATCTTCATCTTGATCTTGTTGTGTAGAGTCCCAATCCTCATGGCACATGAAAAGAAACCCCCAATGTAGCCACAATGGCAAATTTATTGTGTTGTGTGCTAGCCTTTGATGAAATTATAGATCTTTCCAAGTATAGTTCTGTAGCCAAGGGAACAAGATGAAGAGGAAGAGAGGATTACTATCTCCTAAGTGTACAGGAGATCTATAATTTCAAGCATGTGTTGTGTGCTAGCCTTTGATGAAATTATAGATCTTTCCAAGTACACTTCCACAACAAGTGGATATGAAGAGGAAGAGAGGATTACAAAGAATATCACTATCTACTAAGATGGTATGGGAGATATCTATAATTTTGTGGAAGACTATATAGTGGCTTTCTTTTCATGTACTGAAGATGTGGACTATCATATGCTAGTTAATGCTAGTTAGGACCTAAAGTATGATTCTAGGGACCGTATGGGAGATATCTATAATTTTGTGGAAGGCTATGTAGTGCCTTTCTTTTCATGTACTGAAGATGTGGACTGTCATATGCTAGTTAATGCTAGTTAATGCTAGCTAGGACCTGAAGTATGATGCTAGGGACTTGGTTTTTAAATCCTTGAAAGCAATCATCATATCAAGAGATTTTTTCCCAAGTCCTTTACATGTTTTTTGGCAGTGACTGCTTGTCCTTTTCTTGATTGCTTTATGAGTGCTTTTCCACTGCTTTCTACTTGTTGTGTGATTTGCATGAAATTTCCAAGTTCTCTATATGTGCTTTGTGAGACTGCTATACAAGTTCTCTGTATGTCCATGGAGTGCTTTACATATGTGCTTTGATTTCTATCCATGGAGTGATTTCTATCCATGATTTCTATCCAACTGTGTCGCCTTTGTTTTGTGCACTTTTAGCCGGAAAAGTTATCGAGACCAAAGGCTAGAGGCTAAGTATGGCGACGCTCAAAGGCCATAGAGAAGAGGAGATCATGAGGGCGAAGGGATGTCATAGGGGTGAAAAAGGAATTAGAAGTGGAGGGAAGGAAAAGGGAGACTATGACACAAGGGGAAAGGGAGAGGGGGAAGAGAAGCATGTACATGATAGGAGGAGGAATGTTGAGATGTAGACATCAAGGGAAGTGAACCATACTTTATTTGAAAGAAGGGATGAGAGGGAAATATCAAAATACTAGCTAGGTGGCTTTACAAGAATGAGCGTGTCTCATCAAGGAATAGCCCCTTCCTTTTATAGCCAAAAGAGGGGGTCTCTCCTCATTAATGTATCCTCCCACATGCATGGTGTGTGTGGAAAAGTCTCCCATGTGGGCTAGGTGGTTACGCACTCTCAATTGTGTGCGACAACCCTTTGCCTCAATTTTCCACATAAATCAAGCCCCATATCTCAAGTCCATGATACTCCCTTGGTCTCTTTCCAATTTTATAATATGTTCAAACCTCTAGGAGGACAAGTGGAGGGTTGGCACAAGGAATCTTGCCACCTCATCCTACTTTCCCCATTATTTAACTAGCTCTCTTGGTCCTTCTATACCTCCCCCACATGGGCCTATCCCATAGGGAGGGAATAACTCAATATAATAGCCATCTCCACCTATTTTATATTGCTTCTCCCATGGACTTTGAGCCATATCTCACTAAATGCAGCCTAGGTGGAGGGGTGGCACATGGAGGAGCCATGCCACCTTGCATTTTATAATATTACTATCATGGATTATGTACAACACACCTTATGGGTCCTCTTACATGGAAGGGTGGCACATGGTCATGCCCTGCCACCTCAAACTTGGGCCCTATGCACACCATATTTTATTATACTATTGCCACATATACAAACACACATACATATTAATGCCTTTTTCCTTAGACAATTTTATCCATAACAGTTCCCCCCCCCAGGCAGGGAATGTACAGCATTTCCATGCCTGGGACCATCACGCACAAAGAAAGGCTTGAGGTAACGCTTGTTGATCACCTTCTTGCCATATGGTTCATGCAGCTCCTAAACTTGTACAGACCCATTGCTTCGTTCTTTGATGACTTTGTATGGACCAGCCCACAGTGGCAGAAACTTCTTATCCATTTGGTGGTCCAATCTATTATCAAAGCATAGCACAACATCCCCCTCAGCAAAGTGTCTTTCCCATCCCTTGCAAATCTTAGCATCCAATCGGGCCTTTTATCGATTCTTTTGGTTGATGTAGTGCAAGGCGTCGGGTCTCATCTAACTTCTCAAGTTGTACCAATCTGGCCTCTACATGTTCATCTTTTGTCATCCTTTGTTCCTGTGCCAACCGGAATCTCTATCTCTAGTGGTAAAACTACCTCAGTACCATACACCAACTCAAAAGGGGTGTGACCTGTAGATGTTTTATGAGTGATGTTGTATGCCCACACGGCTTCAGTGACCTTCTGATCCCATTGGCTCCTATTCCCTGCGGCCATTTTTCCCATGGTTTTACAAAGGAGGCCATTGGTCCACTCTGTTTGACCCATGGATGCTGGATAATAGATGCTAGAAGTGTGATGATCAATGCCCATGCGATCCATAACTCCACTGCTTCATTTAAGAATGGACTCCCATGGCCAGAGACTATCTCCATGGGTGTCCCAAACCTTGTGCAGATACGTTCAAATATGAAATTTGAAACTGCCTTGCCATTTGCAGCAGAGAGGGCAATAGCTTCAGCCCACTTAGTGACATACTGAGTGGCTACCAAAAGATACTTCTTTTTGCGGGCAGTCATGGGCAAGGGCCCGACAAAATCTATTCCCCACTTCTGAAACGGATGGATGGACATCACTGGGTGATGTTGCCCGGGATGCAAATCCTTCCTACCAAAGAATTGACATGGTTCACAGGTTTTGCAATACAAAGTGACATCCTTGAACAAGGTCGGCCAATAGTATCCAGCATGTAAAATCTTCTTAGTTGAATAGTCACTGGCATAGTGGCCTCCACAAAATCCATCATGATAATGCTTCAATACCTTAGGCACTTCATCTGCATCAATGGCCCGTCTGAGTACCCCATCCATGCCTTGACGGTACAACACCCCATCAAGGAGGGTGTAGCGCCTACTATCTCTACGGATCTTCTTTCTCTCATAGCTAGTAATTTCTGAAGGAAAGGAGAAAGTGGTCAAAAACTTGTAGATACCACCATACCAAGGATCCCCAACTTCTATGGCTGCTACAAGGGTTACATCAAGGCACTCCTCTAAATCAATCAAATCAATTTTTTCAAGTTGGAACAACCCCCTTTTACAATTTTGAAAGAAAAATCATATTCTTGTAGAACTGCCAACCATTTGGCCAACCGGCCCATGGGATTTGGTGATTGAAGAACCTGCTTTGCAAGCCCAGTGTCAGTGAGTATAAAGAAGGACCTTCTAGCCACATAATGCTTAAATTTCTCAATGCAAAACACCAAAGACAAGGCATGCTTGTCGGCCTCTGAATAGCGTCGCTCGGTGTCGAGCAATTGTCGAGAAGCAAATCGAACGGGATACATGAACCGATCCTCCCCTTGCTGGAGAAGAATACCTGCCAGAGTGTGCTCACCAAACCCAGGATTGATATAGAAGGTCTTTGACCAGTCTGGATTGCGTAGAATGGGTTCTGAAGCCAGAGCATTCTTGATTTGTGCAAACCCATGATCACAATCCTCATCCCAAGAGAAATCGACCCCATCTTTTAATAGCATAGTCATGGGCCGTGTCAAAGCAGCATATTGATCAATGAAGCGACGATAGTATCCTGCTAGATTGACAAATGAGCGTACCTGACGTTTGGTTGTAGGTGGGGAGAGCTTGAGGATGGCTTCTACCTTCTCAGGGTCAGGCTTGATGCCCTCGGATGAGACAACATGTCCCAATAACCTCCCTTGAGTGGCTCCAATGGTACATTTCTCAGGGTTGAGACTACCATTTGCATCATTGACCCTTTGGAAGGCCAATCTAACTTTCATGATGTGCTCCTTACGTGATGAGAATATACAAAAATCATCTAAAAACACCTCCAAGAAATCCCCCAAATAAGGAGCAAACACCATTTGCATAAATCTTTGAAAGGTGGCAGGAGCATTGGTGAGGCCAAATGGCATTACTTTGAATGCAAATGTCCCCCAGGGTGTGGCAAATGTGGTTTTAAGCACATCTTCCTCGGCAATTCTGATTTGATAAAATTATTATACTATTGCCACATATACAAACACACATACATATTAATGCCTTTTTCCTTAGACAATTTTATCCATAACAGCACCAGCATAGGTTGAGTTCTTCTAGTGATTCAAGGAAAATTCTCTAGAGATTAGGATTTAGCAACACTTGTTTGAGTGCTTGAAGCCCTATTTTGTTCAAAAGATGAAGGACAGGTACACATGCTATTGCATTTATCATGTACAAATTTATTTTTTGAAGGATGCAAAGTTAACCAACACATCTGAGGACCAAGAGTTTTGGGATTCATGGAGCATGCTGCAACTATGACTGTAAGCTATGTGAAAATAGCAAAGGAGAGTGTGGCTACAAAGCTGTTCAACATGCTAATATGGGTGTCACTAGTCTTTGGAATTCTATGTTGTGTCCCAAACCTCTTGAAGCCTACTACCACCATCGTGAGTGTCTTTTGGGTGACTATAAAAAATGTGGCCCACGCAAAATGTCATGATGCCCATGCAAGATGAATTTTGTTTCACCTTTTGAATTTTGTTTCCAAAAAGGTGATGGTGAAGTTCTTCCAGAATGTGGACATAGGAACCATGGTGCAAGGGCAAAAGAAGCAGAGGAAAGACCTTGTTGGCAAGGAGACATATTGCAATGAACTTATATAGTTAATGAAGACTCACCTCAAAATATTTATCAAGCATAATTACACTTGCAGGTGGCAGGCTAAAGACTGTCTGCTGAGGTTTCCCAAAGATGTTGTGGTTTCAATGGTGGACTTCACAGAGAACTATTGTTTCAAGGAGAAAAATGAGATTCAATCCATGCACTAGTACTCTAGCCAGGTTACAATTGTTTCCACATAACATATGTTCGTATTGGATTCGAGGTGAAGAAGACATTTCATTTTTTCATTTCAGATGACAAGGTGCACGACACCCTCTTTGTCCATCATTGTTTTATGCTGCATCATAGGTGGTTGTCAGATCAGCGAGGCCATTTGCCCTAGCATAGTATGGCATTGATTTCCTATGTATAATCATGCATTCACTCATCAACATCACTATAGTTTCATTGAGGAAATGAGTTCCTCAGTCATCATTGCTGACTAGCTCTAATGGGCATCCAAACCGGGGGACGAGCATTTTCTAAGTGAAATCTTCCGAGCGTCCGAGCGAAGGAAAAAAAAAGCTTCCAACTATGCATAAATATGGCAAAAATCGATCAGAAGAAAACATAGTTTCACTTAGAAATATGCAAAGTATTATAGCAATGCCTATTTATACAAAAATCTTTAGGTGAATCTGTAGGAATGGTGAGAGCATAATGGGATGGCTTTTGAAGAAACCCACATGTAGAGTAGACTTCTCTATGAAAATTCCCTTATGATCCTTCTTACAACTTTTACTTAATAGGGGGTGACATTGGAAACCCTCTCTCAACCTATCTTCATGAAAGAGTTTCTTCAAAGAAAACTCATTGAAGCAAGCCATCCAGGTAGTTTCGCCAGCGAAACCCCTTTGAAGCAAGTCTCCCAAGGTAGTTTCGCTGGCAAAACTACCTTGGACAGCACTTTTAAAAGTGACATAACTTTCATATCCAATGTCCAAATATAGTCATTCAACCACTCAAATTGATCGGAACACCCCATTTGAGCACACCTATGGAGTTATATTTTGGAAAATCTTTCATATATAGTATTAAATATTACATGTATTTTATGAGAGTGATATATAAGCCCAAGTTAATACTTATTTATAGTAATTTAAACTTCTTTAGAAACATGTCCATAAATATGCTATAAAAACACTAAAAAGATATTGCCATATGATATAAATGTGTTAATAAGTAATTATATATGCATAGTATTACTACATTGAGAGTGATTATGAGGAATGTTTCTTAAAGGAATCAACACTTTTTTAAGGTAATAACAGGGGTACAAAGGGATGTCTCTAAATAAGAAAATTATGTTGTGTAAAAATGAATGAGTGACTAGTCTGTATATTTTTATGATAAAGGGATCTAGTTCTAGTGAAAATAAAAGTGTAAAAACCATGTTTCCTAAAGAAAAACATTTTTAAAAATCTCTTGAAAAACACGCTCGGATAAACCTGCTCATAGGTTTTTGCTCGTAAAATTGACGCATCCTCCAAACCGTATGATAACTTGCTCGTATAAGAACTTATCGATGGATCTCAAATCGGCATTCATGGTGGCTATCCCTTCTACCCACTTGGTGAAGTAGTATGTCGCCAAAATAATGTATCTGGCCCATGTTCCTTTAGCTATTGGGCTTATTGGTTGGATAAAATCTATGCCCCATTTCTCAAAGGGCTGAACATGGAATATTAGATTCCAATCTCGGGCTCGTAATATCGATGCAGTGGCTAGGTCTAGTTTGAGGGTTTCGAAGGATTTTTGACATTCCTTGGTCCACTCAAAGTCTACTAACAGTTTGTATAGTGGCTGGGCTATGTCTGCATAGAATAGAATGAACCTTTGATAGTAGCCTGTGTGGCTAGTATATTGCTGCACTCCCTTGGTGACTTTGTTATAGTCCGTGGAGATACCATTCTAGGACACTATGTGGCCAAGAATTATGCAATGTTTAACCCAAAATTGGCACTTAAGGGAATTTAGGGATATACAATTCAACCGGCACTTTTCTAGGACTAGTCTCAGGTATCTTAGGTGATCATCCCGAGTTCATGCACATGTCATCCAAGAAGACTTCCACGAATTCCCTTAGGTACTCCTTGAACACAATGATAATCAACCATTGGAAGGTGCCAGCTGGTGCATTGTTCAGCACAAATATCATTACTCTAGCCACATGTACACCCCACTTGGTTGCAAAGGCTGTTTTGTGTTGATCATGTGGAGTGATGGACACTTGATTGTACCAATAGTATCCATCTAGGAAGCTATAGGCTTCCTTTCTAGCTACCCTTTCCAGAACATGTTCCATGAATGGCAAGGGGTAGTGGTCGTGCTTGGTGGTGGCATTAACTTTTTTTAGGTCTACACATACTCAAAACTTTCCATTCTTCTTCAGGACTATCACAAAGGGTGACACCCAGTTTGCATGCTTGATCTCATAGATGAATCCTCCATATATGAGTTCTTATATTTCCTCCCTCACTATGAGCGCATATTTGGGATTCATAGGGTAGGGACATTGACACACCGGCCTGGCAGCGTCGAGCATGGGTATTGTGTGTTGCATGACTTCAGCAGGCACACGTTTCATATATGTGTATTTCTAGGACACACCAGCCTGGCAGCGTCGAGCATGGGTATTGTGTGTTGCATGACTTCAGCAGGCACACGTTTCATATATGTGTATTTCTAGGCCATACAGTCCTTGTACTCTTGAAGGAGGGCTATTAAAGCATTCTCCTTATTGGAGGTGAGATTTTTGGCGATGAATACCGGTTGGGGGTCCTAACCTTCCCGTGCCAGGTTTACCTCCTTGACTCGAGCTGGGCTGTCATATCCTTGGAAGCACCCGTCTTCCCGAGATCTCTTGGCATGTTGGTATAAGATCTTGCAATCCTCGATCATGTAGGCCTTGTAGCGGGTTGGTACCTCTCGTAGATCCTCCTTCTCTTCACCTTCCTCTTCTACTACTTTCTGGGGGGTAGTCCTCTTGGCCCTAGCCGAGATTTTGGATATTGGGAGTTTCAGACCTGAGGGGGCTCTTTCATGGCTCTTATAGAGCCAACTCAAGAGGTTACCTTGCTTACCCTTACTCCCCAATTAGAGGAGCTCATGGTAGTGGCACCCACATATGCTAGCTAGTGGAGGTCTGATTTGACCCTTACTATCCCCTTGCTCACCTCATGTGGTTTGAGCATGTTGAACATCCTAAGGGGAACCACTAGGGTCAACCTCTTGAGTTTGGGCATTGTCACTTGGAACCCTATTCTCTCTGGGACATCAATGTTGGCCAGAATGTGCATCCAGTTCTAAGAGAATTTTGGCTTCGGGAGAGGGGCATACCAAAATTCATCGGACTCTTTCTCATCCTCTTCCTTCCCATAGGGTTGAAACAGCTTCAAGGGTGTTGTCCAGATGGTTGTGTCATATTCTGTGGCAAATAGTTGTCCTGAAAATGGGTGGGTCTTGTAGGTGCACAAGTCCACCTGCATGATTTGCTCCTTATGCCCCAAATAGATTTTGTTGGTGCACCAATCGTGTACGATCTTGAAAATTTGCAAGAAGGGCCTAAGATGGCTTCATATCCCGGCTGTTGGGTAAAGTCCATGACTACAAATCTGACAGGGTACTTGAAGCAAAATACTTTGATGTTAATACCGGTGAGGACTCCCAAGGGTTCTGCAGTTCTGCCATTGGCTAAATTTACCACCAGATGGGTCTGCTTGAGTGTAGGTTTTCCCCACTTCACACGACATTCCTTGGTATAGACACTCACTCTGCTCCCCCATCTAGGATGTCTTCCACCTTTTGGTGCTAGTAGGTTATGGGAATAGCTGCGTTAGTGTCATCACCTTCGAAGTATTGGCCTAACTTATTGATCAGAATCTTGGGTAAGTCACGTCCCTCCTCTAGCGATTGATCAGCCTTGGGGCTAGTAGGTCCTAGGTGCAGGAATCGTCCATTCATCCAGTTTGATAGGTCTTGCCAAAGGGTGGGATTACCTCTTAACAAGGAGGCGATCAGCATTTTCGCCTCGGTAGAGAGGAAGGCCACCAACTAGGCTCTATCGCAGCATTCCTGAGAGGTCTCTCTATCCACTGATAGCAGATCATTAAAATTATAAAGCTCTCCTTCTTTCTATTGGTTTTGCAATACTGGGTTCTCTTGGAACATTCGTTGCATCAAATCTGGAGCATATGACTTACCGAAGGTGGAACGTTCCTCTTCTTCTATCCTTTTTGGCACCCTAAGTGCCTTTGTCCCTCTGTGAATGGCCAAATGGGCTGGATGGATGGTATTCGACCCTTTGCGAGCCTTGAGTCTATGCTCTAACTTTTCCTAGCATTCCCATACCAAGCCCTGAGCCTCTATTACATATTGTTTTTCCAGGGCGGATCCACATAGGTTCCCTTATATGGGGGTGGGGGTGGGGGTGTGAGGCCTCGGGCTTGCACTAGCTTTTTTACATCTGAGTATGGAGGTGCACCCGGGTCACCCTGGGAGGAAGTCTGTCTAGAGTAGGAGGTGGCAAGGGTGGTTGTCTCCTCATGAATGAGCACCTAGTCAGCCCCCTCACCTACCCATATGGTTTTCTTGGACCGGGTTCGCGGTGGTTGAGACACCTCAAGATTTTGTGATAGAGGCTCTTTGCCCATCCTTGCATGTTTCTTCATTGCCCTACCCATGGCTTTGGCGTGCATCCTTGTGACGACCTTCAAGGGTACCACTGCCACCTGTCCATGTTTAATAGTTAGCAAGTTAAGGCTAGTACTCTTAGGTGGGGTGACCGGAGTTGTTGGTCTTCTCAAGGGTGTAGGGCCTGTCATCCATGGAACCACTAGGGTAATATCCCTATAAGGGTAGTCCTTTAAGAAATGTGGCCCCTGCAACTTGAAGCATGATACCGAAGGGTTTGCAGAGCCCTTATAAGGGCACTCACCTGCCCTGCGTGGACCCTAGCAACTAATATAACACTGGATCAGAGGTCTTCAAGCAACAGATTTCATGTCTCTCACCCTTGTGGTCAAGGGGGCAGTCTGCAACACTAGGACTTGCTGATCCTCATGTAGGAGGTGGTGACTTAGGGTGCCACTTCCTTCCTCATAAGGGTAATAGTTGAGGTGACAGTGGTCCAGATCCCCCGTTCCTCCCAATCATTCCTCTACCAATACTTGATTGACGAGAGTTATACGGGGTGGGGGAGGTTGGGGACCTAGTATGGGCAGTGGTAGGGGATCCTGTTGTGCTATGTACTATCTTGGGCTAGCCAAAGGGGCACCTTGTGCATTCATACAGTTAGGTGGGGCCGTCAGGGCTAGTGAGGGTCTCGCTCAGTACATAGGTTGGGGCAGGGACCTCCGAAATCAGCATTGGGAGGTTTCATGGTTTCCCCATCTATGACAGTGTGTGCAGTAGAGGGCTTGCCTTGCCCTAAGGTGGGGGCACTCATTGGAGGGATGGTTGCCATTACATATCCCGCATCACACGTCTCTCCATGGTGGAAACAAATGGGAGTTTTTCTTTTTTCAAAGAAGAAACAAATGGGGGTTACTCGTCAGCACCTCCTTGGAGGTCCCTGACCTCCACTGTTGGCCCAATTGATTCAGCAATTTGAGCTAGCTTGCTCATATCCAAGCCCTTGGGTTCGTTGTTCCCCTTCTTGGTCAGCTCCACACTGGAAGACCTTATCGATGGTGATACATCTGATGGGGTCAGGGTTTTGTCTTGTGTAACCTTGTTGATCATATTATCACTTATACGGATAGCCGCCTTACTACATAGTTCAAAGGATGTAGGATTCATAACCATTAGGTGGTCATGCACTTTCGGGTATACCAATCCGATGAGGAAGCGAGGAAACAATCGTTCGTCGCTCATATGGTTCGCAACGAGAATTGAGGTGCTTGATTCTAACTATGTAATCCCGAAGGGATTCTTTGTCATTCTGCTTCACCTCATAATAACTTATTAATTAGAATCCACTAATGTCCACTAGGGGCGGAGGGGTGAATCGTGCAATGAATGCTTTCCTCAGCATCTCCAAGTTAACATTTTCTTCTAGGTTGAGATCCCCATACCATTGACTGACACCAAACACATTAGCCATTTCTAGATCTCCGGGAGCACCAAAGGCTTCACATATCTACTCAAATTGCTCCACATGGAGACCATATCCCCTTCCCCAAGGAATTTGGTCATCAACTTGGAGATGGCTATGGGTCAACTCTTCAAGGGATTAATGATCGCTGCTAGAAGCACGAGTGCAATCGGAGGTGGTGTGTCCCCCCTTCCTAGCGCATTCATCAAGATGTGCATCGCCTCATCTGTTGACTCTGTGCCAACATGAACTTACGTAGAAAGAGAATGTGATACAACTTTGTGTTACAACTTTTTGTTACAACTTTGTGATACAACTTTGTGTTACAACTTCTACATGTAGAAAGAATTGTGTTACAACTTTGTGATACAACTTTGTGTTACAACTTCTACATGTAGAAAGAGAATGTGTTACAACTTTGTGATACAACTTTGTGTTACAACTTCTACATACGACTACAACTTTGTGTTACAATTCCTACATGTAGAGAGAGAAGCTCTCCAACTTGTATAAATTCCCCATAATGGAATGAAGCCCACACTCTTTGGGCCATTGTGTTGAGTCTACTTTGGTATTCCAAGCATTTGTCTCAAGTGTCCATGCTTCCTTGCACTCCACGTCCAAAAGCATGTCCTAACCTTGCAACTCCTCCTCCCCTCTCCTCCAACCTTGCAACCCATCCTCTCCCTCTCCTCCTCCCTCCTCCTTCTTCCTTCTCCTCCTCCCCCCTCCCTCCTCCTCCTCCTCTCTTCTCCTCCTCCTCCTCTCTCCTCCTCCTCCCTCCTCCTCCTCCCTCCTCTCTCTTCTTTCCCCCATGCTTTTACACCTTCTTCCTCTCCCACTCCTATGCTCCCCCTAAACCCTTTGTTTCTCAACCCTTAAAACTCCATGATCTACTAGGGAGATGAGTTCTCCACCATGGACTCCTTCTAAACCTTGGAACCTCCTTCTAAACCCTGGAACTCCTTCTAAACCCTGGAACCTCCTTCTGAACCCTGGAACCTCCTTCTAACCCTGGAACCTCCTTGTAGCCCTTAAACTCCTCCTAAACCCTACAATCCCCAATGAAGGCGAAAGCCTTCATTACCTCAATCATGATGATACATGTTCCTTTTGCATATGCATGCACTATGTTTGCTCACCACACTTAAGCCTACGTCTCTCACCGGAACATGACTCGAGGTCCTAAGCTACACGTATACTACCAACGACAACCCCAATATATCTATACGTGACAAAAGGCCTCGGAACCCTGATACTGAGAGAACCCTGCTCTTCCTACGAAAGCAGTAGGAAGAGCCAACATGAGTGCATGTGATGTGTCTAACTATATGCTTATTTGTGGAATTTATTAGGGAAACTAAGACTCAAACATCCCTAATATGAAATTTATTAGGTCTTCCTAAATGTGCAAAAACGTGCATATGCCAGTGAGTGTGCGTGTAACAATCTAGTGCAAATTATATGTGCAAAAACGTGCATATGCTAGTGAGTGCTCGTGATACAATCTAATCCTAACTAAGGAAGACTTGGTTTCCCAAATCTTCATTTTTGTTGGGGATGGCTTGCGTGTTGATGTAGTAGCACTTCAGTCAGCTCCCATTTACTATTGTGTTGAATTGGGCTTCATCCAGTGTTTCTAGCAACACAGCTCCGATGGGATTCATCTTTTGTACTCGATAGGGTCCTTGACCTAGATACTTCAGTTTTCCATTATGTACTTTGGCATTGTATAACAGGACTAAGTCACCTTCCTTGATGTCTTTAGCTTTCAGATTTCTATCAAACCATGCCTTTCTTCTGTATTTTTCTATTGTCATGGCATGGTAGGCGACTAGTCTTGTCTCTGTATGCTTCTCCAACTGATAGAGCCTTTCTTTCAAGGATTTATGGTCACCCATGCATTCCTGTACTGCAATGCGTAGACTTGGTATTACAAATTCGAGTGGGACCACAGATTCAAGGCCATACACCAATTGAAAAGGTGTGTTCCTTGTACTGACCTTGAATGTGGTTCTATATGCCCATAAGGCAGCATTCAGTTTCTCTACCCAATCAGAACGCTATGGTTCTACTACCTTGGTCTTGGTGAGGATACTGCATATTATTTTGTTGGTGGATTCTGCTAGTCCATTCCCTTGTTGGGGGTAGTAGGGTGTGCTTTTTCTATGGATTACCATGAAGCCAAACAAGAGTTCTTGGATTACCTCATTGACAAAATGAGTGCCTCGATCCGACACAATTTCAATGGGCCATCCGAATCGGGTGATCAGATTTTCATATAAGAGTCTTGCTGTGCTTTTGGCATCTGCCTTTCTGACTGCTTTAGCTTCAACCCATTTTGTAAAGTAATCAGTGGCCACAATGATGTAGCATGCCTGTGTTCCTTTTGCTACTGGATGTATGGGACCCACATAGTCAATCCCCCATTTTTCAAATGGTTTTTGTGCAACAATTGGTGTTAGGGGATTGAAGTCTTTGTGTTGTGGTTTAATAGTCCGTTGGCATACATCACAGCCTTTTACATATTCATAGGCATCTGCCCATAGTGTTGGCCACCAGTAGCCTGCGAGGAGAACTTTTCTTGCTGTGGCTTCCCCTTGGAAGTGTCCTCCTACAATGCCTTCATGGACTTCACTCAGGATTCGCATGATCTCATGAGGCATCACACATCTTCTTAATATTTGGTCCTTGCCCATCTTGTACAGTTGTCCTGCAATGAGTTGATAGGGTGCAGCCTTTAGAATCAATTTTCTGGCATCTACTGCTTTCATGTCAGGGGGTGGTCTTCCTGCCATCAAGTACCCAATGATATCTCCTTACCACTCTAGAATAGCATCTATTTGAAATAGTGTGGCATCTGGTAAGTTGTCTTCTACTCCAGTGGCTTCTTCTCCTGACTTGACTCGAGACATGTGATCGGCAATGTAGTGTTGGGCACCTTTGCGGACCACGATTTCGAAGTTGAATTCTTGAAGCAAGAGGAGCCATCTGGTTATTCTTCCTGTTGTACATGGACAGTTCACAAGATAAAGCAATGCTTGATGGTCGGTGTATAAGACAAAATCATTTGCCAATAGATAGTGCCGAAATTTCTTTACACTATACACCATTGCTAGGGCTTCTCTTTCTGTGGTTGTATAGTTGATCTCTGCATCATTGAGTTTTTGACTGGCAAAGTAGAAGGGGTAGTCTTTCTTATGTTCACCAGGTTGACAAAGCACACTCCCAATTGCATACTTGGATCCATCAGTATGAACATGAAAATCAATATCCCAATTGGGAGATATAAGGATGGGTGGTGTGATTAGGCGCCACTTTAAAAGCTCAAAGGCTTGGTCGCACTCTTCAGTCCATAAGAACTCCACTAATAATTTGTAAAGTGGTCTAGCTATCATGGCATACCGCAATATAAATCTTCTATAATAGCCAGCATGTCCCATAAAGACCTATACACCTTTGGAATTTGTAGGAGGAGGCAATTCCATGATGATTTTGATTTTGTCCATGTCAGTTGCAATCCCATGTTGAGAGACGATGTGTCCCAAGACAACTCCGTGGGTGACCATGAACTGGCATTTTGTTGGATTTAGGGAGATGCCATACTCCCTGCATTTGATTAGTACTTCTTCAAGACATTTGAAGTGGTCCTGTTTGTTTGAATGGATGCACAAATCATCCAAGAACACCTGTAAAAACTTATTCAAAAATGACTTGAAAGCTGTGAACATGACTTGCTGGAATGTGGCTGGGGCATTACAAAGGCCGAATGGCATGATTCTATATGCAAAAATACCCCATTCTGTAGAAAATGTTGTTTTTGATTAGTCTTGAGGAGCAATTTGCACTTGGTTATAGCCACTGAAGCCATCCAAGAAGCTATATATTTCGGATCCTGCCACCTTTTCCAACACTATTTCTGTTAAGGGTAGGGGATAGTGATCCCTAATTGTGGCAGCATTCACATTTTTTAAGTTTATGCATATTCTGAGCTTCTTGTTGCGTTTAGTTACAATGACAATGGGTGAAACCCAATCAGTGTGCTCTATCTCGTAGATGAATCCGGCATCTAGGAGTTTTTCCAGCTCGTCATAAACCATGGTGCCGTATTTAGGATTTGTGCGATAACGTCCACATACCTTAGGGTGAGAACCTTCCCTTATAGGTATCGTGTGTACTACCACTTCTGGTGAAATTCCTTTCATCTCTTTGTATGACCATGCTAGGTAGTCATGGTATTCCATTAGGAGTTCTTTCAGTTTGGTTTCATCTTCTTGACGAAGTTGTTTCCCAATGAAAACCAATTTTTCTTCCTCCCCTTCAAGGGCGAGGTTTATTGTGCATGTTTTTGCCGGTCCCTCATAGATTGGAGTTTCTCCAATGCTATCTATTTCTTGAACTTCAAATTCTCTGAGTGGTCTTGCCATTGATATTGGCGTACTACCACTTGTATAATTCTTGAAGTATTCCGGCACTTCTCAAAGATCGGCCTCTAATGGGGTTGAACTAGCCTGACATGTGTCGTGTACTGGGTGGCATAATTGCATTTATTAATTTGTTAGGCTTTTCTTTTCTTTCTTTTCTTGAAGTCTCTTAATCGAGCTTCATCTGCACATATGGCTTATATTTCCGAAACTTCTTACATTGGGAATTGTGGGGTAGCTTTTCCACTGGTAAGGTGTTTCCAAGTAAGGGTTCATGTGCTGCACATATTCCTTCCAGTCCCTCAGGGGAGCATTCAAGAGGTGGTGGTTCTGATTTTGAGGGAGCTGACTTTGCAAGGTACAATTCGACAATCCTTGTTTGGACTTGTTCGAATTCATTGAAGTGCTTGGCCTTGGCTTTTCGACGATTTCCTCCTTTAGCTTTCTTGCGGGATCTTCTGCTGTTATTCAACTGCGGAGGTTCAACTTTTGGGAGTTCGACTGCCATTAGGGCATGCAGAATGGCTAAGTCATTATCAAAGATTTGATCTTCAATTTCAGCATTCACAACCTCTGTTTCAAGGTCCCAAGGAAAATCTGAGTCATCATTGGTATGGGTACCTTCTTCAGGTTCATTATCCCACTCGAGGTCAGCCATAAAGAATGGCATCTCTAGATCGATTGGTTCTTCATGTTGGAGTGGAGGATCTACCTGTAGCACCTTAGCATTGATATGTGAGAAGATGGGGTCTAATGAATGGTAGTTCTCGATGGTTTCCAATGTTTGTATCTAGTTATTGACATTGCTTTGTGAGTCACCTGCTATGGCATGCTGTTGCAAGGGAGCTGATTTGCTTGAGATTGTTGTTGAAGATGTGTCATCCAACACTCTAGGCACAATTGGTTTAATAGCTCTTGTCCCCACATTCACCTTGACTGCAATGTCTCGATTCTTGATTGTCAGTCTATTAGTTCCCCAGTCATGGAGGACTGATGCTTCTCGTAACCAAGGACGTCCCAGTAATATTTGATAGGAATTTTTAGGGAGATCCAAGATTGTGAATTGAAGGGAAAAGCGGACTCCTGCGATCTTTGTGGACACGCCATTCACTATCCCCAAGGGTTTAGCCTGTGAATCATCGGCAAGGCGTATGTTAAAATTAGCCTTTTGCATGGGTGGGAGACCCCATTCTTCGTAGAGTTCCTTGGATAGGACATTTACACTTGCTCCACCATCCACTATGGCTTGGACTTTAGTATATGCCTTGTGGATCAAAGGCACAGTAATGTTGTGGATGTCATCTCTCTCACCCATGTGCACAGGGATATCTTCAATGTCGTTCATAGGTGGAGGGGGATTTGTGAGTTCAATCCATCCTTTGAAACTCTCCTAGAGATTGGGAAAATTTCGTAAGAGGATTTCAATGGGAATTGACACAGGGCAACTCAAGATGCTAGAGAGTGTGGCTCCTTTAAGTTGACGTGGCGGTACATTCTATTGTGGAGTCTGTTGTTGGAACAAAGGCTCAAGTACAGTATCAATACTTTGTGGGGCCAAGTCATGGATTGGGTCTTGAGCTTGTTTCTCAGTCAAGTACCTGAAAACGAGCCTTCTCCACCTCTGCATTTGGGTATGGAGCTTCTTTTATTTGAGGCTCGGGAGTTGATGTGGATGAGCTCAGCTGCTCATTGCTTGATGGAGGTGGAGGCACTTGTGCTTTCTTTCTCAGAAGTCGCTTTGGTTGGATTGGAATGTTAGGGTCCTTGGTGGCCTCTTTCTGTTGGCATGTAATTACATTGACAGGTTGTGACTTTACACTTGCCGGACCTAGACTTTGATGGTCCACCCCAATGATGCCGATGGGGATGTCAAGTTTAACCTCTGTTTGTTCTGGGATCTTATTTTTCATGGGACAATCCATGCACGCATGTCCTATGCCACAATCTATGCAGAGTGGTTGGAAAGTAGCTGGGCTACCATGATGAGGGCACTCTGCGATCCGGTGATTTTCTCCACAACCGTAGCACTTGATTGATGCTCGAAATGTGTTGGGTCATACTTGATTTGCATAAACTGGTATTAGACCCTTTGCACCTTCTACATAGTACACTGGGTACTCTACTTCATACTCAAATAACGAGTCTACTTCCTCGGCTTGTAGTTGATGTATTGGAACTGCCTAAGGAGCTGGGTTTGGTGCTCTTGGATATGGTCGTGGATTCGGATTCTTGAGTAGTTGTGGGACTTGTGTCCGAATAGGAACAGGATTTAGCCTCGAAGCTAGGGGTGTTTGGGCAAGTGCCCAATTGCCTGTACACTGGCATGGGTGCTGCTTGGTATTGTTGAGGTCGAGGTGAGTTGTTGCGCATGTTGAAGATGCAACCATTCTCATTATGGCCGTCGATGATGCAGATATGGCACCACAACCTTGGTGGTGGATTTGCTTGTGATCCTGGCTCTTAGGACTAGGCACTCATTTGCTATATGATTTGCCAGGCAGTGTGGACACCAGACATTTTCTCGCCATGGATATGTCTGAGTTGGCAGTTGATACAAGTGGAGTTTTTGATCCATTGCATCATATCTTCTTTTAGCTTCATGGTCATGGCCTCTAGGTGATCTTCATTAGATGTTTCGGCAGTGTCCTTTGATTTACCCTTTTTCGAGTGCTTATCTCGTGTATTAGACCTGTTGTCATCATTGCTAGTGTCTGAGTCGGTCATGCCATCCTCGATGTCAATGGCTACCGCATGAGCAACACTGAATGTTTCATAGCTGCTTATCTTTTTCATCTCCTTTTGGATTTTCTTTCTTAGACCTCCTATGAACCATGCCGTGAGGTACTTTGCATCTGGCCGTGGGTCACATTTGGTGATTAATCGTTTCATCTTACCCAGGTATGTGCGTACATCTTCTCTCCGACCTTGTTCAATCTTGCTGAGTTGGAGAGCGGGATCATCTTGTAGCCTCTCTGTTTAAAAGCATCATTTGAATTCTGTTTGAAGTAGGTCCCATGTGGCACATTCTTCCATGAGAAGGTCTAGGTACCATGCACACGCTTCATTAATTAAGGCCATGGGAAACCAAGCCACCTTGGTTTCATGGGAATGATCACCACCTGCGTGGCATGCGGCATCAAAATGCTGGAGGAATCGGGCTGGGTCTCCCCTACCATTATATTTGGGAAGTTCCAGTTTTCTTAAGGGGCGTCGGCCTTGATTGTTGTTATTTCTTCTATTGAAGAAATTGTCAGCCTCTGCATCGAGCTCGATATCCCCATCATGGTCATGATCGCGTCCAACCATGTTGGGGCATGGAGGAGCTAAAGGGAGTTGTTGAATGTCAGGGGGGGATTTGGGGTAGAGGATTGGCGGGGGCGGTGGTTGCAGCAGAGTTATATGCTGATGTGGTGAGCGTTGGAGTTGAAGGCATTGGCCAAAATGTAGCTGCATGCAGATTGGGCGAGATTTGCCAAGGGTGTCTCTGCCACAAGTGCGGGTGTGGATGTAGTGTTATTGGGAGGGTTAGAGTGGTGTTCGTTTTTGTAGTGACCGTTGTGTTAATAAAGTGCCTAAGATTGTCATACGTGTGTAGCAAAATGTGTTGGTGTAGACGGATCATTAATCGGAGGTTACGGCGTGAAGATATGAGTGAATTTGTGCGAAACGGGGCCCACACGGGGGCACAAATGAGCGAGTGCTAGGGATGCCAAAATGGTGTGAAAATGGTTGGAAAAATACCCCGTAGTGTGATGTTTTTGTGTGTTAAATCTGGGCTCAAACGGGGTTTTGTTTGGGTCCCAATCGGATGAGTTACGAGGGGTTTATGTAGGGGTAAAATTGATTTTGGGGGGGGTCCTAAAGGTGGTGTGAATGGACTTGAATTCCAACTGAGTGGTTGGAACCAAGTTAATCTAGTTAGGTTAACTAACCTAGTTGTCTAGTTAGATGCCTAATAGTTAGTCTAACTGAACCTAGGTAATGTTAAACTGACCACAGTTAGTGCAACTCACCTAGTTAGGGTAACTAATAGTTATACTAACTGAGCTAAGGTTAAAACTAACCTAATGTAGGTTAATACTAACCTAGTTGAATGCACTAACTACAGTTAGTGACTAACTGATGAAGGTTAGTTATATAACCTAAGGTAAACTAAACCGAGGTTAGACTAATCAAACCTTAATGGGATTAACCTAACCTAGGTTAGGCTAATTCGAGGGTTAGGTTAGGGTTTTTTTTTTCCTAGGTACTCAATGGGGGGGCTTCCCCGACGGCAATGCAGGGGGGTGGGTGCGGGGGTTTTGAGCAGGGGGGAGGGGAGAGGGGAGGGTGAGAGGGGGGTGGGACGCAGGCGGGGGGTGAGAGGGGAGGGTGAGAGGGGGGCGGGTGGTGGGCAGGGTGGTAGGCGAGGGAGGGGGGCGGGTGGTGACACAGGGGAGGGGAGGGGAGGGGAGAGGGGAGGGTGAGAGGGGGGCAGGGCGGTGGGCAGGGGAGGGCGCAGGTGGGGCAGTGTTGTGGGGCGATGCCGTGGGAGTGGGGAGGGCGCGGGCGGGCACCAGGGAGAGGCGCCAAGCAGGCGCTGCTGTTGGCGAGGTGGGGCATCATCGATGCATCGCCTTGGGGCTGGCGCTACTGGCGTGCACCATTGCATGAGCGCTGCATGGCAGGGCGGCTCTGTGGGGTGGCCAGGAGTGGGGGGTTACAGAGAGGGGGAGGGGGGTGGTAGAGAGAGGGGGGGAGAGAGAAGAGGGAGGGGGATGGTAGAGAGAGGGGGGGTAAGGGGGAGAGACAGAGAGAGAGAGGGGGGGGAATAGAGAGAGGGGGGAAGGAGGGGGAGGGCGAGAGAATGAGAGAGAGAGTGAGAGAGAGAGAGAGTAGAGAGAGAGACAAGAAAGAGAGAGAGTGAGAGAGAGAGAGAGAGAGAGAAAAGAGAGAGAGTGAGAAAAAGAGTGAGAGAGAGAGTGGAAGAGAGAGAGGGAAAGAGAGTAAGAGAGAGAGAAAGAGAGAGAGAGTGTGTGTGTGTAAGAGAAAGAGAGAGAGTGAGAAAGAGAGAGAGTGAGAGAGAGAGAGAGAGAGAGAGAGAGAGAGAGAGAGATTGAGAAAGAGAGAGAGAGAGAGAGTGTGAGAAAGAGAGAGAGAGAAAGAGAAAGAGAGAGAGTGTGTACAAAAAGAAAGAGAGAGAGTGTGTGTAAGAGAAAGAGAGAGAGTGTGAGAGAGAGAGAGAAAGAGGGAGGGAAAGAGGGAGGGGGTGGTGGAGATGGAGGGGGGAGGGGGGGAGGGGGTGGTGGAGATGGAGGGGGGAGGGGGTTGGTGGTGGTGGAAATGGAGGGGGGAGGGAGAGGGGAAGGTGGAGATGGAGGGGGGAGGGGGTGGTGGGGATGGAGGGGGGAGGGGGACGGGGAAATTAGTGGCAAAATCCACTGAGTTGCTAGTGCTGTCATTGGGGTGGAAGCATGTGGCCCTCCATCCATTGGAGCAATAGCTACTACGAGCAAAAACAGACAGACTCTCGGAGGGGGTGGGTCACGAGGCATTTGCATGGAGGTTCCTTGCATTGGGTGGTAGGGTGGAACTTGTGGTTCCACATAGCCAATGAAGGTTGAGGGCACCTGGAATGTTGGGAGTTCATAAGAAGTCCCCCCAAGAGAGCCTCGCACAACTCCTTAGCTAGGGTCTCATCCTACGAAGTCCCTCATCCATGGGTCTTCTTCCTTCATATGTTCCCACTGAGGGTGCCTTGTGAAATCTATGGGCTTGGGGTCCACAAAGGTGGTGTGGTGGGTCTTAGCAGCAATGACTCACGTGTCATGGGGTAGTTGAAGATGTGTCGGATAGAGCTTTCACTCCCAACTACTCCTTGTGGGAGCAATGCATAGCGCGATCCATCTACAAGTGTCACTCAAGTAGCCTCTAGATTGTTGCAATGTGTCTCCACACGAGAAAGGGGGAAGGGGAAGAGGGGAGAAGAGAGGGGAGAAGGGAGGGAGAACAAGAAGGGAAGAGGAGAGTGAAGGGGGATGGAGTGGCAGACACAAGGGCACTACAATGGAAACAAGAAAACACCCAAAACACTCTCTTGGAAGAGAAGAGGGAGCTTGTATTCAAACTTGTGCAAACAACAATGAAGACCAAAGTCAACCATTTGGCCTTTTATACAAGTCACCTTTTGAATTGAGGGCCAACCCTAATCTCTTTACACCACTCTCTCTTCTCATTCTTTTACCATCCTCTTGGGCCCATCTAGCTCCAAGACACAATATTGGCTCTACAGACTTGCCATTGTCCATTAAATCAAATCACTTAACCAGTAGTGGCGTATTGTACCAATATGTTAACATGCCCCCGTTCCTGCTGATCTCGATCCAGTCCTCTAGATCGTGCAACCTTCATGGTTGTTGGAGTGTTGTCAATGAAGATAATGCAAAGTCATCTTTCGTGAGGACTGGGCTGAATCTTCTTTTGGTCCATTACGGTAGAGGGATGTAGTGGGTCATTGTTATGGAATGCTTGCTGCCTAGAAGTATGGATGAGTGATTCATCTGGAAGAAGCACCTCGGGGTTTGTGTTAGCCGAGTTGAGTACTTGTGACCATTCAAAGAAGGAATAAGAAAAAGAAAAAGAGAAATCTAAGGGGTAAGTTAGTAGGAAGAGGCTATTAGTAGGGATTGATGTAAGATCCTAGTGGTGTTAGTGTTAGTAGAGTAAGTAAATTGCATTCTCATGCTCCACTTAAGTCCCATATTTGATTTGAGTAGGACTTCTTAATGGATTCTCATCAAACTATGTCTTTGTAATGACATGTTTGAATGTCCAAAGTTGTGCATGACACTTTGTATATCTCATCTACATTGAAGTGCCTTCAAAATCCATTTTATGGATTATATTTCATTGAGGGCTTTGCTTGGAAGTATTTGAGCCCAATAAGGTTGTTGCACCATCTGGAGCTTTATTTGTCTGAGTCATCGAATCGAGAGGAGTCTGATAGTACACCGTACAAACCCTAAAATGAAAACTATGGCTGAAGAGGTTTACAGGAGGGGGATTCTAGGAAAGGCTTCTAAGCTAGAACTGAAAGAAAAGAAAATAAAAATAAAGAAAAGAGGATGAGTAGAAGTTAGATAGTTAATGGTGATGTTAGTGAGGAAATATGAAAAAAGCTTTCAGGGTCACCAGAAACTCATCCAAACCCATATTGGTGTAATCACCTTCACCTTGCAATTGAATGCATCACTGAGAGCTGCTTATGTAGAACCACTTGTCATTCCATGTGTGAACTCAAATTAAGACCGTGATGACTTAGGCATAAGTCAGTGCCTTGTTCTGTTTTGGCCTTGCTAATGGGCTTTGTTGTTGATGTTGCTTGGTGTATTGACTTTCCATAGTGTTTGTAGCTTATCTTCCCAACCAAGGAGCCACTAGGCTAATGTACTTGTGATTTGTTGAGTGTGCCATGCTGAGAACTTGAAGAGGACTAACTGCCTATTTTCACCTAGTCCTATTTTCACCTAGGACTTCCACATGTTATAACTTTATTGCTTTGATGGGCACACTTAGACCTAGCACTTGGAATTGAGTTCCTATTGATGTAGATGACCTGAGTTCTAGGTGAGTGTAGTGACATATTGACCAATTGTGACCCCTACCTAGCAAGAACATCATTAAGACATTACTGGAGATCTTTGTTGGTGAGTAGTTGTCATCCCATGGGCAGCAACATTGCTTGAAGTTCTTTGAGATCCTTGATTGCAGCAGTAGGTTCTTATGGAGCTACTCCATTTTTAGAAGTAGGTTCTTGTGGATCTATTGTAGGCATGTCTCTTGTTGTCAGTGTTGCACCATTGAACATTGCGATCTCCCACATGTACCACTTCTATGATACTCATCATAATAAAGTGATATATGTTCAATGTATCAAGTGTGAGTAGGATCGCAATGTCTCAGAGATCTTTTGCTTTTGTTAAGCCCAAGTGCAGGATAAAGATAATTCGTTGTTCACATTGGAAGGTTCTTGTGGGACTTCCATTATGAAGGGCATTACTTGTGCAACCGATTCTTGCATAGCTTCCCTTATGATAGATGCCAAATTTCTTAGTAAGGAAGGCTCTTTTGTGGCTCCCAATGTGGATTCAGCTTCCGTCTTGGTAGGTTCTTGTGTTATTGTCTCCCTTTTTAAGACAGGTCCTTGTGTAACTACTCGAGAGGAGGTAGACGAATTCCTTTTCATATGATCCTCCTGCATTGGCACTTTTCCCTTGTCCTTGCAAGTAGGTTCTTGCTGTTCTTGGCATCTTTGCAGAGTAGGTTCTTGTGTGACTACTATTGGTGCATCTGCACTCATTGATGCTTTTGTAATGATAGATTTGGGACTCTGCTCCTGCTTTTGTGATGGTACTGGTGTACATTTAGGCTTAGGACAAGCATGAATGGGTTGTTGATTGCTCTGGCGAGGCTTGGGTACCCATATATAAGAGTTGCCAAGGTAATATCCATGGGCCTCGAGTAGTCTTGTGGAAACCCATTGGTAATGTATCTTCCTTGTTGGATGGTATCATCTTCTTCTTTGATGTTGAGGTTTGTTGTTTACATGCGGTGAGGCTAGATGTTTGCAGGAGGGGGTGGCTTCATCTGTTGAGGTCTCTTTGGAATCCAAAAATATGATTCACCCTCAAAGTATCCTTGGGCCTTCAGTAGATCCTTTTGGACCCATATTTGCTTGGTTTCCTATTATCTTCGTCTTCTTCCTTGGTGCCATCCTTGTTGAGGTGGGGAGGTGGAAGTAGTTGCTGATGTTGATCATTGGCTAGCAATTGGTGCATCTTGATGGGATGATTCTATTGAGATATCGAGCTCCACTCGTGATATGCCAGGGTGACCGTTGTGCATTTATGTCACTGACTTGTTAGCTGCAGATGCGGTTGGTACACTACCCATGAATAATAGCTGGATGAGAGCTATCTTTATGTACTCTAGTTAGTGGCTCAGTTAGTATGCCACCTAGGTTAGCTGACTTTGGTTAGAGACCCACATATAGGGTTCACCGATACTTTTGTACTAAGAGAGTTAAGAAGAGGAAAACTGTTTTCAGCCTCCACCTTTGTGTGTATTCCCCCATTGTGTATGTGAGAAAGCTGCAAGTGAGACTCCTTACTTCTCTCCCACTCTCTTCACATGGTATCAAAGCTCGGTTCGTGGTAAGAAGCTCAAGAAAGCAAACTAAGTTCGTGGTGTCTTGGTAAGAGGATTAGTGTTGCTTTCGTTTTTCGAGTTTGGGAGCAAATCTCTACAGGTAGTACAACTAGAAAGTGCAAGAGTGCACTGTGTCAGATTGGGATGCCGTTCTTCGCAGGCACTCAAAAAAGTACCCTATTTTTGCTGTGCGACCACTGTTCCGCAAGTTCGTGAAATGTTACCGTAGAAATTGCATCATATGCCTGTGCACAGAGATATTGGGAGTGACAAAATCGTTCTTATTGCCTGTTGATGCAAAATCATCACTACGAAGTGACTGTGTGGACAAATACCACTTTCATCAGTTTTGCAAATTTGCCCTTGTGAGGCAAAAGTTGTGTTTTTTTGCAATGACAGAATATTTTGCAAGATTGTCACTAAAAAGCTTGACAAGAAGGACTTCCAAGCATGGAAGTTTAGAATGACGAATTTCCTTAAGGGAAAAGGCTATTGGGAGTTCATTACTGGAGCTGAACAAGAACCAGTAATTCCTAATGTTCCCAATCAATAGCAGTTGCAGGAATTTAAAGCCTAGCATGAGAGAGGCTATCAGTACTGGCTATCTATCAGTATTTTAGATTCTATGATTGTGCATATGCAAGATGCAAGCACGCCGAAGGAGGTGTGGGATACTTTGACAAAAATGTATATAGCACAAATACGCAAGCCAGGAAAATGTAGCTCAAGCAGGAGTTGCATAATGTGCAGAGAGAAAATATGAGCATCAATGGCTACCACATGAAGGTGAAGAAGATTGCAGATCCACTTGCTTCCATTGGGTCACCAGTGGAAGATGATGATTTAGTTTCTATGACCTTGAATGGTCTAGGAAAGGATTATGCACAATTCTAGACATCCATTGCCGTCCGTGAAAATTTCCTCATTTTGAGGAGTTGATTGCTCTTCTAATTTTTGAAGAGTAGAGAAATGGTGGTGCATCTTCTTCAGGAGGAACTTCAAAAGAAGATGTCTTCTACTCAAATGCTGGAAGAGGTATTGGCAGAGGTAGAGCAGGCCGATCTGGAGGCCATGGCAGAAATCAAAATATGCAGTAAATTCAAGAAAACCAGTCCTATGGAAGAGGACGTGGCAACCTTATAGGCAGGGGGAGCCAAAGAGGTCGTGGTGGATAGCAGAGAGGCCAAAATGCAAACAACAATGTTGAATGCTACTACTGTGGTAAAATGGGTCATATGGTTAAAGACTGCTCTAAAAAGCAAAATGACATCATGACTAGAAAATTGCAGCAAGGCAATTATGCATCCTCTAGTAGACAGGGTGATGACAGAAATGAGCATTTGTTTATGATGCAACACATGACCAATTCTATGAGAAGTCCAAAAGAAAGCAATGATGTGTGGTATGTTGACTCAGGTGCATCAAACCACATGACAGGTCATGCAGAATAGATGTAGCATGCAAGGAAAATGGAAAGACCAAGATTTGTGGATACAAGTGATGATACTACACATCCTATTGTGCAGATTGATAAAATTCTTTTGTCTATGCAAGTGGGAAAAAGAAATACCTGTCTGATGTATTTCATGTCCCGAATATCACCAAGAACCTAGTTTCTGTTGGTCAAATGGTTGAGCAGGGCTTGCAAGTCAGATTTAATTCTCATGGATGCTTTGTTGAGGATATGAAAAATAACGGTCGCTTGATAGCAAAAGGAAAGAAGAAGGGCAGGATGTTTACGTTGGCTACGGACATGCCTGAATTGAGTGCCGCAATGTTTGCACATGGGACCGGTGTAGTTGCAGATATTGATATCTGGCATAAACGCATTGGTCATGTTAATGTACAACGAGTTAAATCAATGCAGGCCCAAAATGTTGTTGCAAGATTGCCTAAATTCAAGGTTGCAAATGCATAAGGTGTGTGAAGCCTGTCAATTTGGAAAACAGGCAAGGAAACCATTTCCTAAACATGTTCAAGAGAGTAAGAAGCCATTGTAATTAATCTACTCTGATGTGTGGACTACTAAAGCTACATTAATTGGAGGCTGTCATTATTTTGTCACTTTTATTGATGACTACAGTAGAAAAGTTAGGGCGTATTTTATGAAAAAGAAAAGTGAAGTGTTTGGGTATTTCAAAGCTTTTAAAGCTATGGTTGAAAAAGAAATAGGCCTACAAATAAAATGCCTAAGGTCAGATGGAGGGGGAGAGTACCTCTCAAATGAGTTTACAAGGTTCCTGCAGGAGCATGGCATAAAGCAGCAATACTCATGCAGTCGTACCCCATAGCAAAATGGACTTGCAGAAAGGAAAAACAGGCATATTGGCGAGGTATCTCGTGCCATGCTCAATGAAAAAGACCTGCCAGATTATTATTGGGCTGAAGCAGTTGCTACAGCAATCTACATAATGAACAGGAGTCCCATTGCAACAATACATGGCATGATGCCAAAGGAGAGGTATACTAGTAGGAAACCAGATATTTCTCATTTGAAAGTTTTTGGTTGTATTGCCTATGTTCATGTGCCAGATGAGTTGAGATCCAAGTTGGATCCAAAAGCTGAGAAGTGTATCTTTATTGGTTATTCTCTGCAGTAGAAAGGGTATAGATGCTCTAACCCTTCTACTCGTAAGTTTACAATGAGCAGAGATGTTATTTTGATGAGATGAGCAGCTGGTATAAACCAATAAATGTGATTGATGATGTAGATGCACAAAATGGTAATGCTGCACAAAATTCACAGAAGCAATCACAAAATATTAGTGGACCTGTAGTGTCCTCTAGCAATGGTTGACATACTTTGCCATGGACAGGCAGATTGAGATCAGGAGGATCTCCTCAAAGCAATGCAGATAGTGGTATGCAAGTATCACGAAAAGGAAAATAGGAAGTAGATCAGCCCATGGTTGATGTGAATGCAGGTCACTCTTATGTGGATTGGTGAATCCAGTGGCTCAGAACAGAGCCTTGATAATCAGTTGGGTATTCCTTCTATTGTTACACCTGGAGTAAGGAAGACAAGGGATGTTTTGAGAGCACCTGGTAGTGAGCCTATTTTGCGCAGGTCTACCAGAGTTAAGTATCCTGTGGATAGGCTGAAATATGGTGGATTTACAGCCATTCACTATGCCTATATGGTCAAAGTGATACATGAACCAGAACCCACTTCTTTTGAGCAAGCCATGGGAAAAGAAAAATGGGAGAAAGCCATGGATGAAGAAATGGATGCCTTGGAAGCAAATGCTACATGGTAATTGGTTCCTTTGCCTAAAGACAAGAATGCAATTGGCTGCAAGTGGGTTTATAAGGTGAAGCACAATGCAAATGGTTCTGCGAACAGATACAAGGCAAGATTAGTTGTCAAGGGGTATGCACAGACATATGGCATTGATTATGAAGAAACAGTCAGTACGGTTGCAAGGATGGAAACCATAAGAGCAGTCATTGCTATGGCTGCATCAAAGGGATGGTCTTTACATCAGATGGATGTAAAGAATGCCTTCTTGCATGGTGATTTGCAAGAAGAGGTCTATATGGAGTAGCCACCAGTTTATGTTCATGCTGTTCATCTTGAGTTTGTTTGTAGGTTGAAGAATGCCTTGTATGGCTTGAAGCAAGCACCCAGAGCATGGTCTAACAAGATAGGACAGTATCTTGTCACTATTGGCTTTTAGATTTCCAAGGCAGATTTCTCACTTTATGTGAGAAAAACAGAGAAAGGCATTATGCTGCTTGTCATTTATGTTGATGATTTAATCATCACAGGTGATAGTGATGAAGATATCCTTCATGTGAAAATGCTATTGAAGAAAAAGTTTGAGATGAAGGATTTGGGAGAGCTGTGTTACTTCTTGGGCATTGAGGTGATTAGATCCACAAGTGAGATATGGCTCTTGTAGAGGCAGTATGGATTGGACATGCTGTCCAAATATGGGATGATGTGTTCTCTTTTGGGAGTGTTGCAGTCACTTAGAGCAGCAAGAAACAGCCTACAGTTTCCTTGTTGAGCAGAGAGGCTGAGTACAGGGTGCAGCAATGGCTGCATGTGAGGTAGCTTGGTTGCGTAAACTACTTTATGATATGCATCAGTCTACAGATGGGCTAGTTGTCATTTACTGTGACAACATGAGCAGTATACACTTGGCAAATAACCCAGTCTATCATGCTAGAACAAAGCACATTGAGGTGCATTATCATTATGTGCGGGAGAAGATTCTAGTAGGTCTTATTGATCTAGTTTGTGTCAGCACAGAGGATCAGGTAGCTCACATATTCACGAAGGCATTGGGTGCAGAGAAGCCCCGCAAGTTCAGAGAGCTGCTTGGTGTGCAGGAATTGGGATTGAGCTCAAGGGGGAGAATTGAGATATCGAGCTCCACTTGTGATATGCTAGGGTGACCATTGTGCATTTATGTCACCGACTTGTTAGCTGCAGATGCGGTTGGTACACCACCCATGAATAATAGCTGGATGACAGCTATCTTTATGTAGTCTAGTTAGTGGCTCAGTTAGTATGCCACCTAGGCTAGCTGATTTTGGTTTGAGACCCACATATAGGGTTCACCTATTCTTTTGTACTAAGAGAGTTCTTTTGGCTTTCACAACTAAGAAGAGGAAAACTGTTTTCAGCCTCCACCTTTGTGTGTATTCCCCCATTTGTATGTGAGAAAGCTACAAGTGAGACTCCTTACTTCTCTCCCACTCTCTTCACAGATTCATCACCAAATAACCCTTTGTGTCTTGGATCCAGCTTTTACCAAGAATGGTGGCTTCCATTAAGGTACCTGTAGGGGCTACAAAAAAAATGTAAGGCACAATGTAATTGTCCAAGGAAACATTTAACATTAACTAACCAACAACCTTAATAGAGGTACCCTCTATGGATTTAGTTTCAAAATCACAAACTTGAAGGCGTACCTGGCCGAGATGCTTTAATGTCTCCAAGGAGATGAGGTTGTGGCTTGCTCGCCCACATCGACCATGGCCTGTATTCGGTATGTATCACCTGCTGATGTTAGCTCTACCAAAAGTTGAGATGGAGTTGTATATATCTCATTAGGATCAAGGTCATTGTCAATTCCTAATTCAATTTGACTAGGTAGTACCACTCTTATGGTGTAAAAAGGTGTAACGAAGCTAAGGTGTTCATCCTCAAGGTACATTGTATGAGTGCCCTCAGTAGTTGGTGGATCTATTGCCGCTAGTGTATGCACCCAATCAATTGAGTCTTCTAGATTTGGTAAAGGAGCACACCAAGGTTCATCAAAACTCTTCTCACTATCCTCTTTCTCATATATTTTAACCAACTTTACTGGCACAGACCTATCGGTGGTATTCGATTCAGTTGCAAATAGATTTGTGGACATAGTGTGAGCCTTCCATGTTTGGAGATCAGCCCTTACAACTTGCTAATCTTTCCTTAGATAAATATTATTGGAGCACCAATCATGGATCAATCATGCCATATGCAAGAAAGGTCTCTTTAGAATAGCCTCATACCCAGGGTTATTTTGGAAATCCATTACAACAAGGCACATCCGATATGTGAGACTGCAAGTTTTGATTTCAATGTCCTATGGGATTGAGCCATGCCTCCATAAGCTAATTTAGCTACTAAAGAAGTACTCTCTCGATCGGGGCTTCCCCACTTTTCCCAACATTATTTCATGATGATGCTAACACCTACTTCTCCGTCCAAGATTGCCATGGCTTTCTTATCATGGAAGGAGATGGGTATCACTGCATTCGAGTCATCACTCTCAAAATATTGGCCCAATTTGTTGACTGGCACCCTTGGAAGGTCTTGAGCATGAAGACTCAACATTATCAGGATTTGTGGGTTGGGGTGTCACTATTTGCCCACTCATCCAATCCGAGAGGTCTCTCCATAGAGTAGGATTACCCCGTAATAGCGTTGCGATGGGCATCTTCATCTCAATTTGACAGGAATGAGGCTAATCTTGTGACATCTGAGGACCAGTCATAGATTTTGTGCCTATTGATTTAGACTCTTCTAAGCCATAAAAGGACACATTGTCATCCTCCTTTAGTTGTTGCAAGGTAGGGTCTTCTTCAAACATTCATTGCATTAGGGTGGATCCCTTTGTTGAAGGGCATGACACACCTTCTTTCTCTACCCTTTCAGGTATTTGCAAGACTTTTGAGGCTCGAGCATTTATACCATATTTAGAATGAATTGTATCAATACTCTTGCTTGGCTTGAGACTCTGTTGAAATTCCTCTTGGCACTTGTATACCAATTTATGTGCCTTGGTGAGACATTGATTCCCCACCCATGGGTTGGAATATTCACCGTGATCCTTAGGTGTTGTGGCTTGGCCATGGGTTGAGAAGCCGTTATCGATACCTCATTTGCCTCATGCGAGTGGTTGTTGTTGGTACCATTTGACAGAGTATCACCAGAGGAAGATGATGTTGGTAGGGAGGCTTGTATCTTCATCCGACCCATCTTGGATGATGACCTTGTTTTTTTCCTTCCCAAACTTCATTGCTTGGTGCTTACTCATGCTGATTCAATTGCATCTCTAGGCTGTGACGTGCTAGCTTTATCCCTTTTGGCTTGTTTGCGAAGCTCTTTATTAAGGGCTTTAGCTTGCAACCTCCTGATAATGACACTTGGCCTCTATCAATGCTTAACAAGTTAAGGCTTGTGGACTTAGATGGCCTTCTCATCAAACAATCCTTAAAAAGATGGTTCACACCACACCCAGTGCAATGGTGATGGCATATTAGATGCTGGTGCACATGTGATTGGCTGCTTAGATTGCCCCTTATATGGACACTCACTGGCAGGGTGTGGCCCTTGACACATATGGCATTGAATGGGTTGTGCCTTGGTCAAGTTGTTCCTATCTCCCATTTTTTGAGGAATCGGTGCCGTCTGGTAGACCAAAATACATTGTTCACGTTGTATAATGTAATGACTCATAATGCTAGACCGATTTGCATTGTCACCATTTTGGGGATAGTTGTGTCCACTATAGGTAGGTTTGGGGTCTCCCCAATCACTAGGTAGCTCTTCCACCAATACTTGATTCAAGGGAGTAATTCATGGTGGTGGTGGTGCTGGTGGCTGAGGTCCCAGTATTGGTGGGGGTAATGGAATATTTTGAGCCCTAAATTGCCCTTGATTGGTTGATGTGGCTCCGAGCTATGGCTATAGGTGGTGGGATGATAAGGTTAGTGGGAGGCGAGTATAGCAAAATAGGAACGGGGTTGACAGTAAGGCAATGATCATAGGGATGAACCTTGGGCACCGGTCGGTAGGTTATCTGGCTCGACGGGATACGAGTATAGTGACGGGCGGGGGGTTTTCAGTAAGGCAACGGTCGTGTGGGCATAAGCTCAAGGCCACAACTCAACACCTATCAAACCAACGAGATCATTGATTCTGACCCATAATAATTAAGGCAGAAGGTTAGACAACGGTCATAAGTTAGGTCATGGGCATAAGGACTAAGTCAGTGGGTCATTGCATGTTTGCTCGGTGGGTTAGTGCTATGGCGACGAGTCGACAGGTTAACATTATGACAATGACCTGTGAGGATAGGAAATGTGTGGGAACATGAATTCCACCAACTTCTATTTGGTAATTTTTTGTGATTTTTTAGTTTTTTTCCTAGCTCTAAGTGTTTGTGGGTGCTATGCACTACCTAAACCACCTATACTAAACAAAAAAGAGCAAAAAACATCAACTTTGGGTGCATGAATGAAAGATTTCTACAAGTTGGGTTGTTCAACCTCAAGATCCATTTCAAAATTGAGCTTCCATCTCCATTTTTCAGTGTTTTTATAGGGATTTTCTATCACACGCCCCTTATCAATCTTATAAACTACCTTCCTATCACTTCAAAACACAAACAAACATAAAAAACAAGCATCCCATGCTCAAAAATGCTTTCCAATAGAAAATGACAGTTTTTGTCTCTTTTCTATCCAAACTCACACTTCCTCACTCATTCCTCTCTGACAATTGGTATTAAACCTTCTGCGCATTCTACATAGTACACTGGGTAATACTTGAATGGGGAGTCCACTTCCTTAGCTTGGAGTTGTTGTATTGGAACTGCATGAGGAGCTGGATTTGGCGCTCTTGGATATGGTCATGGATTTGGATTCTTAAGTACTTATAGGACTTGTGTCCAGATGGGAACAAGATTCAACCTCGGAGCTGGGGGCACTTGTGCAAGTTCCGGTTGCTTGTACACTAGTATGGGTGCCGGTTGGTATTGTTGAGGTGAGGCGGGTTGTCTCGCATGTTGAAGATGCAACTATTTTCATCATGGCCACCAACTACGGAAATATGGCACCACAACCTTGGCAGTGGATTTGCTTGTGCAGTGATCCTAGCTCTTAGGACCGGGCATTCATTTGTTGTATGATTGGCCATGCAGTGTGGGCACCATACACTTTCTCACCGTGCCAGATAAGTTTGAGGTGGTGGCTAATACATGTGAAGCTTTGTTCCAAGGCCTCCATCATTTCTTCTTTTAGTTTCATGTTCATGGCTCTAGGCAATCTTCATTAGACATTTCAGAAGTGGACTTGGATTTTCCCTTTTTAGAGTGCTTATCTCGTGCACTGGATCTTCCATCATCACTACTGGTGTCAGATTCAGTCATGCCATCCTCGATGTCAATGGCTGCCGCATGAGCAGCACTGAATGTTTCGTACCTGCTGCTAATCGTTTTCATGTCTTTGCGTATTTTCTTCCTTAGTCCTGCAATGAAATAGGCTGTGAGGTACTTAGCATTAGGTCATGGGTCACATTTGGCAATTAATTGTTTCATCTTGCCCAAGTTCGTGCGTACATCCTCTCGATGACCTTGTTCGAGCTTGCTTAGTTGGAGAGAGGGATCATCTTGTAGCCTCTCCATTTGAAAACTCCTCTTGAATTCTATTTGTAGCAGGTCCCATGTGGGTCTTTCTTCCACTAGGAGGTCTAGGTACCATTATGAGGCTTCATCGGTTAAGGCCATGGGGAACCAGGCGACCTTGGTTTCACTTGATTGATCTCCACCCACTCGGCATGGAGCATCAAAATCCTGGAGGAATCAGCCTGGTTTGCCCCTACCATTATATTTGGGAAGTTTGAGTTTGCCCAGGAGGTGCCTACCTTTATTATTATTATTGTTGCCAAAATTGCTCGGGGGGGTCACTCATCATATGTAACCCTATCACGTGAGTTCAACAGAAGGATATTTTTTATTTCTAAAATTTACAGAAATAAATATACATAAGGGACTATTTAAAATAGTTTTGGAAAAAATTTACAGATTTGTATAGAAAAGGGGTACATTTTATTAATGGAAAAATTTACAGATAAGGGATTTTAAATATAGGCCTTGAACGCACGTGATATATAGGGTTTATACATAGTGACCCCCCTGAGCAAAATTGTTGCCATTAAGGAAATTGTTCCCCTCTGCATCGAGGTCAATATCCCCATCATCACGATAGCGCTTGGTGATGTTGTTTCGTGGAGGAGTCAAAGGGATTTTCTGAATTTCAGGGGGGAAATCGGGGTAGAGGATTTTCATAGGCGTTGGCCAGAGTGTAGCTGCATGCAGATTTGGGGAGAGGTGGAACAGGTGTCTCTGCCGCAAGTGCGGTTGTTGATGTAGTTGTGTTAGGATGGTTAGAGATGTGTTAGTGTTGTAGGGACCGTCGTGTTAATAATGTGCCTAGGATTGTCCCACATGTGTAGGAAAATGTGCTAGTGCAGACGGATCGTCAATCAGTGGTCACGATGGAATTTTATGAGCGAATTGGTGCGAAAAAGGGCCCACATGTGGTGCGAATTAACGAGTTCTAGGGATGCCAAAATGGTTTTCATGGGCTGGAAAGTGCCCCATAGTGTGGTGTTTTCGTGTGTGAAATTGTGGTTCAAACGCGATCCCGTTTGGGTCCCGAACGGGTGAGATATGAAGGGTTAAAGTACGGGTTAATTGTGCCCTTTTGTGTCTGTGTGTGTGTGTGTGGGGGGGGGGGGGGCTTGGTCTAAAGTGTGGTGTGAATGTGCTTTAAGTCTAACTGAGAGAACTAGACTTGGGTGGTCCCAGTTAGTCTAACCACCCATTTAGGTAAACTAACTAGCTCCATTTAGGTAAACTAACTAGAGTTAGTCTACTAACTCAAGGACAATTAGTCAAACCTAACCAAAATGTAACTAGTCTACCCTAGGTTATAACCTAACTGTAAGCCTAACCAGTTAGTTAAACTAACTAGGGAGAGTTAATGCTAACTGAACCTGATTCACTAACCTAACCTATCATACTAACCTAACCTACCCTACTAACTTAACCTAAGTTAGAGTTATGGTCAGGTTAGTTTTAGGGCTCTTTAAAAAAAAAAATTTTAATAAACGCGGGGGGGAGGGGAGTCGGGCGGCGGTGGGTGGCGGGGAGGGGGGTCTGTGAGGGGGTGGAGTCGAGGGGGTGGGGAGGGAGGTGTGGAGGGGAGTGGGGAGTGGGAGGAGTAGGAGGGGAGGGAGGAGATGGAGGCTGGAGCGGAGGAGATGGAGGTTGGAGCGGAGGAGATGGAGGCTAGAGCAGAGAGGGAGTAGTGGGAGGAGGTGGTCCGTCGAGCGGGGCAGGCGCATCGCGATTATGCACGAGGGCGCTAGGAGGCGAGCGGGACCGTGGGCATAGGAGGGTGCTAGGAAGCGCATCACCGCTCTACATGCGGGGGCTAGAGCCCTTTAGTTAGTAAGGCACTTAGACCCTATTCTATTAGACCCTTAGATTAGAATAGGGAGAGGAGGGTGGCCGGCGAGGGAAGGGGGGGGTGCAATGGGGGGGAACCGAAGGGGGGGGGAATGGAGGGGGTGGTGGAGGGGGGGTGGAGAGGGGGGGTGGGGGGGAATGGAGGGGGTGGAGGGGGGGAATGGAGGGGGTGGTGGAGAGGGGGGGAGGGGGAAGATGGAGGGGGTGGTGGAGAGGGGGGTGGAGGGGATGGAGGGGGGGGGTGGAGAGGGGGTAGAGGGGGCTGGTGGAGGGGGGGGGGTTGGGGGGGGGGGGGGGAAGATGGAGGGGGTGGTGGAGGTGGGGGGGGGGGGTTTGGGGGGGGGTTGGAGGTGGAGGGCGAGGGGGGGTGGTGGAGGGGGCTGGAGGGGGAGGGGGGTGGAGGAAACTTGACGGATGGAAAACTTTGACAAAAATCCAAAGGAAGGAAGAGATGGTCACCTTAATTCTCTCCAAGTCTTTCTCGATGTAATAGGATTGTTGATGGTGAATGGATGATGGGTGGATGGCTAGGTTATTGCTGGGTGAGAAGGGCTCGAAATCACTCACCCTATTAGGATGGGTGTAGGGTAGTAGTCAATGGAGAGGAGATGGAGAGGGAGGAGTGTCTTGCATAGGGCTCGGAATGGGGAAGAGGATGGAGGCTAGATGTGAAAGAAGAAGAATGAGGGGGTGGAGTGGGCTTTTATAGGAATGGGTGTACGGTTAGGGTCAACAAATCCTAAACTCTTCTCGGGCCATAACTTTTCATGGTTAGCTTGGATCACTCTTCTGTAAAAAGGTGAAATGATCAAAATTGCAGGCTCTATGCATTTGTGTCCATTACCTAGCCTAATTTTTTTGTCAAGTGGCTTATTTTTAAGAAATAAAGAAAATTTCTTAAGGTAGTAACCCAAGGTTGATGCTTGGGATTGATATGTTTGGCTAGATTTGGAAAAAAAAAATTTACTCTCCTTGCCCTTGAGTGTTATGCTCGTGAAAGTTTGTAGTAGTTCTCTTTTGTACACATACTTGTGTATGTTTACTCGTTACTTGAGATGCTAGTCTCCCCAATAGCGGCGCCAAATGTAGGATCTTTCCCACGGCTTTCATAGGAAGAGAAGGGTATTCTCACTATGCAGGATTCCGAGGCTTTCTGTGACCTATAAATATATCGGTGTTGTCGTTTGTAGTATAAGTGTAGCTTAGCACCTCGAGTCGTATTCCGGTGAGAGACGTGGGCTTAACTATGGTAAGCAAACATAGTGCATGCATGTATGAAAGGAACGTGCATCCTCATGGTTGGCGTGATGAAGGCTTTCGCCTTCATTAGGGGTTGAAGGGTTTAGGAGGAGTTGAAGGGTTAGAGGGAGGTTCAGGGTTTAAAAGGGGGTTCCAAGGTTCAGAGAGAGGTTCCAGAGTTTAGAAGAGGCTCAAGGGTTAGAAGGACGATCCTAGGTTCAGGGTAGAGTACATGGTGGAGAACTCATCTCCCTTGTAGATCATGGAGGTTAAGGGTTGAGGAACTAAGGGTTTAGGGGGAGCATGGGAATGGGAGAGGAAGAAGGTGTAAGAGAATGGGGGGAAAGGAGAAAGAGAAGGAGGGAGGAGGAGGAGGAGGAGGAGGGAGGAGGAGGAGGAGGAGGAGGAGGGAGGAGAGGATGGGTTGTGAGGTTGGAGGAGAGGGGAGGAGGAGTTGCAAGGTTAGGACATGCTTTTGGATGTGGAGTGCAAGGAAGCATGGACACTTGAGACAATTTCTTGGAATACCAAAGTAGAACTCAACGTAATGCCCCAAAGAGTGCGGACTTCATTCCATTATGGGGTATTTATACAAGTTGGAGAGCTTCTCTCTCTGCATGTAGGAATTGTAAGACATTCTCTCTCTACATCTAGAACTTGCATATAGAAGTTGCATGTAGGAGTTGCATGTAGAACTCGCATGTTGCATGTAGGAAAGGCATGTAGAACATGCATGTAGGAATCACATGTAGGACTTGCATGTAGAACATGTATGTAAGAGTTGCAAGTAGAACTTGTATGTTGAGGATTCCTAAGAGAGATTATTCCTAGCCTTATGCAAGTACAAGGAGAGCTTTTTTGCTACTCTACACACACCTTCTGTACTACCTAAGTCCATGTTGGCACAGAGACAACACAAACCAATAACCATGACCTTTGCATGATCCATGGTACTGGATCGAGAAGAAGAAGGTGTTAACTACATTAGTTGGCAAGTGCATAGAGCTAGGATTATGCCTTGGAACCAAATAGGCCCAAGATGGTTGTAAAAGAATGGGGAAAGAGAGTGGTATAAAGGAAATAGGTTTTACCCTCCCTTCAAAAGGTGACATGTATAAAAAACCAAGTGGTTGAATTTTGTCTTCATTGTTGGATGCACAAGTATGGAATACAAGCTCCCTATTCTCTCCCAAGAGTGATTTTGGGTGTTCTCTTGTTTCCTTTGTAGTGCCTTTGTGTTTGCCACTCCATCCCCCTTCATTCCCCTCTTCTCCTTCCCTTTTCCCCCTCTTCTGCCGTCTCCCTTTTCGCTCCTTTTGTCATGGAAACACACAGAAAAATTTTCGGAGCCATTGGAGTGACACTTGCGGATGGCTCATACTTTGCATTGCTCTCACAAGAATTAGCTTGGAGTGGAGGCTCCATTAGTATTCCTTCAAGATTCCCATGACACCCGAGTCACCGTTGAGACTACACAGAACCTGGTGGATCTAGCATATGATCCTGTCCTCATGCATTGGTAGGATTTGAAGAAAATGCAGCAAATTGACACCATTAAAATATGGTCTGATGCTCGAAAGTGGCTCTTCTTCGGTTTTCACAAATCACAAAAACAAGCATTGGTTGTGGGATATGCATCTGTGCTTCCCTCCTTGACTCTCACATGTGAGCCCCAATATTCCCCTTGTACTTCTTGCCGGCATATTCCACATGATATGGCAACCCTAGGGATTCTACCAAGTACACTTTAAGTACTCTTCCATTTTCCCTTGATCCCACCTTCTTGCCAACTTCTCTATTTCTCAGTGAGGTATGTCAAGAATGACACATGGCTTATGTTACTTGCCAAGCTTTGGGCTCTTTGGAGGTCATCACCCCTCATGGCTGAGATGATTTATAGGTTGCATGCTCTTCACCTATGACTAGGGGTTTCACTTGATCATTGGCGGATGTGGCCATCGCCACAATCAATCTTCGATCTGACACATGCACCTTATGCTTGTACTACGCCCACACACCCTCCACAAACCAGTCCATTGTGTCAACCTTACTATGTTAAACTCTTGGGCAAGGGTGGGATTCACATTACACACTTCCCTAAAGCCGTCTCTACATTTTTTATAAACGTTTCAACCAGAATCATTCCATCGCTCTCCCATTGCACCAAGTTGACAAGATTCTCATTGTGTTCGGATTGAAAAATGCTCTTAACATCCTCGAGAATCCTTCCCTTCATACTATTGATTCCCTCTAGGGTAGATACTATTGTTTTCATCTCACTCTCCTACATATTGCATACCCTCACAAAAAAGGCATCATAGATGCTTCTCATCATGTCATTGACTGGTTTTTGTTGAGCCTTACCTAGCTCTTGCCCTAGTTTTCAATTGGCCGTAGACATTGAGGCCATGCTGGCAAGCAGATGCTACTATCTGTGTAGAAATCTTGGGCCCTAAAACTTGTTGAAAAACTATTAGGGGAGATTTGGGGTCTTAAAAGGGCCTCATAAGGAATGGATTAAGTTAATTGGAATTGAACCCACTATGGTAACCCATGGTCTAAGGTCCTGTAGCATTGACTCAACTGACATGGCCCGTATCTTTATTTTGAATTTGGGAAACCTTAGCCTTTGGATAAAGGTGTATGGTGGATGGATCAAAGGCCTAGGGTGCTCAAAATGGTGGGAGACTTAAGGGAGGCACCTTTGGTGGGCTCTAAATTGGCAAAATTTGACAAATAGGAGGGGTATTGAAGAGGGAGAAGGCGCCTTTAGTTGTGGACCATTGGATCTTGAGTAGATCTATGGTGGAGATGGGCTAGACAATTGAAGGGTGGAGATGGAGGCGCATTTTGGAGGGTGGAGATGCATTTATGCAATTGGATGGCTAGGATTGAAGCGCATAATCAATGGCTCAGATTGGAGCACCTTTTTGGTGCATCTCTCCTCAGGGATCTCCTTCAAATCAAATGGATGGCCCGGATTGAAGCGCCTTTTTGGTCCATCTCCTCCCTTGGATCTCTTTCAAATCAATGGTTCGGATTGAAGCACCTTTTTCTTTCATGTCCTCCCTTGGATGTCCTACAAATCAATGGCTAAGATTGTGGTGCTTCCTTCTTTCATCTCATCCCTTGGATCCATTACTTGATCAAGGGCTTATATTTTGATCCCTCTAATCCTTTGATAGTATCCCTTAGATGTACCCCTTGATCTAATGGCCAGGAGTGCTCTACCACAAATTTGAATGTGACCCTTGGATTAGAGATCAAATCAATGGCTAGGAGTGCGGACCACTCAGGGGGGTCACTATGTATAAACCCTCTATATCACGTGCGTTCAAGGCCTATATTTAAAATCCCTTATCTATAAATTTTTTCATTGATAAAATGTACCCCTTTTCTATACAAATCTGTAAATTTTTTCCAAAACTATTTTAAATAGTCCCTTATGTATATTTATTTCTGTAAATTTTAGAAATAAAAAATATCCTTCTGTTGAACTCACGTGATAGGGTTACATATGATGAGTGACCCCCCTGAGGCGGACCATGGGTCTAAACCATGGGTGAGTGGTCTCCCTACCCTTAAATGCTCAACCTAGCCTTTTGTACACCTCAACACACCATTGCCCCACACAAAGGAGCACTCTCATTGGTACACCTCAAATCTCTCTCTAATCCCTTGAAATTAGGAAACACTTATTGGAGGCCCTTTTGAGACCCCATTTCTCCCCTAATAGCTTGAATGATTGACTCTTGCAAACAACTGCATTTTACCACACAATAGTGAGCAAGCAACCATGTGACACTACCTAAGCACTAGTGAGTCTAACTCCTTATGTACCAACCCTATGCGTTTTTTTATTTAAAAAAATACATGGAATGCAAATCGATGATCATGCATTCATGAATGCAAAGATTCATTCACTATTTTCAATACATAGACATGCATCATGCATGGATGCAAAAGATTCATTTGCTAATTTATTGCATAGGTGCAAAAGATGCAATATAAAATTTATTTTATTTTTAAATGACAAAATAATCCGCACCTGATGTGGAGATCTGAGGGAGCCTGGATCTAGGTTGTGGTCCCAACTAGCCACCTGTCCTGTTTAGCATGCGAGACCAGGAAACACTTCGTGAACCAAGCCCCTTGCCTAGAATGTTTAGCTCTTCTCAATCCAATAATGGTGAAAATGAGTCCGGTGGTGGTATAATAACTTGGGCCAGTAGTACTGTAACCGGTGGTACTACCTCGCTCGAGCTACCAACTCCGTTGAATGCATCGAGGTCTGGTAATGTTGGGGTGATTAATAGGTGGTATTTGATCCATGTTGACTTTGAATAATGATTTCAAATGTGACATGTGAGTGGATGACTGACTTTTGCTTTCTAATCATTTACCACTTTTGGGATGGGTCTCTTTTTTTGTATGCATACTGACACTTCTAGGCTGCCCATGCAAATATTTCTTATTGTTAAGAAAAGTTATTTGAAACATCAATAAGTTACAGAAATAGTGGAACTTTGCCATTTCATGTATGTATTCATCTACTTATGGATGGATGTTACAACTTTAGCATGCTTCTTATAAAGTAGTTCATTTACTTGATTAAATGTTCTTGAGAGTATGAGTAACGAAAGTTGCAAATAAAATGAGAAAAGCCTCAATATAGACTAATATGTATTGTGCAAGCTGGGATTATTTAAATTCATGAATATAATTCTACTACAAATATAAATTGAGAGAATACATACGTCTTTTGATTTGCAGTCATTAAAAGTTGGGGGAAAAGCTGCCGTTGTCAAATTTGATTCATTTTTTGCTAGAGTAGAGGTAGAAAGCAGAACTCCTTTGAGAGAGCAATTCTCACGTGATACTCTCATTAGTGTTCTTCTCTTGTGTAGTCGTGATAAGCGTAATTAGTGCACAATAAGGCTATGGAATATAAATAAATGTCAAGATGATATTATTGTTGTGCATCGGTAAAAGCCTTTTGGCCATTCTTTATTGATTGCAAAGTTGTTGAAGGCTGGCTTCCAAGTTTTTCATAGACATCATAGACTAGCATGCTTTCTTCTAGAGAAGCGCTTCTTTATGAGGAAGTTTAAAGCCCTGTCATCATCTATGCCGAGAGTACTTGTGGAATCTACACTCTCTTAGGGTGTCCTACACTAAAGAGATGTGGGTACTTAGGAATGTAAGGGAGTGCATTATGAAGAAAAAGCTAGGGGAGAAAAATCAAAGGAAAGCGAAAGGCTTGTCATACGGGAATTGTGAAGAACTTGTGTGAAAAGAAGGCAATATTGGAAAGTGGTCATTGAGATGGGGTTAAAATGAAGCTATGATAGAGGAGGGGCTAGGGTGAGATGTATGGGAGAGTTAGAATTTGAAATGCATACATAAATAGATTAGATTGGAAGTGATGTCCAGAAAGAAGTGGTGTATAGTCCCTTATGTATATTTATTTCTGTAAATTTTAGGAATAAAAAATATCCTTCTGTTGAACTCACGTGATAGGGTTACATATGATGAGTGACCCCCCCGAGTATTTCTGAAACTTCTCATGTTGGGAACTGTGGGGTAACTTTTCCACTGGTAACGTGTTTCCCCCAGTAAGGGTTCATTTGCTGCGCATACTCCTTCCAGTCCCTCAAGGGACCATTCAAGAGGCGGTGGTTCTGATTTTGAGGGAGCTGGCTTTGCAAGGTACAATTCGGCGATCCTTCTTTGGACGCATTCGAATTTATTGAAGTGTTCCGCCTTGGCTTTTCTGTGTTTTCCTCCTTCAACTTTGTGGTGGGATCTTCTGCTATTATTCAACTTTGGAGGTTCAACTTTCAGAAGTTCAACTGCCATTAGGGCATGCAGAATGGCTAAGTCATTATCAAAGATTTGATCTTTAATTTCAACATTCTCAGCTTCTGTTTTAAGGTCCCAAGGAAAACTTGAGTCATCATTGGTATGGGTACCTTCTTCAGGTTCATTATCCCACTCGAGGTCAGCCACCCATAAAGAATGGAATCTCTAGATCGATTGGTTCTTCATGTGTGAGTCGAGGATCTACCTGTAGTGCCTTAGCATCTATCTGTGAGAAGATGGGGTCTAATGAATGGCAGTTGTTGATGGTTGCCAATGTTTGTATCCAGTTATTTACATTGCTTTGTGAATCGCCCGCTATGGCATGTTGTTGCAAGGGAGTTGATTTGCTTGATATTGTCGTTGAAGATGTGTCATCCAATGTTCTAGGCACAATTGGTTTTATAGCTCTTGTTCGCACATTCACCTTGACTGCGGTGTCGCGATTTCGAATTGTCAGTCTATCAGCTCCCCAATCATGGAGGACTGATGCTTCCCGTAACCAAGGATGGCCCAGTAAGATTTGATAGGATTTTTTGGGGAGATCCAAAATTGTGAATTGAAGGGAAAAGCAGACTCCTTCGATCTTTGTGGACACGCCATTTACTATTCCCAAGGGTTTAGCCCATGAATCATCGGCAAGGTGTATGTTGAAATTAGCCTTTTGCATTGGTGGGAGACCCCATTCTTCGTAGAGCTACTTTGATAGGACATCTACACCTGCTCCACCATCCACTATGGCTTGGAATTCATTATATGCCTTGTGGATCAAAGGCACAGTAATGTTGTGTATGTCATCTCTCTCACCCATCCGCACAGGGATATCTTCGATGTTGTTCATAGGTGGAAGAGGATTTGAGAGTTCAATCCATCCTTTGAAACTCTGCCAAAGATTGGGACAATTCCATAGGAGGATTCCGATGGGAATTGACACAGGGCAACTCAGGATGCTAGAGCGTGCAGCTCCTTCAAGTTGATGTGGCGGTACATTATGTTGTGGAGTTTGTTGTTGGAACAGAGGCTTGAGTACAGTATCAATACTTTGTGGGGCCAAGTCATGGATTGGGTCTTGAGCTTGTTTCTCAGCCTCAAATTGAGCATGCTCCTTTAGTACCCATTGTTGCAGTGCCAAAAAACGAGCCTTCTCCACCTCTGCATTTGAGTATGGACCTTCTTTTATTTGAGGCTGGGGAGTTGATGTGGATGAGCTCAGCTGCTCATTGCTTGGCGAAGGTGGAGGCACTTGTGCTTTCTTTTTAAGAAGTCGCTTTGGTTGGATTGGAATGTTAGGGTCCTTGGTGGCCTCTTTTTGTTGGCATCTAATTACATTTACAGGTTGTGATATTACACTTGCCGCACCCACACTTTGATGGTCCACCTCAATGATGCCGATTGGGATGTCAGGCTTAACCTGTGTTTGTTGTGGGACTTTATTTTTCATGGGACAAGCCATATAGGCATGTCCTATGCCACAATCTCTGCAGGGTGGTTGGAATGTAGTGGGGCTACCAAGATCAGGGCACTTTGCGATCCGGTGATTTTCTCCACAACCATAGCACTTGATTGGTGCTCGATATGTGTTGGGACGTACTTGATTTGCATAAACTAGTATTAGACCCTCTAAACCTTCTACATAGTACACTGGGTACTCTATTTCATACTCAAATGATGAGTCTACTTCATCGGCTTGTAATTGATGTATTGGAACTGCCTGAGGAGCTGGATTTGGTGCTTTTGGATATGGTCATGGATTCGGATTCCTGAGTAAATGTGGGACTTGTGTCCGAACGGGAACAGGATTTAGCCTCGGAGCCAGGGGCACTTGTACAAGTGCCAGTTGCTTGTACACTGGCATGGGTGCCGCTTGGTATTGTTGAGGCGAGGCGGGTTGTTGCGTATGTTAAAGATGCAACTGTTTTCATCATGGCCGCCGATGACTCAAATATGGCACCACAACCTTGACGGTGGATTTGCTTGTGCAGTGATCGTGACTCTTACGACCGGGCACTCATTTGCTATATGATTGTCCATGCAATGTGGACACCAGACATTTTCTCACCATGGATATGTCTGAGTTGGTAGCTGAGACAAGTGAAGTTTTTGTTCCATGGCCTGCATCATGTCTTCTTTCAGCTTCATGGTCATGGCCTCTAGGCGATCTTCATTTGATGTTTCAGCAATGGACTTTGATTTGCCCTTTTTCGAGTGCTTATCTCGCACACTAGATCTGCCGTCATCACTGCTAGTGTCTGAGTCAGTCATGCCATCCTTGATGTCAATGGCTGCCACATGAGCAGCACTGAACGTTTCATAGCTACTTATCTTTTTCATATCCTTTCAGATTTTCTTTCTTAATCTTACAATGAGCCAGTCCGTGAGGTACTTTGCATCTGGGCGTGGGTCACATTTGGCGATTAATCTTTTCATCTTACCCAGGTACGTGCGTACATCTTCTCGACCGCCTTGTTCGATCTTGCTTAGTTGGAGAGCGGGATCATCTTGGAGCCTCTCCGTTTGAAAGCGTCTTTTAAATTCTATTTGAAGTAGGTCCCATGTGGCACGCTCTTCCACTAGAAGGTCTAGGTAACATTCAGACGCTTCATCAGTTAAGGCCATGGGAAACCAAGCCACCTTGGTTTCATGGGGATTGATCTCCACCTACTCGGCATGCGGCATCAAAATGCTGGAGGAATCGAGCTGGATCTCCCCTATCATTATATTTGGGAAGTTCCACTTTTCCCAAGGGGCGCCTGCCTTGATTGTTATTATTTCTTCAATTAAAGAAATTGTCAGTCTCTGCATCGAGGTTGATATCCCCATCATTGTCGCGCGATGGCGTCCAACCATGTTGTGGCATGGAGGAGTTAAAGGGATTGATTGAATCTCACGGGGGGATTTGGGGTAGAGGATTGTCAGGGGCAGTGGTTGTAGCGGAGTTGTATGCAGATTTGGTGAGCGTTGGAGTCAGAGGTGTTGGCCGAAACATAGCTGCATGTAGATTGCGTGAGATTTGCAAAGGGTGTCTCTGCCGCAAGTGCAGGTGTTGATGTAGTTTTGTTGGGAGGGTTAGAGTGGTGTTAGTTTGTGTAGGGACCGTCATGTTAATAATGTGCCTAAGATCACCTAAATGTGTAGGGAAGTGTGTCGGTGCAGAGGGATCATCAATCGGAGGTCACGACGTGAAGATACGAGCGAATTTGTGCAAAACGAGGCCCGTACGGGGGCACAAATGAGCCAGTGCTAGGGATGCCAAAATGGTGTACAATGGGCTAGAAAAATACCCCATAGTGTGGTGTTTCCATGTGTGAAATCTTGGTTCAAACGGGGTCCAGTTTGGATCCCAAACAGATGAGTTACGAGAGGTTAAAGTAGGGGTAAATTTGGCTTTTTTGGGGGGGGTTCTTAAGGGTGGTGTGAATGGACTTTAAGTCCAACGGAGGGGTTTGAGCCAAGTGAATTCTAGTTAGATTAACTAGCCTATATCCTCCTAGTTATTATAATTGGGAAATTAACCTAGCTAGCTTTATTAACTACAATTAGTTACTAACTAAAGGTTAGTTAAACTAACCTAATTGTTAATAACTAACCTAGGTTTAGACTAACGTAACCTACGTTAAACTAACATAACCTAGGTTAAATTAACCTAACTTAGGTTAAACTAACCTAGGGTTAGGTTTAGGTTAGTTTTTTTAATAAATAACTTTGTGGGGGGGGGTATGTTGCGGCGGCGGGGGGGGTGGTTTTGCACAGCGGCGAGGGGGTAGTAGGGAGGGTAGAGGGAAGGGGAGGGTGGACGGGAGGGTGGAGGGGAGGGGGAGGGGGAGGGGGGGCGAAGGCTGAGGGCATGGGAGGAGGGGAGGGGGCTAAGGGCAGAGAGGGGAGGGGAGGTGGCTAAGGGCAGAGAGGGGAGGGGAGGTGGAGAGCGTGGACGCGGGGCAGAGGAGAGGGGGAGAGCATGGGCACAGGGCAGAGGGGAGGGGGAGCGCAGATAGGGGACGAGCGGGAGTGAAGGGGGAGCATAAAGAGGGGGTGGTTAGGAGCGGAGGGGAGTTGGTGGGGGTGGGAGAGCGTCGCCACGGGCCACCAAGCTGCCCTTTGCAGCAACAGAAGGGCTTAGGCCCTTGCTTTAGTACTAGGATTAGGTAGGTTAGGGGAGGAGCGGCCAGCGAGGGGGGGTAGAGAGAGAGGGAGAGAGAGAGAGAGAGAGAGAGAGAGAGAGAGAGAGAGAGAGAGGGGGGGGGAAGAGAGAGAGAGAGAAAGAGAGAGAGAGAGAGAGAGAGAGAGAGAGAGAGAGAGAGAGAGAAAGAAAGAGAGAGAAGGGGGGAAAGAGAGAGAGAGAGAGAGAGAGAGAGAGAGAGAGAAGGGGGGAAAGAGAGAGAAAGAGAGAGAAGGGGGGGGAGAGAGAGAGAGAGAGAGAGAGAGAGGGGGGGGGAGAGAGAGAGAGAGAGAGAGGGGGGGGGGGGGTGGGGGTGGGGGGGGAAATGGGGGTGGTGAAGGGGGTGAGGTGGAGATGGAGGAGGGGGGGAAAGAGGGTGGTGGTGGAGGGGGAGATGGAGGGGGGGGGTTGGTGGTGGAGATGGACAGGGGTGGAGGGGAAGATGGAGGAGGGGGGTTGGGGGGGGAAAGAAAGGGTGGTGGTGGAGGGAGAGGGGGGGAACTCGGGGGGAAGGAAAAAGGAGTGGTGGAGATGGAGGTGGGGTGGGGGGGGAATGGAGGGAGGGAGGGGGGATGTGGGTGGTGGAGATGGAGGGGATGGTGGAAGGTGAGATGGACGAAGGGGAGGAGATGTGGGTGGTGGAGATGGAGGGGAGGGTGGGGGCAGAATGGAGGGAGGGAGGGGGGATGTGGGTGTTGGAGATGGAGGGGAGGGTGGAGGGGGAGATGGAGGAGGGGGAGGGGATGTGGGTGGTGGAGATGGAGGGGAGGGTGGAGGGGGAGATGGAGGAGGGGGAGGGGGAAAAAATAAAAAACTCGACGGACGAAAAACTTGACAGAAAACAGAAAACCTTGATGGAAATCCAAAGGGAGGAAGAGATGGTCACCTGAACGCTCTCCAAGTCTTTATGGATGTAATGTGATTATTGAGGACCAATGGACGGTGGGTGGATGGCTAGCTTATTGCTGCGAGATGGGCTCGAAGTAACTTACCATGTGAGGATGGGAGTAGGGCGGTGGTCGATGGAGAGGGAGGAGTCTCTTATGTAGGGCTCATAATGGGGAAGAGCATGGAGGCAAGATGTGAAAGAAAAAGTATGAGAGGGATGGGTGCTCTTTTATAGGGAAGGAGGGGGAGCTCTGGATTTAGTCAAACACATGTGCACCTTTGAATTTGTCCAAGTTTGACTAGGAACGTGGTTTTAATTTTTCTTTTAGGTTATGGCATTTAGAATCTTTAATCATCGATTGCCCATAACTTTTGGTGGTTGTGTCGGAATGTGCTTTCGTAAAAAGGAGAAATGTTCACAATTTCAAGCTCTACACTCTCACAACCATCACATGGTCTGATTTACTCCTTAAGGTGCTGTTTTTCTAGAAAACATGCATTTTCCTAAACCGATAATGAAACTTGAGTGATATGTTCATGAAAGTTTGAAGTAGTTTGTTTTTTACACATACCTGCGTATGTTTACTCATTACTTGAGATGCTAGTCTCCCCAACAATGGCACTAAATGTTGGCTCTCGGCCACGGCTTCTATGGAAGAGCAAGGTATTCTCAGTATGTAGGGTTCCGAGGGTTTTTGTCACCTACAGATATATCGGGGTTGTCGTTTGTAGTATACGTGTAGCTTAGGACCTAGAGTCATATTCCGATGAGAGACATAGGCTTAAGTGTGGTAAGAAATCATAGTGCATACATGTGTAAAAGGAACGTGTATCATCATGGTTGAGGTAATGAAGGCTTTCGTCTTCACTGGGGTTGCAAGGTTTAGAAGGAGTTTAAAGGTTGGAAGGAGGTTCTAGGGTTCCATTTTGCCCCTTTCTGCCCAACCACTTGGAGGGCTGAATTCTCCTCCTACTGGCGACCTCTTCTAGAGTCCTTCTGGCTGGAGAGACCCTTCATATAGGCGATCTCCCACGTCAAAGAAATTAGGGAATGGTGCCCTCAGACCCGCGCAATAGCTGCTTTCTTTCTTACGCCATTTCATGCAATACGACTTGTTGGAGTAACCATTTCAAAATTCCTCTGAGCCACGCTTGCACAACAACATGAGCTAGCCCCTGTCCAAATTTGAAGTGAAATGGTCCACCAAGGAGGGACCAAACATGAAAAAACTAGTCAATAATCAAGCTCTTGGCTATGGTGATGTGATGCGGCATTTTGACTTTCCTCTTCAGTGGCTCTTCTCTAGTATACTAGCTTTATTTCTACCTAAAAAGCCCTCTTTTATTTGTCTTGAAGAGTGAGATACAAGCCCTCCAAGATTAGGCCATTTTTTTGGACAGTTTTGACAGTGTTGTGAATTTGGTGCTACATTAGATGCTACTTTGGCATTTCTGATATTTTAAAGTGTTGAATAGCATCAGTACGATTGTGGCTACAACTTTCTTTTAGGTTTCTATACCTGGATTTGCTCGGAATACTTTCATTTAGCCACCTCTATGAAGCATGCAAGTTGAAGTATCATTTCCACTATGATTTTTATTATGGAATTTGGTTACAAATATTTGTTACACCAAATGCTTATACTTTGAAGCTTTTCAGCTTTTTCTAGCCTTGGAAGAGAGTAGACACTGCCCAATTCTTGGGTTAGCCCTCTCATGGTTTGCTTATGCAAAATATGTGGAAAGCCAAATCATGAAGCAATGTTTTGTTATGTTACAATGGAAGAGAATGCCAACATGGCTTCCTTGTTGCAGATTGTCAAGATAATGGTTGCCAAAAAGGAAGCAACTACAAAACCAGAAACTACCAATTTACTTTCGATTGATGTGCTTCCACAAGATGAGGCCTCCTATGATGATTATGCTTTTTGAACCAGCTCCACATATGCTCCATATCTCTCTTTTATGTTGAGTCAAGGTACTCTGCCTAGATAGTCCTCCAAAATGAATGGAATAAACTATTGTGTTCTTTGTAAACACCTCTGGTCACCATATGATGTAGGCCATGTGTATGTGTTTACCCTCATGATAGCTCCTGCAGACATTGTGTGCATGTACATGCAAGGGAGATAACCATTGGGGGGAGTCTTATGTATCCCTTTGTTACACCCTTGGGAACCCTTGCTAGCATGAGATCCTAGCCATAGATTTATCCTTGACCACCATGAGATGGCTTGAGACACTATGTGACTAGATGTATCCTTGACATAGCTTGAGGCATTCCCTTGAGGGGGGGTTTGTTGGGATATCTCAAGGTGTATGCCCCAGGCACACCTTAGGTTCTATGTGTGTGTTAAAGGCACAGTTAGGTGCCCATAAGCACTGTTAGGTGGTGGTAGATGCCACATAGGCTGATTGAGAGATTCTAGGAGCTAATTGAGGAGATGATTGTGGAGCTTAGTGGCTCATGTAGAGGTGCCTACATATGGATCTCACCCTTCTTCATTCTATAAGCATTCTCTTGTTTTGTGTTCAACTCCATGCTTTCCTTTCACTTCTCCAACATAAATAAGGGAATGTATAATCTTCTTCCTCTTATTCTCTTCCTCCCTTTTTCTTCTCTTCTTTCTTTCTTCTATTTTCTTCTCTGCTCTTCTTATCTTGTTCTCTTCTCTTATTATCTTCTTCTCTTCTCTTCTCTTCTTCTTTCTCTTATTACTCTTATTCTCTTCTCTTTTTTCTTCTTCTCTCTCATATTACCCCTAGTCTGAATGCTCTACTTGTTACTTGTGTATATTTCTTTGTGTCTTTGTGTATTTGCAATTTATCATGTGGCCAGGAAGCTCTTCAAGAGGTCCGCCTGATCTTGGAGATGCATTCTTGCAGTAATTATATAACATTTTGGGGCACCTTCCCACTCCAAAGGAGTTATATACCTACATGACAAGCACCCAAAACACCCCGCAAGAGTCGAGAGTATAGACTCCAAACCACCCCACACCCACACTTGGTCCACCTGTGGTCACTCTTGTGGAGTCGAGACAACCCAATAGAAGGAAGAGCTGCAAACCTACTCTCCTGCAGTCAGGTTTCCCTTCAAGATTGCAGACCTACGTGCCTACTCCCATGCAGTATGGAGCCCCTTCCCCAGAGGCAAGTTCCCATTGCAGAAGCTCATCACAACGTAGCATCAGGCGTAGTAGCAGGGAGAGTTTCCATGCAAGATGCATGGCACATTGCTTTGGTGGTGTGGATGATTAAGATGCAGACATGCTAGAGGGTGATGGTATGATATACTATGATATCACTGAGACATGCGACATCTTGCAGGATTCACTGGGAAAATAAGTCATGTCCTTCTTTCTCTCTGTTGTTCATAAGAACTACAAATATTGCTTTACAAAATTCAAAGAGTAGAAAGAAAGTTTGGCAACAATGGATACCATCAAGAGTTTACCCAGGAGGTATCCCAATCTAGAACACCTTGAGTTCACTGACACATGGGCAAAGACAAAGATTGCCACTATCCTTGCCAATAAGAGGTCTTTTCTAAAGAGGCAAGCATTGGCCAAGATTGCCAAGATAGAGGGAGGACAACCGCCAAGGGGCCAGCCATACATTGCCCATAAGGGTGAGTGGAAGAAATCCCTGAAGCAAGGGAAAGATGACCCCTAGTCTTTAGTATGTCGAGGTGCGATGGATCCAGATGAAGCAGTATGGATCCTCACATTTTGGATCACAGGGTATTGCGTCAGGGAAGGCCTAATTTGTAAGTATTGATCTCAAATTATATTGTGTTTATGTGTTTATTAGGAGGTTGTTCCTTTGTTCTAACCCCTCTGCAAATTTTGTCATCTTACAACTTGATATCGTGGGCACATACCCTACTCCTATGTCGAGATAGCCTATCATAGTGGACATGATAGGCAAAGTACTTGGAGGAACTTCTAGGACAAGGGGTTGATTTTTGAGGAGCAGTATAGCCGGGCTACTAGAACGCCCATGCATGTATTTATAAGTACTTTAAAAATGTCAATGTTGTAAATTTGTCTTGATTTTTCATACATTGATACATGTTGTCCCTTGTTTACAGGCTCCTGTGGGTATTGAGGAGGAAGAAGACGAGGGTATTGAGGAGGAAGAAGGAGATGAAGAAGGCTTTGAGAGTGGCAAGTGCGGTGACGGGAGCAATCATACGAGAAAGCCTCTGTTTAGTCATAGAAGTAGTGCAATCTAGTATTCTTTTTCGTATTTGAAGCCACAGATAGCTTGGTTTCGTATTAAATGCATATACAAACACTTTTTGGGCCATGAATCAATATACACTCCTGTTTTTTTTTTGGCATTCAATTTCCTTGTGCAATGTTTTATACATGAATGCTTTGTGACGTAAAATGTTTTGGAGTTGTAATGTTTTATTTGGAATTGTAATCATCGGCTTGTAATATATAACAAATTACCAATAGCTGTAGATGTGCACGGAATCGTGCAAATTAAAATGTTTTGGCTGCAGGAATTCCATTTCATACTATAGAAATGGGATTCCTACAACCACACAAATTTTATTTTTTTTAATTTTCTAGAGAGTGTCTATAAGTGTGTCTATATGCATGTCTCACTGTTTTTTAAATTTTCTTTAGAGAATTTATAAGCATGTCTATAATTAGCGCATTTATTAGCATGTCTATAAGTGTGTCGCACTATTATATAGATGCGCATTTAGATGCACGTCTGTGGACGTGCTAATAGATGCACCCGTCACTTTTCATTTTAAGTAAAAAAATGCATCTGCAAGCGCGCCTATGGTCCCTTTTCCTTTTTGTGATTACCGAACATTGTTGTACCTATAGCAATTGTGCCACCAATCATATTCATTGTTGCTGAAGGGGACCCCTCGCAACATCTCAAGTTGCAGCAAGTGTACCACCAACATCTCTCTCTAAGGTTGTATTATCTTGGACTACAATGGTAGGAGCTCAAAGGAAAATTAATTTGGTTGCCACTGCTATTCAAAGAAAAAAAGCCGAAATAACTCCAACGCCACATGCACATCGTTCGAGTGAAACTGATCTTCAAGTAGGTGAGGAGTTGGATAGTGATGAAGAGGATGAAGATGAAGCAGATGATTCTTTACTAGCTGAATTTTCTATGGGCATGAAAACCTTACATCCTCCCAAAGACGCAGGATATATTTGGGGATTGTCTCAATACGTCGTGATCACACCAAATTGATAGTGCTTCCTTGTTCACTAATCAAGGAAATTTTGATGAGGAATTTGCACGCAAATTGTATAAAGATACGAGGGCCACTAAATTGCCATTTTCTAGAAATATCACTCTATGTCCCATGTCATTTAATAGACATCAAGAAGATGATCCCCAATTGCTTGATGTCAAATTTCAAAAGACCGAAGACTTTCACAATGCCTTTGAATTCTTCAAAACTAGTGACCTTGTTCATGCATTTGATTTGTATGAGAGCAAATACGGGAGTGACCTATCAAAGAAATCAATGCTAGCAAAGAACACATTCTTGGAGAGATGCATGTTCGAGCCCATTGATGGGAAACACTTTTGTGAGGCATGCATGAGTGCCCTAGTAGAGGGACGAGATGGAAACTTGCCACAGTCTGAGTACATGGAAAATTTTGCACATGTCATCACTTACATATGCCTATTTGAAGATGAATCTAAGTACATTCTTGAATCTGAAAGATTGAATTTGCCAGCTTTTATGAGAGGAAGAAAAGGTCACCTCTTTCTAAGATCCTAGTAAAGGCAAGGGAGTTATGGATCAGATATGGCGAGCCATAAAAACTAAAGGGCAAGAGACCTACATCTGAGTACATGGCAAAGATTGGTCTCTTTTATCGATGCTTGAAGGGCATAGTAAATGATACACACAGCTAAGTGCCAATGATTTGAGGACGGTCGTTAATAGGTATAGGGACTATACTTGCATTGTGTTTCATGAGGAGTCAACCTTTCTATGCATCATGGATGTTTGTAAATCATATGAACCAAGGAAGTTATCCTATGAGGCATGAGAGCATACAGAGACTCAAAAGAAAGAAACAATAAAATAGATGTATGTCATTTGGTGGAAACCACTAAGGTTTGTTCCAAATACAATAACAAAGTAGATATGCCTGAAGATGCTTAGTGGTGAATGCTTTTTTGAAAAAAAGAGCAAGCATGGCTACTTGGACGAAATGGTCACTGAAGTGGTTAAAAGTGAAGCTGCTCTCTCAACATTACTGTTTTTTACAACTTCAAATGAGCAGTTAGCCGGCAAAATAGTAAATGTGTATCATGAAAAAACACTTGGCCTTGGTCAAATGCTTGACATGATGTGGGCTAGAAAGTGGTTGAGTACAATGGATAGTGACGGCACACCAACAAAGGATCTTATAGCAAAAATGCCAAAGGTCATACAGATAGACTTTGGAGAAATCAAGGAGAAGGTCTTGGAGCACACCTTGCAAAGTACAACAACTTGTTCTGCTTTTAGCTTCTCCTATGATATCTTGTTATCAAAGGAGGATAAAAATTCTATACGCATCAATGGCATTGATACTGAGTGCTTCATGGCAATGATAGAACTGCTTGGGAGAAGCCATGTGTATTTTTCATGGATGAGTTATAGGACTTTGCACTCTATCAGGGATAGTTGATCTCATATAATTTATTCATAGAAGGTCCTTTGGGTGATAAGAAAAGATTAACTTTGGTCCTATTTGTGACAGAAGCACAAAGGTATCCCTTGTATGCAAGATTGACAACTGTCATTGGGTACCCTAGGTTCAAAAGTATATCATGGTATAGTTCAACGCCATGACTATACCGTCACAGACAACACCGCCATTCAAGTCTTGCATCCTTTCTTGATTTGTTTCTTATCAAGGGGTGGTGGTCCTGTATTTGAAATTCCTTTAAAGCTTCTAGAGATATTTTACATTGAGGAAGAAACAACTAAACTAAATGCAGCAATGTAGGACTACCAAAAGACGAAGAATCCCAACCTAATAGAGGAGATGCTAAGAAACCGATTGAATGATGGATGGATGGTAGCACTTTACCGAATGGGTTACACTGCACAAACATTGCTACAGACGGTTATTAATGTTAATGTCATTACTACACCCCATCAAGTGAAATTATTTGATACATATTACAATTGCACTACCTTCTTTGTAGAAGAAAATGTTGAAGAAAATAGAGAAGATAGTGACTCAAAGACTGATACTTAGGATAAGATGCTGATTCATAGGAGGTTGATAGCTCTACGTTCGATGAGGAGACGCCAAATGAAAGATGCTCAAAGTTGCGGGAGGATTGAAAATAAGAAATAAGAGTCAAGGAGGTTCCGCTTACCATATCTGATGTCCAAAGGATAGTCGTGATCCATGAACTATAAGAAAAAGGGAAGGCTATAGAAGTGGAAACTAGAGGCAAATTAAAATCCATTAAGCCACCCAAAGTCTCATTAGAAGGTGGTTCAAGCAAACAAGTCTTACCTATATAAGGTAATGATGATCCAGAACCTGAAGAGTCGACAACTCTAGTGGATCCTAGTAAGGAGGTGCATGAGGATCCTGATAAGGAAGAGACGGCAACTCCGACGGATCTTAGGAAGGAGGTGGAAGAGCCTGCAGCCCCATCGGATAATAGTAAGGAGGTGGAAGAGGATCCTAGTAAGGAGGTGCATGAGGATCATAATAAGGAAGAGCTGCAAGCTCCAGCAGATCCTAGGAAGGAGGTGGAAGAGCCTGCAGCCCCAACAGATATTATTAAGGAGGTGGAAGATCCTACATCTCCAGCAAATACTTGTAAGGAGATACATGAGGATCCTGATAAGGAAGAGCAGACTTCAGAGCATCCTATTGATCACGACCCTAGTAGTCAAGGTCCTCACATTGAAGAGCTTGGTACTTAAGAACATGCTAGCCAAGAGACCACTCCATTTTGATAGTCTTATGATGCAGTTATATGTTAAATGCCAGAGGAAGTATCATAAGAGACCACTCCATTGTACATAGCCTTGTTAATTATGATGGTCATTTTTGTTTCTACAATTATCTATTGAATGATGATGTTCTTTTTGTTAATTATGCAAAATTTTACTTATTACATGAGTATCATTTACTCATGATGTTTATTTAATTATTTCACATTGTGCATTATTTGATGATATGAATGGGTGATGATGCGATTATTAGCAAATATTAAATGTGTGATGAAAAAAATATTTTTGTAATCTTTCACTTCCAAGAATTGTTTCCCAATGCTCAAGTCACTAAAAGTAGAGCCTAGGGTGCCAACTCCATTTAGTAAGAAAACCTATCAAAATCTTGAGTATGAGATGAAATTAACAATATGCCATGAGTACGAATTATTCAAATTAACATGTTTGTTTTCAATACTAAAAGAGCTTCAAATACGTATTTACACCTTGAAATTTGGGCAACACATGAAAAATTAACATTAATTTGAAAGAAGATGGGTTTTCATATTTTAGTGTATTTTTTGTTTTACCCCCACCATCCAAAAGAACCCCCCCCTTGGGCCTCATATATTATGAAAAATATGTTCGAATCTTAAAATCTTGCATATTTTTTGAGGTATATACCAAGTTATATTTTGTGGGAGGGGGGGATGAACTTTTCATATTTTTCCCTTGCATATTTGAAAATTTTAAGGAAATTTATGCATATTATATATGGACCTTGTCCCCCAATACCATAGATTTTGGATGAGGGTAGTAACATATTACATATTGATTTGACGTCCAAGGAAGTAGAGTATTCACTTCCAAGTATCGATTCCCAATGCTTCACTGACTTTATTCTAAACCTTTCACTTCACACTCACCCATCTTCATCTCCTCTGTGCGAATAAGGCTTGAGCGTTCACCTATTCTCTCATTCTCGCTCTATTTATTTTCTCCACTCCTCACCCTTCACACTGAGGAGAGAGACGAATTGAATTTGCAAAGGCAAGCAAAGAGGGAGGAAACTCTAAAGATAGGAGAGAGCGAAACACGTTTACGGAATATGACAAAAGCATGACAATATATGGTAGACTTCTTAAGTAACCTTCATTATCGTAACACTCAGTATGGGCGATTTGATGCGGATGCTGAAGAAACAATAAGGACCTCACAAAAAAATTATCAACAAACAATCTCTGAGTGCTTAAATTTATTCCTTCTTTATAATTATATTGAGGACACATACGTGGTCTCGGCTTGTGTGGCATATCACATAAGGTAGGTTGCAAATTCTCATCAAGTGTGGCTCTAATGGCTCTATAAAGTTAAATCCATTGTTTATTAATTTGACTTTATACTTAAGGGTGTATTTCTACACCAAGATGGTGTATATGTATACAACCTTTCCAACATAATTGGTCAATCTATTAAGGTTCTTAAGGAATGATAGAAAGTAAAATGTTCATGGAAAGTTTTTGACCCTGTATCATAATTTGAGTAATCTTAAGAAATGATAGAAATACATAGTTAATCAAGCTTACAATTAGCATTACCAAACTATCCATCACTAGCACAATATTCATAATAGTAAGTATTTTGATAATCTCATCAAGTAGTTGGCATTTTCACTAAACTTTGGTTTGTAAAGTTATCTTTAAAAACTGCATTAGGAGTGTATTCCAGATTGTTGGACTTTTCTTTATTCCAATTTTGAAATTGGACTTTACACAAGTCCAAAATTTTTGAATAGTGAGTTATCCTTTGATCATGGCTTCAATGACTCTTTAATAATGACTTTATATAGTTGTAAGTCCTCATTGTCTATGGAAGGCTTTCTCAAAATCTTCACCATGTCAACCAAATCTTTCCACACACGTACTCGAAGGGTTCGCACAAGAGGATCAGCTTCTAGATTGGTAGTGCAATCACATAACTCTTTCCAATAAGTCCAATGCATATTTCATCCAGTTTTTCCATGCTTTGACAAAAATCGGTGTGTCTTTGAGCCTCCCATGGACACTTTGTTTGGAAGATTTCCTAAGATAGTTGTGCTTCTTTGGATAGCTTTACATTCCCTTCATGTATACCCATACGCGAGAGAAGAGCTTTGACCCTTACTACATATGATGTTGCCCTCTCGTGCAGTTTCATGTTCCACACATACACAATGTGCAAGCATGGAAACTTATCAAATGCGCGGCATCTCGGCATGCAATACACAAAAATGCACTCTTTGTCATGGGATATTTAAAATTGGATCCCAATTTGTATCAATTTCGTGTCTATTGGGTGCAGCATGTTGATCGCAGCTCATTACTCCATTGCTCCAACATGTCCATTTGTTTGCATCATCATTTATGATATCATTCACCACATCTTTTTTTACTCTTTTTATTTGCCCTTTTCCTCAATGTTGTCCTGTGCTTCTGTTGTTACTCGCTCAAAGTTGTTGTACGTGCATACAAAAAAGGCACGGATATGTCACAATTGCACTCCATTCCATTCCAAACATACTTTTTAATGTTTTACGGTCTCCTTCCATGTGCCATTCAACTTTGAAGGATCCAAACCCTTCAACTTGAAGCAACTCCCCTTTTGTCTGGGCATCAATGACACTTGGAATTAGAGATCTATCAAAAACCCATTTCAAGAAGGAGTGTGTCTCTTTAGGAAGTTCAAATGCAGCAAGCTTCCAAATGTGCCTTTCCGATTGCACACTAAAATCTTCTGCAACTTCCTTATCTTTGGCATGTCTAAGGGCTTGAAAGTTGGGGGAAAAGCTGCTGTTGTCAAATTTGATTCATTTTTTGCTAGAGTAGAGGTAGAAAGAAGAACTCCTTTGAGAGAGCAGTTCTCACGTGATACTCTCATTAGTGTTCTTCTCTTGTGTAGTCGTGATAAGCGTAATTAGTGCACAATAAGGCTATGGAATATAAATAAATGTCAAGATGATATTATTGTTGTGCATCGGTAAAAGCCTTTTGGCCATTCTTTATTGATTGCAAAGTTGTTGAAGGCTCGCTTCCAAGTTTTTCATAGACATCATAGACTAGCATGCTTTCTTCTAGAGAAGCGCTTCTTTATGAGGAAGTTTAAAGCCCTGTCATCATCTATGCCGAGAGTACTTGTGGAATCTACACTCTCTTAGGGTGTCCTACACTAAAGAGATGTGGGTACTTAGGAATGTAAGGGAGTGCATTATGAAGAAAAAGCTAGGGGAGAAAAATCAAAGGAAAGCGAAAGGCTTGTCATACGGGAATTGTGAAGAACTTGTGTGAAAAGAAGGCAATATTGGAAAGTGGTCATTGAGATGGGGTTAAAATGAAACTATGATAGAGGAGGGGCTAGGGTGAGATGTATGGGAGAGTTAGAATTTGAAATGCATACATAAATAGATTAGATTGGAAGTGATGTCCAGAAAGAAGTGGGGCACACAAGGGAAAATTAATGAATGGATTGAATAGAACGGAAGAAAAAAGTGGCCTACTTGAGTTCGAGTCTAGTGGGGAAGCTTTAGTGTAAGACCTGAATTAGCTTGGAAAGTGTTTCTAGAGCGATGCGGAAACCTTTGTTCTCTCAACATTTCTTTATCTTTTGAGAGAAAAACAAGGGAGCACATGATGTGGTTGACAACACTTCCTTTTTCAACTTTTACGTAGTGGATCTATTCTTGATGTGTGTGTGGGGGGGGGGGGTCGTTGGAGAGAGAGAAGAGAGAGAGAGCACGTGCTAAGAATAGAAAGTCCAAAATTGATTGGGAGAACACTTTTTACAACAAGGTGAATGATCAAAATCATTCATGAGGCCTGCCCTGGAAGCTGAGAGAGAAGAAGAAGAAGAAGAAGAAGAAGAAGAAGAAAGGGGGAGAAAAAAATGGGGACACAAATAGCAAGCAAGGAAAGAAGAAGAGAGAGATAGAAAGGGGGACAAAAATAGCAAGAACAAAGGACAAAAATGGCAGCGGTGGACAGCCAATCACTTGTTTGCACGCGTCCAAAAATTCACGAAACTACCACTCCAACGCGGCCACCCGGCAAGCCACAATTAGAAGCTTTATCATCTCAAAACAAAGAAAACGATTACTATAGCCATTTCCCTTGGGCAGGCCAATAAGTTGAGAGAGAGAACGAGAGGATACGTGGAAATTCAAAAATAAAAGAGGCCTTGCCCAGGCAAATTGAAAGGTGAGAAGAAGCAGAAGTAGAAGAAGACTTCTGAACAAGCTGAATGACATTCAAATGGCCTGCCCTATGGCCCTAGAAGCAACAGCAAATGAGGAGGAGCAATTGGCTGCATCAGGCAGGTGTGGAGGTTGGGAGTGGGGGGAAACGATAGAGAGAGAGAGAGAGAGAGAGAGAGAGAGAGAGAGAGAGAGAGGAGGGAGTGGACCAATAGAAAGTAGGGAGTGAAATAGTAAGGAGAGAAAAAGAGGGAGGAAAAGGTGGAGATGGCACGTCCCAACCAATAGGAATTAAGAGAAATCACTGGAAGAAGATGAAGAAGAAGAAGAGAGAGCAAAAGGGGGAGGAAAAAATGGAGACAAAAATAGCAAGCACCAATTGGGTGAGGACAAAAATAGTTGCCCTAGAAGAAGAAGAAGAAGAAGAGAGAGAGAAAGGGGGAGAAAAACATGGGGACAAAAATAGCAAGCACCAATTAAATGAGGACAAAAACTAGCATGCCAAAAATAGCATTTTATCATCTCCACCAAAACCAACTGATTACTATAGCCTTTCCTACGGCCAGGCCAAGAAGGGGAGAGAGAGAGAGAAAGAGGGAGAAAAGAATGGGGACAAAAATAGCAAGGGGAGAGAGAGAAAGGGGGAGAAAAAAATGGGGACAAAAATAGCAAGCAAGAAGAAGAAGAAGAGAGAGAGAGAGAAAGGGGGACAAAAATAGCAAACACATAGGACAAAAATAGCAACGGTGGATAGCCAATCACCCGTTTGCACGAGTCAACAAAGAAAATCCACCACCAGTCAAATTCTGCCACCCAGCCAAGCCCCAGATAGGAAATTTATCATCTTTGAGAGTGCAAAACGATTACTATAGCCTCTCCCTCCGGGCAGGCCAAAAATGTTAGTAGAGCGGATGCCTGGAAGGAGTGCTAACAGAGAGGTTGATGAGAGAGAGAATGAAAGAGAGAGAGAGAGAGAGAGAGAGAGAGAGAGAGATGTGTACAAAGAAAGAGGATGGTGGGCCTTGGGCTCCATAGCCCATTGTTCATACCAAAAACCTAGAGTCAAGAGGTGGTTTGATGGGCGGCGGGTAGCAGTTTTGCAAAACACACAACTGTGGGTTTCCTCTTCCTCTACTACTAGTATATAAGCCATTACCACTTCAACTCTGCTCGGCTCACGTACAAGCCTTGCACCTTCGCACTCACTACTCTGCTCTCACCTCTCTTGAGCTCCCTCATCCACGTCCCCCCTTTGATCCCATGGCTTTCGCTCCCTCTTCCCACCTGCTCTCGTCCTCCAACCCCCTCCTGCAATCCCATTCCCAGGCTCCTTGCTCCGTCGCCAATTCTCCTCGCTCCCTCTTCTTTTCCAAGCCCATCATCCCACGCATCGCCTGCTCGCCCGTTTCTTATGCCACCCGCAGATCCACCTATCCACGCCCTCTCACGACCGCACTCTCTGCCGCTCAGCCGGCCGAAGTACACATGGCAGCCGCGTCCACAGCCGGACAAGTCATCACTTGCAAAGGTCTCACTTCTTTTGGGTTGTTCGACTTTCCTTCTGCGCATCTACAAAGCAAACTCCATTTACTCTCTAAGATCACGCACCCGCCCTCTCTCGCATGATGATCACAAATATATTGCACTGTCATGTGCGCGCGCGTGTGTATGTGTGTGAGTGAGAGAGAGAGAAAGAGAGAAAGGGAGAGAGGGAGAGAACCGCATGAATTGCAAAGAATGGATATTTGGTTTGCATCGGTTCAAATGACATGGACGCAGCTGACTCCATTCTCACTGAAATGATGATGCTAGCTGCTGTTTGCTGGGCGCCAAATGAGCCTCTTGTCCTCGAAGATATACAAGTCGATCCACCCCAGGCTGGTGAAGTCCGCATCAAAATTCTCTACACCTCACTTTGCCTCACCGATGTGACCTTTTGGAAGGACAAGGTCAGTAACATTATTACAAACACCACAGCTCATTGCAAACAATGCTTAGGCCTGCTTCCGACTTATCTTCGCAAATAAATCGTCTCCTCTGTCTTCCATCCTTCTTTGTACCATTTTCTCTAGAATTCGACATATGTTCAATGTCTTTAAGGTTGAAGAGAGCGGAGGAGAGAAATCTACCTTAATCTCTCATAGTTTCATATGTTAGGCGACGTTTGACCATCTGAATTTGTGCGCTGCAGCCGAAGCTAGGCATTTTCCCACGTATTTTTGGGCATGAAGCTGCTGGGTACATCTCTCTCTCTCTCTCTCTCTCTCGCGCGCGCGCGCGCACACACACACACACACACTTTCCCCCTCCCTCTCCCCCCATTTAATAAGAGTAGACGCCCTCATTTGCATCCATGGGAAAGCATGATTGACAAACATCGGGATAAATGAATGCGTCAAATTGTGCATGCCATTTACTAGTTGATGATCAGTCCCACTACAGCCCATATGACATACTCACCCGCCTAGTTTGAATATTGCAGTATCGTTGAGAGCGTTGGCGAAGGTGTGACCGACGTGAAAGCAGGGGATCATGTTCTCCCCATATTTACCGGGGAATGTCAGCAATGCGTTCATTGCAAATCTGTCAAAAGCAACCTCTGTACAAAATGTAGGATCGACACAGGAAGAGGCGTCATGCTCGTCGACAACAAGACCCGATTTTCTTGCAGAGGGAAGCCGGTCTATTTCTTTATGGGCTCGACTTTCAGTGAGTATACAGTGGTGGATCAGGGAAATGTCGTCAAGGTTAATCCAGCTGCTCCACTTGACAAGATCTGTGTTCTCAGTTGCGGTGTTACTACAGGTACTTGCCCTGTGCTCAATGTAGAAATTTACGCTCTCCTGACGCGTCTCGCTAGCTACAGCCACTTACTACTGTAGTGCTCCTTTCATTTCCGTGCCTCCTAATTGCAGACGTTGCAAATGGAATTTTGTGACAAACCAAATGACAGCAAGAGCATAATTGAGATTTCACTGGATGCTCTTTATGTTCTGTGTGAGTACAGGATTGGGGTCTGTTTGGAAGGCTGCCAAAGTTGAAAAGGGATCGACTGTAGCTATCTTTGGATTGGGCACGATAGGGCTGGGAGTAAGTGCATAAATGTTCCCTTTACAAAAGCATAAGTTGTAGTTTGAGCACAATGTAGAGTGGCAAAATGAGTACATTGGGAGAGCAAGATAAATGTTTTGCTCTACTGCAGGTGGCTGAGGGAGCAAGAGTAGCTGGTGCTTCCCGCATTATAGGGGTGGATCTCAATCCAGCAAAATTCGAAAAAGGTCCGAAAATAGAATGATTTGAATACTATGCTATAAAGAAAGTAACATCATGCAATGAAAGGCTTACTACTTTGCTAAGACCCATGATTTTTTCCTTATTTCAGCACGGATTTTCGGTGTGACGGACTTTGTGAACCCACGGGATCATGCAAAACCAGTGGAAGAGGTAAAGACTCGTGCAACTTCTCGTTTCCCTTGTTCCTTGGTATTCGGAAGCTCAAAGTAATTGTTGTCTTGAATGTGGCAGGTTATTCGGGACATGACAGATGGTGGAGTTGATTATAGCTTTGAGTGTGTTGGAAGTGCCAAGTTAGCGGAGACAGCGCTTCTCAGCATCCACGACGTAAGCAATCGTCCTGCCCTAACCTATCGACATCGACGCATCGGTTGTTCAGTGATCTCAACATTGTCCTAGAAAGTTAGGATTTGCGAAGTAGTAAATTTGTGTATCAGCTACCAAACACTGATGGCAATGGTATATTGATGTGTGCCCCTAGGGATGGGGAGTATCCGTCATATGCGGCGTGGAGGGCGAGAGCAGTAACATGGTTGTACATCCGAACCTTTTCCTGTTTAGTAGAACTCTGACCGGAGCGTTCTTTGGTGGGATAAAACCAAAATCAGAACTTCCAAACATTGTGGAGATGTACATGAAGAAGGTCTCTCTCTCTCTCTCTCTCTCTCTCTCTCAACTTAGAATAGTAATCTACAAGCCTCGATCAAGACTTGTCTCTTATCTCCCCCACCACTTAGCTTTGTGGCCATGGGCTATTCAATCAATAGAGTAGCACAAATGTGGAGAGAGACTCAAAAGTTCTCAATCTCTAAGCTTCTGGTTGCTTGGTTTTCAGGAGTTGCAACTAGACGAGTTCATCACGCAGGAGCTTCCCTTCTCTCAAATCAATGAGGCTTTCCGACTCATGATTGAAGGAAAGAGTTTAAGGTGTATGATGCATATGTAACCTATGTGCTACGAGTTCCATGTCCATTATCCTTGAGATGTTACACCGATGACATTGAAAGGATCTGTAATATACACTAGCATCCTTCAAATCTCGAAGTAAATTTTTATTTTTCTCAAATCTTCTAATAGATGATTCTAGTTTTGGAAAATAAATAATAATAGTAACTCTAATATTGGCAATTATTCTGACAGACATACCGATTGAATCTCTGCTATGCAACCAGTTCTGACACTTCTTCATTCACAACCAATGTCGAGAAAATATGGTTTGACAATGATGAAAATGGACCCACCTAATACTAACACCATTTGGGTAATATTACCTACTTAGGGAAAACGTTTGTAATCTTTGAAAGATTACACTCAAAGAGGGTCACTTCTTAAAGAATTAATGAGCCAAAAAAGCTATACTTCTCCAAACACATATGACATAGAAATCCAAGAAATGACATGATTTTTAGAAGAAACAAAATTCTAAGTCTTCATCTTTCTCAAATGGAAAGTAAATTGTGCTATCATTGGAGCTAAAGAGATCATAAACTATATTTTAAAAATCAAACAAACAATTGAAAAGTCATCACTAGTAAGTAGCAACAAAAAGTCATCATAAACTTATTTAAAAATCAAACAAACAATTGAAAAGTCATCACTAGTAAGTAACAATAAAAAGTCTTCTAGTACATTTTCAATTTGACTTACCTTCACAAGTTTCTAGTGCATCGCTATCATTGGTTACATTTTGTTTCATTTCTAGATGAAGTGGAAGAAGCATCTCCCTTTGCACTATCCGAAATAACATTGCCTTCTTAAAGATGAAGACCATGACTCTCCAAAATTTGTGTTTGACTCTTGGTGCAAGCTTGGTGCATACTTCTTTTCCTCCTTCACAATCTTCTCTCTCTTACAAGCATGGAATTTTGTCCTCGAGAATATTTATTATTAAATTTGTGTCTTTTGTAAGAGTGATTTCACATATAAGCATGTTCACTTCATCAAGACCAAGTGTACTAGTACTATTTCCTTTTCCTTTATCTTCCTTATACCTCACTTATAACTTCCAAGCTATATTTTCCTTTGAAGCTAGCATCTTCATGATCGTTTTATATCAATGTACTGTGATAGCCAATATATTTTCTCAATTTTCTTCCTTCTGCAATAATCAAATGACTTTATCAATCCAAAATGATTGCTTGCAATGATCATCCTATGCCAATGTTGCTACAAGAGTATACCCCTTCTTAATGTGTTGGGGATCTCCACTCCATATCTCTTTAAGCTGTTCTTGTCTTTGACCTTCTAGCTCCAAGGTACATTCCCCTTGCTTGGGCATAAAAGAGCCTATCAATATCTATTAGAATAAGATCACTATTTTAGATGGACAAGGCCATATGTTGTAAGAGATAATGCATTTGAAGCTCTACTTAATCATTTGCCCAAGAAGAAACTTCCACGACTTGATTTAGCGATTGCTCACACAAGGCTACCATATAATATTCAAACATGGTGAGGTACTTATTTTTTCATTACTAAAAAAGATTACAAAAAGAGTTCAAAATTCAAAAGTTTACTCTTTATTAATCATTGTGTTACTATGTATACATTTCATTAATTTTATAGTCATAATGTGATTTGTGTTGCTGTATAGATGTCATATAGAGGCATGGATATAGAGTATAGAGAGTTCATGACATTGTGTCTTTAAGGCATGGGTGTGAAGGCCTTGTACAACTTGCCATTTCCAAAGAGGGGGTGAATGAAAAAGTACCCTTTGGAAATAGTTCACTCAGATATTTGGGGACCAATTGATCATACAACACCCGAGGGAGCAAGATATTACTTCACTGTTATACATTATTATAGCCAGATGCCATGGTCTATTTTTTGAAAGCCAAAAGTGATGCCTTTCAAGTGTTTTGACAATTCAAAAGAATGATAAAGAAGGAGCTTGGGTGTTATATCAAGTATATCAAGTGCTTTCATACGGACAATGGTGGAGAATATACATCCTATGAATTTGAGGAGTTTCTATATGCTCAAGGCATTGAGAGGTGGGTCACTTGTAGATACACTCCTCAACAAAACCCCATTGTCAAAAAGGAATAGAGTAGTTGGTGACATGGCTAGAGCTATGATGGATGAGATGAATATGCCATTGAATTTTTGGGCTGAAGCAGTACATAAAACCGTGTATATCATGAATATAACACCCACAGATGCCATACATGGGTTGACACCTTTTAAAAATCTTTATGGGTACAAGCCAACCTTGGCTTATTTGAAAGTGTTTGGCTATGTTCGTTAGGTGCATGTGCCAAGTGAGATAAGGAAGAAATTGGAGCCAAGGGCTATCCAATGTGTATATTTGGGATACCAAGTTGAGAGAAAGGGATATCAATGCTATGATCCCATCACTAGACAAGTATATGAAAGCTGGGATAGTTTAGTGAGCTTGAAGCATGGTATCAGCCCAAACCAATTGTTGTAGAGGATGAGCACGTGGCAAAGGTTGAAAAGATGAAATTACAGCAATCTAGACCCTCAAGTAAAGTGATGTCAGGGCCATCACAACATCTGGCTCCCTCCACGGGTCTCTACCATTGATCATGAAAATGAACTGCTCCCAGGTGCTACGCTCTGAGTGGAGAGAGTGTTGAGGATGCAAATAGTGATGAAGAGAGTGCTTAACAGCTTGTGAAGGCTCAAGAGACCAAGCATCCTTCAAAGTATGTTCTTCCACATGCTAGAAAGTCAATGGCAAATACACAGCCCTTAGGAAGATTGGAAAGGGTGAGACACCCCATTGATAGATTGACTTACAATGGTTTTATAAAGATGCATTATGCATACATGGTTAGCAAATTGCAACATGTTGAGCCCTCAAGTTTTGACGAGGCTATAAAACATTCAAATTAGAGGGATGCCATGGATCAAGAAATGGATGTCTTGGATAAGAACAACACTTGGACACTTGTCAAACTCCCAAAAGGAAAGAAAGCAAAACAAAAAATTAAAAAAGAAGAAGGAAAGAAAGCTATTGGATGCAAATGGGTCTGTAAAGTGAAATACAAATTGGATGAAAGTGTGGAGAGATACAAGGCAAGGTTAGTTGCAAAAGGGCATGCCCAAACATATGGGTTGAACTATGATGAAACATTCAGCCCAGTGGTAAACATGACCACCATACGAACCGTGATTGCTTTGGCAAGCATGCTTTTATGTTCCAAGTTATATCAAATGGATGTCAAAAATTCTTTCTTGAATGGTACACTTAATGAGGATGTTTATACACACCAGCCCGAAGGGTATATATATCCCAAATATCCTATGCATGTCTGCAAGTTAAGGAAATCCTTGTATGGGCTGAAGCAATCTCCAAGAGCTTGGTACAAAAGAATGAGTAAAACCTTGCTGAATATGCACTTCAAACAATCAGGCTGATAGCCCACTATATGTGAAGCAAGAGGGAGCAAAAATAGTGCTTGTGATCACTTATGCAGATGATTTAATCATCACGGGGAGCCTTGATGCATAAATTACAGCAACTAAGGATAGATTTTCATGTGAATTTGTATATACAAGATCTACATAAGCCCATATGTGCTTAGGGGATTAGATCCCAAATGACACATGTTGACTACTCACACTTTGCCAATTAATCAAGCTCCACTTTAGCCAAGGTCGAAAGGCCATGACATCCAACACCCCCCTGTGGACAAACCCCTGAGGTAGAACTAATCAAACATAAGGTAACTCCGAACCAAATTAAGGTGGGGCTGACCAACAAGGCCATGAGAGACAAACTTAAGTCCGCATGAGCCGATCAAAGGCTAGCCTGACCATGGAATGCTGCCTGCCAAAGATCATAGGAAGCCATAGTCACATCCCTCTTCACGAGCCGTCACTATTGCCACACTCAAATCATGCCACAAGTCACTGCAGGGTCATGAAAATTCACCACCAACTAGTCCTCTGACTGCCATGTGTTTTTCACATGGAGGCCATGCCAAAATCAACCGCAGTCCTATAGGGAACACCTACTCTAATACCATGTTGGCATCTTGCATGGCTACCACATGGACCTCAAGGATCACCGACTGTGGGGGGTCCCAATCCCTGGCCTCCTCACCATACATGCCTCTCTCTCCTCCAAAAAACTCCATGGATGGATATGAGAGAGAGTTTCAAGTGACATTATATACAAGGGCTACACAAGCCCATGTGTGCTTATGGGATTAAATCCCAAATGACATGTGTGAGGGTAGGGCAAAAACTGTTTGCTACACTTTGACAATGATCCATGAGTAGAGCATGAAGATGGAGAGGTAGCTGAGCTACAATCGGGTCAACGTTTGCTTGGATGTAGCCAATCACAGAACTATTTTTGGGGCCATTTTGGGGTCATGACATGATGAGCTCCTGGGTGAATATTTGAATTTTGATCGGACCCATGCTCTCGCCAAAAATTTTCCCGACGTCATGACGGCGCACTGGCATAATAATGAGATGCAATCTATTTATTCTAAACGCCGCATATCCTGACACACGATAGCTCTACACTACATCGTGCATCTCTACACTGCTTCACGCAACCCAATCTCTCGCCTAAGCCGCCTGACCACTTATCATCATGTAGTCTTTTGCCGTAGCTTTGCCACCTGTCACTGGGCACCGCACCCATACAGATCATTAAAATTGAAGGTTGGCTTGGAGAGACCACCGCACTAGTTCTTGGCGTAATAATGAGATGCAAACTATCATTCTAAACACCGCCGCAGCGCAGTCTCGGGTGTGACCACCTGTCATCGTGCAGCCTTTTGCCGTAGCCTTTGCTCATGCAAATCATAGGTTGGCTTGGAGAGACCACCGTGCTAGTTTTTGGCATAATAATAAGACGTAATCTATTATTTTGAGCATCGGCTTAGCGCAGTCTGTGGCCTGATGACCTATCATCGCCCAGAATTCAAGGTTGTCTTGGAGAGACCACCGCACTGGTTTTGGAGTTATAGCCCTGTTACATATTTTTACATAATACAGGAGGAGTTCTATGACAACCAGTGCGCTAGCAAGCAGAAGGAGATCTTTGACAACCACCGCGCTAGTTCTTGGAGTTATATATTTGTGTACCAAGGAAAATGTATTTCCTTGTGCAACTAAGCAAAATGCAATTGACGATATGGCCCTTGAGGGGTCCCCTTTAGGGGCAAGGGCCATATCGACATGCCATTTCTGTCCAATGGCATCTTGGATATTGTATAATGCATGTCGATATGGCCCTTGCCCCTAGAGGGGCGCCATATCGTCAATTACATTTTTTAAAAGTTTAATTGTATTTTTCTAGATGTATCTCCATGCACCCACAACGGTGGGTCGTTGGAGCTATTTTAGCACTATTTTGGTCATAAACCAAGGAGATTGTAGTCCTGCTTTACTGATATTTTAGTCCTTGTTGCAGTAAATATAAATGAGGGAAAATTTTGAATTCATCAAGTGAAAATTGAGCAAAAGAGATTACAATGTTCATCTACATCCAATAACAGGGAGATAACAAGTTATATAAAAATTAACAACTTATACCGAGAAAAAAATGAACAGAGGATCTTACATTTATTAAAACTCGGCAATTGTTGATATCATTAAAGGCCAAAAGATTATAGATAGCAACCATAACCATTCAAATATAAAAGTTAACAACAGTGCATACTGAGAGCCTCAAATCGAACAAAAAGAAATTACATAAATGTAATAAAAACTCATCAAGCCTTAGAGACCAAAACATTACCTCCAGTGAGCCAAAAGATTTGTTGAGAGCCTTAAAGGCCAAAAGATTAAGAAAAGATTACATCCACCCATTGATGAGTGGTTATGAGCCTCGTCTAAGCAAGAGGGAATTTGTACAACTCAGTATTTCTGTCGGTCTAGCTAGTTGCATTAAACTGTTTTAGGGACCCAAAGGAGGAGACGATGGAGAGGCCAAAGACCATGCACATTGCCAAGACTTTGATTGCGCCCCCCCAACAAGATGAGAGAACTCTGCTCTAAAATACTAAGGCCTTTGTCGACGTCTAGGGGAACCCATATAGCACAGCAATAAAGAGGCCAGAGGTGAGCATATCATGTAAGGTGGTGACTGCAAATATGGGGGGAATCGACTATGGGAACCATAGGGTCTCCACTAGTGCCAACATTTCTACTTTAGGTGAGTGCAACTCAATCACCTTATATGAGAAGGCAGATAACATTGGTATCACAGAGCATCGAGGGGGGGTGGTAGTAGGCATGGTGAAGATGAGTGGGTGAGCAGCAAATGAGTAGGGGAGTAGATGAGTGACGAGAGTTGGAGGAGGGAGCGGGGAGCAAAGTAGAGCAGGGGCAGAAAAGAGCTGGACGAGGGGTGTGGAGAAAACTAGCAGAGTGTGTGGAGCAAAATAGCAGAGCAAGTTCGCCCAAAAAAAAAAAAAAGGGGCAGAGGAGGGGCGAATGAGAGCAATGTAGTAAAATGCCAAATGCCACGGACTTATATATTATAAAGTTTGAGCCACCGTCGTGGCTGGAGCCTAGGGTTCCATCCATTATAGTAGACATTTGCTTAAGCCCGATGGTGGGTGAATAGGCCACTGCGGTGGCTGGTAATTTTAACTGCTACCAGCCTTGTGGAATCATAGTCTTGAGAGATATAGCTGATGAGAGCCACCACCACCAGAGTAATTCCCACAAAAGTAAATAATGAAGCCTAATCACCTCTAATCACTCATTACCATGCACTCTAGTGAGCATGTGAGCCCAGTGATTGAGTGGTAAATTTTACTGCACTCGTAGTGATCATGCATGCTTAATCCTAGTGGTGGGTGAGCAAGCCACTGCGATGGCTGGTAATTTTAACTGTCAACCCAGTCGAATTGTAGCCATGACAGGCGTGGCTGATGAGAGCAACCACCATCGAGCAGTAATTCCCACAAAAGTAAATCATGAAGTGTAATCACCTCTAATCACTCATTACCATGCATTCTAGTACTCTCCTGGGCATGCAAGCCCAGTGACTGGTAATTTACTGCACTCGTAGTAATCATGCATGCAAGCTCGATGGTGGTAACTGAAAGGTGAGTAATTGTGGGCCACTGCAGTGGTTGGTAATCAGCTACCAGCCCGGGGGTCTTAGCCACCACCACAGGCATGGTTGGGAATCCTAGATGCCACCACCTCTAATCACTCATTACCATGAAAGGTAGTACTGCCTTCTCAAATTAAACAAAATTCGGGCCAACCACTGTGGTAGCTCTCACCTTGACAGTGTAGTTGGCTACAAACTTAAGCCTCCGCTATTCCATTCCCTTAACTAATTTGTCTTCTATCCCTTTCGACCGTTTCTTTCTCCCTTGCACTTAGATTACAAACTCAAGCCTCCACTATTCAATTTCCTTCACTGTTTCATCTTCTATCCCTCTCGACCATTTCTATCTCTTTTCCCCTTTCCTTGCAACTTCTATCTTCTCTCGTAATGCACCCTACACAGTCCAAAAGCTCCTCACACAATCTTTCCTCCCCCTCTGCAGTACAGTGCGAGAGCCTCTCCTCCCCAGATCTTGAAATTGTGACATATGGGACTCCTCTCTCGCTCTTCAAAAGCCCAATTTGGATGCTCTCAAAAACTTCACCAAGTTGCTATAGGAGGTGAACGTGAAGGAGGGCAACTAGCCTATCAAGGTCAGAAGATTACCACCATCACTAAAAGCGTGATTGAAAATGCTCTAGGAATTTCTAGAGGCAGTTTGCAAGCACACTTCTTTGAGAAGCAGTGGAAGAGACAGGATATTCTAGATGTATACCCCAACGCTCAGATTAGTAGAGATGGTGGAGTCAAGCTTTCTAGCTTGCCAATAGACCTCCAAGATGTGCTGAAGAAGACCATTCACTTCTTTCTTGATATGAGAGGAACCGTGAAGTTCTGGTAAGTTCAAGCAATAGTAGAGCAACTAAAAGGACGTGATGTATCTTTCTCAAGGGAGATCTCCAAGAGCGTGTTAACCAACCTAAAGAATTGCGTGGATGGCACATCCTAATTTTCATTTTAGTCCGCTGGAGTTGCAATGCACCTGATGGCATCTACCCTCAAAGGGATTTTTTAGCAATACGATAAGCAGATGTCTGAGAACGTGACTTTCCTATAAGAGAAAGCCACCGATGTAGCAAAGGCAGTGTAACTTTATAAAATTCTTAGGGAAGGTGCAGAACCAATGTAGAGGAGGCACAAGCGAGGGCCTTGCAAGCACAAGAGCAAGCTGAGGCCGCTACAAAAATGGTCGACATGGAAAGGCATAGAAGAGAAGAAGCAAAGAAGCACATGAAGGAGCTCCAAGATAGGCTTGAAGATGTAATAAGTGATGGGGACATCGCAGACAAGGAGCTAGCAATGATGCGAAAGGAGCTTGAAGCTCAGAGAGCCAAAAAGGAGGGTCTTTACAAACGGCTCTGCAAAATGCAAAACGCATTGAACATTGAAAAAGACCAGATGATGGAGGAGCTGAAAAGGGAGAATGCGGAAACAAAAAAGGTGATGTAAGAACTACAAGAGAGATTCAAGGCCACGAATAATGGGACAGAGAGCAGCTGGGGTGGAGAATACAAGTAGCTCTCCAGGCCAAGAAGGATGTAGAGAGTAGCCACAGTGGAGCAAGTTACAATAGCCATGGTGAGGTTTTTTTCTTTAAAACACTATTGGAAGTCCAAAGAGTAAGCTACAAGACCCTACAACAAGATTACAATAGGGCTGTGCATGAGCTTGCTGTGGCTTTTGATAGTTTTGCAAAGCAGTCCGTCATCCTAAGAGATTTCCAAACTAGAGTATAAGTCTTGAAAATAGCCCATCTTGTTGTTTTTGAGCAATTTAAGTAGCTTCAACAGATGCTAAGGGATTCACATGAATCTCTTGCACAAAGTGAGCAAAGAGTGGAGGAGATGAAGGAGAACATATGTAGCCTTAGGATGAGGGAGGAATGAATCAAGAAGCAACTTCATCATTTACAGAGCAAGACTGTGGTATTGACGGCCACAATAGTTAAATCGGATGCCCATCCTACTATGCAGCAGAGTCCGAAATGCATGGTCTGCCATACCTCCATCATAGATGACTGCGAGATGACTGCATGATCTGATGGCTTGCGTGCTATTAAATTACACGGCGCAACGGATCAAAAATTGAACAAAGAATAGAGAGTACACAACAAACTAGAGAGGAACAAACTTTTCCTTCAATAGTGATGTAGTACAGATGATGGCTCCGTCCACCCGTGTGCTCCCACAGTGGAGCTTAGATGGCGATCTAGATAGATACTAGGTGAAGAGCTACTAGTTGGAAGATCTGATCTGATTTGAACTGATTTGATACAATGGACTGGGGAGGTTGCCTCTTTACTATGAGGACAATAGTCAGATCAACGTAGTCGGTGGAGTCACCAGTCGACCTAGTCGGTGGAGCCGACCAGTCAACCTAGTCGGTGGAACCGACTAGTCATCCATGGAATATTCAGGGAATATTCCCATGGGACCCCCTAGCTAGGGGCCACCAGCTGGCCCCCAGGCCCCAGCAAGAATAAGGGGCTCCCACATGTGTCACCTTTCTACCATCAATAGTCTCATTGATAGACCCCATCTAACATGCAAGTCAGGATCATCCAGTGTCCGGGGCTCACACATGGCTTCTCCTCATATGGGGGCCTTACAACTTGAGCACCTTGGACCACTGGTGGTTACCAGGAGGGTGGGGCATTGAGCATATCTAACACATGCTACCACCCTGTGCACATTTTTTGCTTTGGGGTGTTTCTGCATGCAAAATCCCTATGTAGAGAATGCTATTTGCCATTGCCCAGGTCATGGATAGATCAAATGTTCCTGCTTGCTACTACAGCTATCTATGACGACGAGAAAGTAGATGTTGCAGCTCAATTTGCCATTTGGGCAAAAATTGAAAAAGACAAGGAGCTCAAATTTAAGTGCAGAGTGCAGACACAACCAAAAGCCCATTATGAAATCTAGCCCCAAAACTCTATACACCGATCCACCTACAGTGAATCTATCGCATACCCAAAAGACTTTGGAATGCTTTTGTTCTATCTGAAAATTTGCCTACTCCTCCTCCCCTCCCCCTCCCTCCTCCCCCACTGCTACTCCTCCTCCCCCTCCCTCCTGCTCCTCCCTCCTCCCTCCCTCCTCCTCCATGCCTACTCCTCCTCACCCTCCACACCTGCTCGTCTACCCCCCTTTGCTCCTCTTCAACTACTAGTCCTCCCTCCCGCATCCCTCCTCCTCCTCGCCCTCCCTCTTCCTGCATGCTGCTCCTTCAAGCCTGCATCTCCACACCTTCTCCTTCTCTACACTCCTTTAGTCATGGCACCATTCGAGGATGTCTCCAACAAGTACCAGGTTCACTTAGAGTTGGAGGCTGAATATGCAAGCACACGTACTTTAGGACTCAGGGGAGCTTCCAAAATCTATAGTCTTCGTTCGCAAGGAAAGAAGCATCTCGACCTTTGGGTGGAAGGATCCTTGTGTACTTTAGATCCTATCAACCAAAGGAGCCCTCCTTTCCATACAATGCATGAGCTAGTTCGGTTTGTTGAAAATGGACATGCGGGGTTGCTTGGTTATTGCAATCGGTAAACAATGCTTAGTCAATGGCTATGCAAGCAAGCGAGATGCGTAGAGCCCAAGCAGAGATGCTAGCACATTTAGAAAATAGTACCATTGTTGCAATGCATAACTCTATGCAGGATCTTCAAAGGGAGAACCAGGATCTTCATCATAAAGCCAAAGCATTGGCAAAATGCATTGGACTTGGAGCGACATAAATTAGAAGAGTCACTCTGTAAGCTAGCTGAGTCCAAAAAAGTCTTGGAAAGATCTGTATACAATCAAGTTCGACGAGCCATAGAGAAGGAATGAGAGAAGGCAGAAGAATGAGTGCAAAAGATGAAAGAAACACCTTTGGGATTGAAGGAGAGGAAAAGAAGGTACTTACATAACATGGATGCATTGGCACCCACTGGTGGTGCTAGAAAGAGGAGAGTCTGGGCTACAAGGTCGGTTATCAAATGTTCCAATGAGATTACACTCTTTTGTGCTACACTGTTTGTGACTAAGTTTTTATTGTGTTCTTCTTTAGGAACTTCATGGAAGATGTGATGGGAAGAACGGACGGGGATGATATAGACTGTTCATATGCTCTAGCTAGTTTATTGAAGTCAAGTGATGTCATTGGGATACTAAGGGACCCAAGACATAAGTGCCTATGTGCAAGTTGGAGGCAAGTTGTTGAGGAGGTGATGAAGGACTTCAAGGATATTGTGGATGCAAAGGAGATGCTTGTAGCTTGTGATACTACCGGTGTAAGTTGTGAAGCTTACACATCTGTTTTCAAAATTTTCAAGTCTACTATTTTGGGAAAGTATAAGAAGTCTACAGTGCCCCTACCCACACCTTGGTCTGTGAGACATGCATAGTGAGAAACAAACCAATGTGCAAGAGAAATGCTTGGAGGTTACCATTGCATAAGGGGCACAATGACTTGGAAGAGTAAAAAGAAATCTGGCTTGCAAACCTTTGAGATGAATGCTTTCAACAATGTCTACTTAGATGTTGAGAAACTACAAAAAGAAATGGTCAAATTCTATGGCATGAGAGAAGATGGTAAAAGGAAATCCATTCTAGCATTGCACTTTACTTAGTTCATTTCCTATATCATGGTTATCCTAATGATTTTTGTCTTTTGTTGTACAGATTGCAATGGAAAGCTCATATTTGTCATCAAAATGGATGAAGCTCAGTTGATGAAGAACACAAATTAGAGAGAGTCAGCATCTATATTATGAATAAAGCCTTAGCCTTTGTTCAAGGGGATGAAGAAGTAGAGCAAGATTTCTCAGTGCAATCAGAGAAAGATATATGGTGGCTTGTAGCATTTGAGACTCTGAAAGAGTGCCATGAGACATTGAAGTGGGTTCTAGATAGAACAAGAATCCCATCGACCATCTGAAGACAAGAGGAAGGGCAAACATTGACAGTCAATGGCCATGGAACCTTTCAAGTTGAATGGCATCTTGCTGGTGATTTGAAAACCCTCAAGTGCTTGCATGGTTGTGATACAGGGGCAAATGCAATGAACACATGCCTTTATTGCATGTGTTCGCAACGTAAGCAAAAGGTTGGCTTATAATGGGAGAATGGCATTCTATCTTAAAACCAAACGCAAGCTCCCAATCATGACAAGAAGGATCCAAAGTGGGATCCCATCTTGCCCATCCCACTTGAGAGAGTACACATATGCACTTTACACATAGAACTGTGCGTACTTGATAAGTTGTTGTATTTGCAGCTTGTTTATGCTTGGAATTTAATTTCGCAAGAAGTATCTGCACGGTGCATTGCAGAAGTTGAGAAGTTATTATCAGAGATGGGATTCCATGGAGGACATGTCAAACTTAAGGAGGATAAGAAAATGTCTGGGGCAACACAGAATCTTCCTGCAAAAGTATCCATGGGTGGAGGGAAGGCAAGGAGATTCCTATCGAACCACAATCTCAACAAAGAGAAACATACGTTGTCTCAAAGTAGTTTGGGTTGGGAATATTGGAAAGCATTGTGTGAATGCATGACCAATAAGGCTTCTCATCCTCAAGTAGCAACTTTGAGAGCTAAAGTATGGACAAAGGTAGATGCATTGATAAAATTGCTTCGTCAAGTTCAAATCAATGAGATGTATTATGAAAGGTTCAGGATGGCTGTGAAAGAGTTTATGCAATTAATGGTGAAAGCATGGGGGTAGTCGTACATTACGCATTACATGGTAATCTTGGCACCATGGTAATATTTAGCACTTGCTTTATAAACAGTTTTTGTTGTTGATTTGATTCTCATCATGTTTGCAGCATATTCTCTATGCACACGGACCATGGTTTGTACAAAATTGGGGTCCTTTGTCCATTTGGAATACACAAGGCATGGAGAAGTCGCACTATAGAGCCAAGGTGCCTACTTCAAGAACTCAAGGCATGGTGGTGGTGTCACTCACAACAATGCATTGCATGAGATGTTTGACTGGTTTTTTAGATGTTTAATAGGAAGGAATTTGAAGTCTGAAAAGGCAAAGGCATCAGAACTTGCAAAAGCAGTCCAAATTGTATCAAACAATAGAAGGCATAGTGCTTGGAAAGCATCCATAAGGAGTCGAGGAGTCGCACGTTGGTTGCAAGCTAGAGTGAGAGAAGGGAGCAGATGGGTCCAACCACTAACAGAAGCTATGGTGGAATTGTATACAAATGTGAAATAAATATATTGCTTATTTTGACCACAATTTGTGTACCGATTCTTTAATATCTTGCTTATTTTGACCACAATTTTTGTACTCACACGACGTTGGGGAAAGTGGGGACATGGTGAAGGAGGGGGGAGAGAAGGGAGGGGCATGGGGCAGAGCAAGGGGAGGGCTGGAGTGGTAGCAAGGGTGGGGGGAGGGGGGGGATGGGGGGCATGGGGGAGGGAGATGGGTGTGGGTCGGGCAAGTAGGGGGAGGGCAAGGGGGGGAGGGCGACGAGGATGTACCTCCATGGCACCCGTGCACACGAACCTATCCAGGTCCGATGGTGCCTCCCCTGACTCTCATGAGCCCTCCCCCAACTCTTGTGAGGTCTCCCAAGCTTCTCCTCATTCTTAGCCTTCCCCTCAGCCTCAGCCTTCCCCTCAGCGTTCTCCCCAGCCTTCCCCTCAGCTTCCCCTTAGCCTCAGCCTCAGCCTTCCCCTCAGCTTCAGCCTTAGCCTAACCCTCGGCCTTCCCCTCAGCCTTTCCCACGGCCTTCCCCTCTCCATGAGAGCCCATTCTGGATCGAACAAAATGTGTTTGATAACCTCCATACATAGAGAGGCTTCTTGAGGGCCAACAGACTGCCAGGAAGATCACCATCTTCCCTCTCTCGGAGATACAACCCATTGCATAGATGATCCTTGTGCCCATGAGGAGGGTAATGTTGAGATATCGAGCTCCACTCGTGATATGCCAAGGTGACCGTTGTGCATTTATGTCACCGACTTATTAGCTGTAGATGCGGTTGGTACACCGCCCATGAATAATAGCTGGATGACAGCTATCTTGGTGGAGGATGCTTCCTTCCCAGATAACTAGGACTAGGATATTCATCCAGTACAACCACCAACAGCAGACCGAACTCCGCCAACGGTGCTTGGGAGGATTCAAGATAAAGAAGAGGAAGAAGATCCTGCAGAACCACAACGGCAACGGCCATTCCCAAAGTGGGTAAAGCAGCTTTTGGATGGTAGAGAACCTCTAGCCATTGAGGAGGAACCATCTGAACACCACCGGTCCAAGAGATTAGAGGAGCAAAGAAGGGCATAGAAACACTTGTTCAACTACGCTTTGATGACTGAGGTGATCCGTGCTGAAGAACCCAAGTGTCTTGAAGAGGCACAGGGTGATGATAGGTGGATGGAGGCTATGCAGTCGGAGTATGGCTCCATAATGAAGAACAACACTTAGGACCTTGTGGATCGAGCACCAAAATGCAAGGTTATCCGCACTAAGTTGGTGTACAAGACCAAGTACAAGTTCGACGGCACGTTGGATAAGTACAAGGCTCAGCTCATGGCAAAAGGATTCGCACAGGTACATGGTTTTGATTATCAGGATACTTTTGCTCCCACAGCTCGACTAACCACAATTCGCAGTGTTTTGGCTTTAGCAGCACAGGAAATTTGGCCCGTGTTTCAGATGGATGTAAAATCTACCTTTCTGAATGGAGATCTCAAGGAGGAGGTATACGTGAAACAACTACTAGGTTTTGTGATCCCCGGTTCAGAAGGTAAAGTCTGTAAACTAAAGAAGGCACTTTATGGGCTGAAATAGGCCCCACATGTGTGGTACCAGCAGATTGATGCCTACTTTCTGCAAAATGGGTTTAGGAGGAGCCCATCTGATGCAAATTTGTATATCTACAGAGAAGGAGATAGGTGTATGATCATGGTCCTTTATGTGGACGACCTTGTCATAACAGGGAATCATGAAGAGAAGATCTCGCAGACAAAGCATTTGCTAGGAAGAGAGTTTAAAATGACAGCAGACCTCGGACTAATGCATTTCTGTTTGGGGATTAAAGTTTGGCAAGAGCCAAAATAGATCTTCATCTCACAGCTGAAGTATGCTGGAGAGATACTGAAGGCATTTGGCATGGCTGAGTGCAAGACAATTGACACCCCTATGGAGGTTGACGTGAAGCTCTCAAACGAGGATTCATCACCAATGGTGGATGAAGCAAAGTACAGAAGGCTTGTGGGAAATTTGATTTACTTGTGCAACACACGGACGGACATTAGTTTTGAAACTGGTGTACTAAGCAGGTTTTCCAATAAGCCCCGGGAGAACTATTGGAGGTCAGGGATGCGGGTGCTGAAATACATCAAAGGCACACTTGATTATGGCATCACCTATACCATGGGCAACATCTTGACCGGATTCTGTGACTCGGATTGGGCAGGAGACGTGGACAGTAGGAGATCAGTGACAGGTTACTACTTCTCACTTGGATCTGGAGCTGTGTCATGGGTCAACAAGAAGCAACACACAGTTGCTCTTTCTTCTACCGAGGCTGAGTACAAATCAGCATGTTTTGCTTCTTGTGAGATAGTGTGGTTGAGGAGAATTTTACGGGACATGGGTGCAGTGCAGAACAAGCCTACGCAGTTATCATGTGACAATCAGAGTTGCATGGCAATTGCAAAGAACCCTGTGTTCCACGCTCACACAAAACACATTGAGATTCAATATCACTTTGTACATGAGCTCATCATGGATGGAGAGGTCGACTTGGTGTACTGTCCGACTACAAAGAATGCTGTGGACATCTTCACGAAGGCTCTTGGAAGAGAGTTGCTAGAGAGGCATCTTCATCGACTTGGCATTGGGCCGAAAAAGTAAGTTCACTTGTGGGTGGACATTGAGGGGGGGTGTTAGATATCAATGCTCCACTCTCGTGTAACTACGCGGGAACCAGCTAACTCTACTTGTAAGCCCCCCATATGAGGAGAAGGAATTTGAGTAGCTCGGTTATCCGGTAGGTCCTGGTTTGGACACCAGATGGGGGCCATGTGTGGCCTGATGGATAGACGGCTTCAGATAGAGTTGGCACACTGCCAACTAGGCTACATGCAAGTGCGGGAAGGCATCCCACGATTGACCGCACTAAGGGTAGATGGAGCATTTCCCAAGGTAGCCCACTCTCGGGTTGCTGGGCCTGTCATTTGGAGCCCTAGATGATCCCGAATGGCTCTGGGCCGAAGGTCAGTTGCTCTATTCTGTGCCACAGTTCTAACGTGTGGTCGGTGGCCTATTTTGAGACCAGTTGGCCGTTTTGAGCTGACTGGGTTGGTCTCCCAATTGGGGTTTAACTGACTATGACTGGTGGCTATATAAGAGTAAGCCCATGAAGCCCATCATCATCACTAGCTATAGCAACCCTGATTCCTTAGCATCTAGCCTCCATCATCTACTGTTTCCAGCATGTCATCGAAGCTTCTCACATAGGAGTGCACGGCTGGGAGGCAACACCATCTATTGTATCAGTTTTACAGAATCAAATTTTTGATTTTGCATACTATCTGCTTTTCTCTCTTGCATACGAGATCCTGTTATCTATTGAGCACAGACGTATTGTTTTCTTATAGACACTACAGGTCCACTAATATTTTGTGATTGCTGCTGTGAATTCTGTGCAGCATTACCATTTTGTGCATCTACATCATCAATCACATTTACTGGTTTATACCAGCTGCTCATCTCATAAAAAATAACATCTCTGCTAACTGTAAACTTATGAGTAGAAGGGTTATAGCATCTATACCCTTTCTGCTGCAGAGAATAACCAATAAAGATGCACTTCTTAACTTTTGGATCCAACTTGGATCTGAACTCATCTGGCACATGAACATAGGCAATGCAACCAAAAACTTTCAAATGAGAAATATTTGGTTTCCTACCAGTAGACCTCTCCTCTGGTGTCATACCATGTATTGCTGCAGTGGGAGTCCTGTTCATTATGTAGACTACTATAGCAACTACTTCAACCCAATAATAATCTGGCAGGTCTTTTTCGGTGAGCATGGCACGAGATACCTCTCCAATATGCCTATTTCTCCTTTCTGCAAGTCCATTTTGATGTGGGGTATGACTGCATGAGTATTGTTGCTTTATGCCATGCTCCTGCAGGAAACTTGCAAACTCATTTGAGAGGTACTCTCCCCCTCCATTTGACCTTAGGCATTTTATTTGCAGGCCTGTTTCTTTTTCAACCATAGCTTTAAAAGCTTTGAAATGCCCAAACACTTCACTTTTCTTTTTCATAAAATACACCCAAACTTTTTTGTTGTAGTCATCAATAAAAGTGACAAAATAATGACAGCCTCCAATAGATGCAGCTTTAGTAGTCCACACATCATAGTGAATTAATTCCAATGGCTTCTTACTTTGTTGAACATGTCTAGGACATGGTTTCCTTGCCTGTTTTCGAAATTGAGAGGCTTCACATACCTTATGCATTTCTACAACCTTGAACTTAGGCAATCCTGCAACAATATTTTAGGCCTGCATTAATTTAAGTCATTGTACATTAACATGACTAATGCATTTATGCCAGATATCAATATCTACAACTACATCGGTCCCATGTGCAAACATTGTTGCACTCAATCAGACATGTCCGCATCCAACGTAAACATCCTATCCTTCTTCTTCCCTTTTGCTATCAAGCGACCTTTATTTTTCATATCCTCAACAAAGCATCCATGAGGATTAAATCTGACCTGCAAGCCCTACTCAACCATTTGACCAACAGAAACCAGGTTCTTGGTGATATTCGGAACATGAAATACATGGGTGTGATTTTTTGGTGAGCTTTTTGTCATGAGCTTTTTTTCAATTTTCATGAATATTGTGAGCTTTTCATTCACCTGAGAGAGAGAGAGAGAGGGGGGGGGTCATGGAGTGGGGTGGGTTGAAAGTTTGGGTTGTGGTTGCAGTTAAGAGGAGAGAGGGGGGGGAGGGGAGATAAAGGAAAGGGGGAGGGACGGGCGCATGGGTAAGGTGGCATGGAGAAGGGAGGGGAGGGGAGTTGGAACATATATTCATTATCATAGTGGAGAACGTAGAGGGGGAACTTATAAGGTATGCAAAGAGGAGTGCAAGGAGGAGAGAGAGGATGAGGAATGTGAAAGTTATGTTCATCTACTAAATGTAAAGGGGAAGGGAGAGCATGTGGGAAATTTGTTTATTTTCAAAGTGTATAATTTGACAGATTTGACCTCATATTTGGATTCCTCGTCGAATTCCGGTCATTTTGAGTACCAACATGACCATATTCTGATAAAAATTGGAAAAATGGTGTTTTTGTCATTTTGGCCTGGTTGGAATCCAAATATGAGGTCAAAAGTTTCAAATTATACACTTTTAAAATGTACATATCTCCCATAGTTCCTCCCTTCTACTTTGAATATGGACATATCTTCCATAATTTTTTGCCTCCTACTGCCACTCATATTCGCCCCCCCCTTGTGCATAGTATACACTCTTCCACCCCTCCCACATGCTATGAAAATGAACATATCCTATATTCTCTCCCCCTCTTTCTAACCTCCCCATCTTTCTTATAACAAAAACATGTATGGATTTCTAAAAAAAGCTCGCAAAAACAAAGGAAATGGTAAAAAAGCTCACATTAAAAAGCTCGCCAAAAGATTTTCCCCGAAATACATCAGACAGGTATTTCTTTTTTCCATCCTGCATAGACAAAGGAATTTTCCATCCTGCATCCATTCTACATTACCTGTCATGTGGTTTGATACACTTGAGTCATCATACCACACATCATTGCTTTCTTCTACACTTCTCACAGAATTGGTCATGTGCTGCACCATAAATGGATGCTCATTTCTGTCATCACCCTGTCTACTAGAGGATGCATAATTGCCTTGCTATAATTTTCCAGTCATGATGTCATTTTGCTTTTTATAGAAGATAGCTTCTTTTGAAGTTACTCCTGAAGAAGATGCACCACCATTTCTTTGCTCTTCAAAAATTAGAAGAGCAATCAACTCCTCAAAATCAGGAAAATTCTCACGGATGGCAATGGATGTCCAAAATTGTGCATAATCCTTTCTTAGACCATTCAAGGTCAGAGAAACTAAATCATCATCTTCCACTGGCGACCCAATAGAAGCAAGTGCATCTGCAATCTTCTTCACCTTCATGTGGTAGTCATTGATGCTCATATTTTCTCTCTGCACATTCTGCAACTCCTGCTTGAGCTACATTTTCCTGGCTTGCGTATTTGTGCTATACATTTTTGTCAAAGTATCCCACGCCTCCTTCGGCATGCTTGCATCTTGAATATGCACAATCATAGAATCTAAAATACTGATAGACAGCCAGTACATAACTTTTCTGGCTCTCTCATGCCAACCTTTAAATGCCTACAACTCCTGTTGAGTGGGAACATTAGGAATAACTGGTTCTTCTTTAGCTCCAGTAATGAACTCCCAATAGCCTTTTTCCTTAAGGAAATTCATCATTCTAAACTTCCATGCTTGGAAGTTGTTCTTGTCAAGCTTTTCAGTGACAATCTGTGAAAGAGCATCAGACGCCATTACAGAACACTACAAAATATTATGTGACTACAAAAAAACATAACTTCTGCCTCACAAGGGCAAATCTGCAAAACTGACAAGAGTGGTATTTGACCGCATAGTCACTTCCTAGTGACGATTATGCATCAACAGGCAATAAGAATGATTCTGTCACTCCCAATATCTCTACGCACAGGCATACAATGTAATTTACATTATAACTTTTCACCAACCTACAGAACAGTGGTCGCACAGCAAAAACAGGGCACTTTTCTGAGTGCCTGCGGAAAATTTTTGCCACCAAAATGGGCCCCGAAATGGCCTTGAATCGAAAAAATAATTTCACCAGGGGCTTTGCCTGCTCCCGCCGTACCATATACTATCCTCTCGCCACATCGCAAAGGGCGTCCCAATCTAAGAGAGTGCACTCTTGCACTTTTTGGCTATGCTACCTGCAGAGATTTGCTCCCAAACTCAAAAAAAAAGGAAAGCAACACTGATCCTCTTACTAGGACACCGCGAACTTGGTTTGCTTTCTTGAGCTCCTTACCACGAACCGATCTCTGACACCATGTGAAGAGAGTGGGAGAGAAGGAAGGAGTCTCACTTGTGACTTTCTCACATACACAATGGGGGAATATACACAAAGGTGGAGGCTGAAAACAGTTTTCCTCTTCTTAGTTGTCAAAGCCAAAAGAACTCTCTTAGTACAAAAGAATAGGTGAACCCTATATGTGGGTCTCAAACCAAACTCAGCTAACTAAGGTGGCATACTAACTAAGCCACTAACTAGAGTACATAAAGATAGCTGTCATCCAGCTATTATTCATGGGTGGTGTACCAACGGCATCTGCAGCTAACAAGTCGGTGACATAAATGCACAACGGTCACCCTGGCATATCATGAGTGGAGCTCGATATCTCAACACCACCCCCTACCCTTCAAGGCAATATCTTGTATCTAAGGCCCACGGGCTGATTTTTTTTTAAAATAAAATATATCGACATTTTCTACACTATCGCATTGTTGTGTATTTTCCATTCTTATGACTACAGTAACTGATTATTTTAATGTAAGCTTTGAATTCTGTTAAATCCTGAAGGAATTTCACCGTCGCGCAGAAGGGAAAAGTGTCTAGCACGTCGTCTTTTCCAGAATGCCCAAATTCATGCCGTGGCGGGTTTTGGGCTTTCTGGGGTCCTAGCGATGTGCCGGACACTGTTCCCTTCTGCACGACGGTGAAATTCCTTCAGGATTTGACAGAAATGAACTCTCAATACCCAAAATTGGTGAAAATGATACTAAATTGGCTAGAAATTTATTAAACTAACAGAATTAGAATGATGGAGAAAATATATCATCAACGACTTAAAGAAAATGCAATGGAATTCATGACGAGCAATGATAACTTAAAACAAATAATAAAGAGTCCATGTAGTCATGTATCCATTTAAATATATGTTTATATATACAAAAGGCCTCACAGGCTATCTTTCTTCTTGGCTAGGTCAAGTACATCGAGAATAGGGGTCTTTGAATCCCCTAGTGGATTCCTAGATATAAATCTAGCCGCAACAACACTAACATCCTCCTCTCCTGCTGCCAAAGACATAGCCATTGCCGTCAATGCCCTGCCATGAATGTTCGATCCAAAGGCATTGATAGCAGCCAGGCGATGTACCAAAATGACTTTGTCAGCATTTTGAGTAATGTTGGAGTATCCGATAAATGCCTTGCACTTTAGCAGCTCCGAAGGACCTCGAGGAGAAAATTTGCTGTGAAAGACCACGATATGCTCTGCGACTTTGCCAAGGTAATGGGCTAAAGAATGATCTCGCCCAAATGTGCTTCGAACATTACCCCGTCGAGATGAGAATTCATGAAGCTCAAACGCATCCTGCAACAATTCAACAAACATTAGAAGACCGACAAAACAAATTCTACTGAAAGAACATCAAAATAAAAAATATTGTTCGAACTTATCACCACAGCGTCGTCGACTTCTATCCCTTCCTCATTTGCAATGTTGATGGAACCAGGTGCTGTGTGATGTTCCATTTGGGAAGTGGACGCTTTCCCCTAACCTGTGTTGGAGGTGGAAGCTTCTGCATGAGAGGGTTGTGCATCATATATGGACATGTTTGCATCCCTCATTGAAACCAGCATCGTCAAGAGAAAGTCTTCCATTGTCTGGTCTTCAGTACCTAAAACCCCGGGATCTTTGACACGTCTCAACATCGAACCCTGATATGACTCTGAGTGCCTCATCCTCTCGTAGTCCAAAAATAATCTCTATGTATGGAGGCTCTGTGAATGTGAAAGTGATAATGTGATGTAAAAAGGGCTCTTACCCCTTAATATATATCAAAACCCTAAAAATTAAAATTAATCATAAAATCGCTAAATTTTTTGAAAAGCATTTACCATGAATTGAAAGGAAAAAACATTAAAAGAAATAACATTTTAATTTAATTGTTCATCATCTTTTGAAGCAATAACTAGGATTTTACAAGCAAAAAATTAAATGCTGCACTAGTCAAACACATTGTTAGTAGTCTTCAAAGTTGCAAGAGGAATGAAATTGGGACTATGCATGCACTTCCCCACACGGTGGCTGATCTTACCACCATTTAAGGTAAAGTAGAATCCTCCATGACCAATAGGTGTTCTCGCACATCCCTTAGAATCCATTGCGATGTGACATTCACATTCTTGACATCTCCCTCTTCAACATAAATAGACAAACTTACCCCCGTATTGTCTTCATCATTAGAGTCAAGGGGAAGCCACCGGCCATTTGTTTTCTTCTAGTGCCTGTACTAAAAAGCTAAATACAACATTTGGTGTGACAAATGGTATGAAAAGCTAAATACAACACTTGGTGTGACAAATGGTACCTAATAACCACATTGTCTTTACATGCGTGACATTGAAACAAATCACCCTTTTGGTCGCCTGACCTGGTTCCCCAATTCATCCCAAGTAAATCTTCAAGAGCATTTTTATCTACACGCTTGCAGGACCACATAGTTTTTGTTCTATGCATATGTATATTCTAAAATAAAGAAGCAAAAATGTGCAGAGGCATAAACCAAGATAACATTGCCCATTTGGATCCAAATGTAAACTTCATGGCCATGCCCACATCCTTTGTAATCTTGTACAATTGCAATGTCCTCGAGTCCACATTGCTGCAATCCATGTCTTGAAGTTGTGGTGGTGCAATGGTTTGCAGACGGCCATAGCTTGATGATGTTGTTGGAGTGATGTATGTTGCATTATACCAATACACATTCTTCATTCGCAAGGAGGCCAACTTCTCCCCAGCATGCATTTGCTTACCTAAATCCTCATGAATCGCAGTGAACTTGCCTATGAATGATTCAACTGGTTCCCACTCCTCGATGTCCGAAGGGAAAACATCTGCAACCGTGAATAAGAGCTCTTAGAAACCAAACACAAAATTTCAAAATGGACTCATTACACTTACAGGTGAAAAAGGTACATAGATAAAAAGGCTCACAGTGTGATGGCATCCTAGATTAATTGAATGATGAAGGAAGCTGCATATCTTTTCCCATGTAAACATGTTGCACTTTTGTGAGCCATCCTTTCTTCCCAAACTTGAACTTCAAGATGCGCCCCTTCCACTCATGCAAGATGTCACCTCTCTTGCTCTTGGGAAGCTTATGTGGACCTTTGGCCGATCCTTTCATCATCACTATCCAGTCATTTAAGCTGTAGGTGCAAGGGATCCACTCATCCAATGCATTTACGGTGTTGTGGAAGACACAAGAGGTCACAACATTGCGTGGTCTTGTTGCCTTTCTCCTCACCATGCTTGCAGAGGTTGCAACAGCAAGAATGGGACTCCTACACAAGGCAATGCAACTCCAATAGAGAGGCACAAAAGATGGAGAAGGAGAGGGACAAAGCAGCAGCAGCAGAGGCACAGGAGAGGGACAGAGTAGCTCCAGTAGAGGCACAAAAGAGGGAGAGGGACAAAGCAGCTCCAACAGAGGTAGAGGAGAGGGAGAGGGGAGAGAGAGAGAGAGAGAGAGAGAGAGAGGAGCTGCATCAAGCAGGCCAGAGCAAGAGGGAGCAGAGAAAGAGGGGGAAGAGGGAAAATGCGTGGGATTTGGCAAGTTGGACCAGAACAGTGGGGAGGAGAGGCCCTAGAAAGAGGGAGGGGAGAAGAAAAAATCACCATTTGGGCCCTACCATCCCATTGAGTGCATGTGGGGGAGATGCACCTGGTAGGAGGGTCAAACATGTGGGGGAGATGCACCTGGTAGGAGGGTCAAACATGGGTTAAGAGGGGGGGGATGGTTTGGGTGGTCCCTACTGTAAGGGGAGCAACCAATAGGGGCTCTCTGCAGGCTGCCCACCCTCCACCTCAACATACCATTGTCTGACACCTTCTAGCACTCTCATTGGTACACCTCAAATCACTCTCTAATCCCTTGAAATTAGGAAACACTAATTGGAGGCCCTTTTGAGACCCAATTCTCCCCTAATGGAAGAGTATTAGTTTTGGAAGGGGGAGCAAAGGGGAGGGGGGGAAGAACTGGACAAATGGTTTGAGCAGCTTGGTAATCCTCAAGGGTAGGATTAGCAAGGGAAGGGAAGAAGCTAGATGTGAGGGGTTCGTAAGTTTGTGACTATTGGGTTAGTTGAAAATGGTGAGAGGCATGAGCAAAGAGATGATGGAGGGAATAGATTTTAGGATGGAGCTCAAGGAAGGTTAAGAGGGTGGTAGCAGCAAGGGTATGTGAGGTTATGAGGTTGGCAGAGAGAGTGGTTAGATATGGGAAGTTGGATGTGAGATAGGCCCTGTCATCTTCTGACACTTCTTTTTGCTGGTGTGATGGGATCATCAGCTGCATGGGTGGGACGGCGGTTATGTCATGCCATAATAGTGATGGCCTTTGTAGCAATGGCAACAAACCAACAATAACCCTGAGGGGAGGACTACCCATGAGGCATACATATGCAATGAAAGCATCTGTCTTGAGTGCTATAAACCCGGCATGTGTAGACAGGCAAAAGATATTTTTATCATCTTCAAATTATGCGCAGAGTTTTGGTCCCTATGGAACGTTCCCATTGTTGGATGAGCGGATATGATCCTGATTTGGAGTTGCTTCCATTAGATAAGCACGCGTGCGTTGAGGTGATCTTCCACTTGTAGAGCAGCCACAAGCTCTTGGTACACCATTGTTGTGCATTGGAGTTGGGCTTCATTGGTGTTGTGTTCCATTGCCTCATTGTTGTGCACTAGCAATTGGAGTTCAAGCTTGGAGATGATTATCTTTTGGGAGTGCATCTCATTCATTTTTTCTTTGTATTTTTGGTAGATGGTTGTATATGCCTCCTTAAGCTTTCTCATTTGCAAGGTGACCTTTGCCTATTGAGGAATGTCTTCAGTGGTATTGGACCATTGGTCCAAGACTTGTGCTTGTGAAGTGCTGGCCTCTTTAGCGGTAGCAAGTTGGTCCTTTAAGATTCTGCATTCCCTTGTAAGCTCATCAATGCTGAAGACACGTACTCTTAAAGATTGTTTCATGTCTTCAAGATTGTCTTTGCAATCCTGGAGATCTTCTTCTTTGTGAATTAGAGTGAGTCGAGAGCTTGTGCCACTACCTCCGTTTGCTGAGCATGTGCAGAGGTCAAGGAGTTATAATAGGTCTGTAGGATTGTCGTTGCTTGTAATGTTGCTGTCAGCTAAGTTTGGCTTTGGTGGAGGTTGGAGGTCACATCCCTCACTGCCTTCTCTTGAGCTTGGAGAGCTTGGTTCATGCGCACTTCTTCTACCTCCTTCTCATCCCAAAGTGCCTTGACCTCCATGGCAATTGCCTGGAATCAGTCTTCGATTTCTGTTGCAGTTTGTCTATCCAATTCTCTTGCATATTATTCCTTGGCCAAGCTAGTGAATAGTTCTGACATTTATCATTTGGCTAGCTTGATGATGGAGAATGACAGATGGTGATGAGGACTAGCGATACTGCTGATACAAGTGGTTCAGCCATCCTGATGATTTTGTAGTACTTGTGGGAGGTTGTTCCAATGGTATTTCAGTCACTTGTGTACAATAGTCATACTGTTGATCTAGCACTAGCTCCCCTTGTGGCTCATCGACTGGCATGGCATTGATGGGCGGTTCTAGTGCTGATGTAGCCTCAGGCTCTAGTGCCGATCTTCCCTCAAGCTTTGGTTGCTACTGTTGTTGGAGAGATATATCGGTTGTAGTTGCACACCGAGTTGTAGCATCTCGTGGGGCAATTCCTCAATTTCGACCTCCAGAATAGGTATTTCCTCTAAGGCATCTGCACTTGCCAATGTGATAGTAGGAGAAGTTGGTGATGGCTCCCATACTAGTGAGAAGGGAATGTCCAGCTCCTCAATTGGTTTTGGTGACTGAGGCAGAGTCATTTCTCATTCTTGTAGCTCTTTTTTGATGATTATAGCCAATAAATGTGAAATTTTACATTTTTGGCTTGATGAACCATCTAGTTTTTTTGTAAACAAGATGACTAAGTGCTCGATCTTAGCTTCCTACTCAGCAAAACAAATGTGCGGAGTGGAAGGGATTGATTCTTGCCACACTTAACCCCCAGGATTGTGGATAGGAATTGTGATGCTTCCCTGAGGTGATGGTTAACGATGGTGCGAAGTAATATGCCGTCCCTATGGATCAGTGTGCCTTTGGGGAGAGGAGAGGTTGTACTTTGAAAAATTTCGCATCAGTAGGCCGTGTAGGGTATTTGGCACCTTATGTTGGGAGTGAGAAAGCCCTTTCATGAATGACTATACTATCAAGGATAATGTTGAGTGGGCTCTAATGTACAGTGATGGTACCGTACTTGCCAACCTGTGCATTGCTGGAGTGGTAAGAATGGAGAAATTCCCTGATGTATGTGGTCATTGTAGGACTGTCCTCCAAGGATTTTAGGCTCTCATGCAAACTACCTAGACCCTTTCCTCTAAGTAAGATGTTGCTTCCTTGGAAAGAGCATAAGTCGATGTAGGCATCCAAACAAGTTCCAAGACTGGGCCCCATCAATGGTTGTGTATGCCGGTGGTGACTAAGGTGGCATTTGTTCTTCGTGGTCATGCACTAGAATTAGTTCTCTAGCATCTACTCCTTTCATTTCAGGGGGTGGTCTTCCTGCCATTAAGTACCCAATGATATCTCCACACCACTCTAGAACAACATCTATTTGAAATAGTGTGGCATCTGGTAAGTCGTCTTCTACTCCAGTGGCTTCTTCTCCCGACTTTGACACGAGACATGTGATTCGGCAATGTAGTGTTGGGCACCTTTGCAGACCACTATTTTGAAGTTGAATTCATGAAGCAAGAGGAGCCATTTGGTTATTCTTCTTGTTGTACACGAACGGTTCACAAGATAAAGCAATGCTTGATGGTCGGTGTAGAAAACAAAATCATTTGCCAATAGATAGTGCCGAAATTTCTTAACACTATTCACCATTGCTAGGGCTTCTCTTTCTGTGGTGGTATAGTTGATCTCTGCATCATTGAGTTGTCGACTAGCGAAGTAGAATGGGTAGTCTTTCTTATGTTCACCAGGTTGACAAAGCACACTACCAATTGCATACTTGGATCCATCCGTATGAACATGAAAATCAATATCCCAATTGGAAGATATAAGGATGGGTACTGTGATTAGGCGCCACTTTAAAAGCTCAAAGGCTTGGTCGCACTCTTCTATCCATAAGAATTCCACTAATAATTTGTAAAGTGGTCTAGCTATCATTGCACACCGCAATATAAATCTTTTATAATAGCCAGCATGTCCCATAAAGACCTGTACACCTTTGGAATTTGTAGAAGGAGGCAATTCCATGATGATTTTGATTTTGTCCATGTCAATTGCAATCCCATGTTGAGAAACGATGTGTCCCAAAACAACTCCGTGGGTGACCATGAACTGGCATTTTGTTGGATTTAGGGAGATGCCATACTCCTTGCATTTGATTAGAACTGCTTCAAGGCATTTGAAGTGGTCTTTTTTGTTTGAATGGATGCACAAATCATCCAAGAACACCTGTAAAAACTTTCAGAAATGACTTGAAAGCTATGAACATGACTCGTTGGAATGTGGCCTGGGCATTACAAAGGCCGAATGGCATGACTCTATATGCAAAAATACCCCATTCTGTAGCAAATGATGTTTTTGATTGGTCTTTAGGGGCCATCCAAGAAGCTATATATTTTGGAGCCTGCCACCTTTTCCAACACTATTTCTGTTAAGGGTAGGGGATAGTGACCCTAATTGTGGTGGCATTCACATTCTTTAAGTTTATGCATATTCTGAGCTTCTTGTTGCGTTTAGGCACAATGACAATGGGTGAAACCCAATCAGTGTGCTCTATCTCGTAGATGAATCTGGCATCTAGGAGTTTTTCCAACTTGTCATAAACCATGGTGCCATACTTAGGATTGTTGAGATATCGAGCTCCACTTGTGATATGCCAGGGTGACCGTTCTGCATTTATGTCACCGACTTGTTAGCTGCAGATGCGGTTGGTACACCGCCCATGAATAATAGTTGGATGACAGCTATCCTTATGTACTCTAGTTTGTGGCTCAGTTAGTATGCCACCTTAGTTAGCTGAGTTTGGTTTGAGACCCACATATAGGGTTCTTCTATTTCTTTGTACTAGAGTTCTTTTGGCTTTCACAACTCAGCCTCCACCTTTGTGTGTATTCCCCCATTGTGTATGTGAGAAAGTCACAAGTGAGCTTCCTTCCTTCTCTCCCACTATCTTCACATGGTATCAGAGCCTGGTTCATGGTAAGGAGCTCAAGAAATCAAACCAAGTTTGCGGTGTCCTGGTAAGAGGACCAGTGTTGCTTTCCTTTTTTGAGTTTAGGAGAAAATCTTTGAAGGCAGCACAGCCGGAAGTGCAAGAGTGCATTGTCTCAGATTGAGACGTCCTTCGCGGTGTGGTGAGAGGGTAGTATATGCTGTGGGTGAGGGCAAAGCCCCTGGTGACTATATTTTTCTGATTCAAGGCCATTTCGGGGGCCGTTTTGAAGGTGGAAGTTCTTCGCAGGCACTCAGAAAAAGGCTCTGTTTTTGCTGTGCGACCACTACTCTGCAGGTCGATGAAAAGTTGCCACAGAAATCGCATCGTATGCCTGTGCGCAGAGATATTGGGAGTTACAGAATCATCCTTATTGCCTATTCATGCAAAATCGTCACTAGGAAGTGACTGTGTGGTCAAATACCACTTTCGTCAGTTTTGCAGATTTGCCTGTGTGAGGCTGAAGCTGTGTTTTTTGCAGTGATAGAATTTTTTGTAGTGTTCTGTAATGGCATATGATTCTCTTTCACAGATTGTCACTGAAAATCTTGACAAGAACAACTTCCAAGCATGGAAGTTTAGAATGACGAATTTCCTTATGGGAAAAGGCTATTGGGAGTTCATTATAGGAAATGAAGAAGAACCAGTTCTTCCTAATGTTCCCAATCAACAGGAAATGCAAGCATTTAAAGGATGGCATGAAAGAGCCAGAAAAGTTATGTACTGGCTGTCTATCAGTATTTCGGATTCTATGATTGTGCATATTCAGGATGCAAGTACGCCAAAGTAGGCATGGGATACTTTGGCAAAAATGTACAGCACAAATATGCAAGCCAAGAGAATGCAGCTCAAGCAGAAGTTGCACAATGTGCAGAGAGAAAATATGAGCATCAATGACTACCACATGAAGGTGAACAAAATTGCAGATGCACTTGCTTCCATTGGGTCACCAATGGAAGATGATGATCTAGTTTCTGTGACCTTGAATGGTCTAGGAAAGGATTATGCACAGTTCCAGACATCCATTGCCGTCCGTGAAAAATTTTCTGATTTTGAGGAGTTATTTACTCTTCTAATTTCTGAAGAGCAGAGAAATGGTGGTGCATCTTCTTCAAGAGGAACTTCAAAAGAAACTGTCTTCCACTCAAATGCTGGAAGAGGTAGAGGCAGAGGTAGAGGAGGCCAATTTGGAGGCCATGGTAGAAATCAGAATATGCAGCAAACTCAAGAAAATCAGTCGTATGGAGGAGGACGTGGTAACTCTACAGGCAGGGGGAGCCAAAGAGGTCGTGGTGGATGGCAGAGAGGCCAAAATGCAAACAACAATGTTGAATGTTACTATTGTGGTAAAATGGGTCATATGGCTAAAGACTGCTACAAAAAGCAGAATGACATTATGAATGGAAAATTGCAGCAAGGCAATTATGCATCCTCTAGTGGACAGGGTGATGACAGAAATTAGCATTTGTTTATGGTGCAGCACATGACCAATTCTATGACAAGTGTAGAAGAAAGTAATGATGTGTGGTATGTTGACTCAGGTGCGTCAAACCACATGACAGGTCATGCAGAATGGATGCAGGTTGCAAGGAAAATGGAAAGACTAGGATTTGTGGAGACTGGTGATGGTATTGCACATCCTATTGTGCAGATTGGTAAAATTCCTTTGTCTATGCAAGATGGGAAAAGATGTATTTCATGTCCCGAACATCACCAAGAACCTAGTTTCTATTGGTCAAATGGTTGAGCAGGGCTTGCAGGTCTGATTTAATCCTCATGGATGCTTTGTTGAGGATATGAAAAATAATGGTCACTTGATAGCAAAAGGAAAGAAGAAGGGCAAGATGTTTACATTGGATGCGGACATGCCTGAATTGAGTGCAACAATGTTTGCACATGGGACCGGTGTAGTTGTAGATATTGATGTCTTGCATAAACGCATTGGTCATGTTAATGTACAGCGACTTAAATCAATGCAGACCCAAAATGTTGTTGCAGGATTGCCTAAATTCAAGGTTGCAGAAATGCATAAGGTATGTGAAGCTTGTCAATTTGGAAAACAGGCAAGGAAACCATTTCCTAGACATGTTCAAGAGAGTAAGAAGCCATTGGAATTAATCCACTCTAATGTGTGGACTACTAAAGCTGCATCTATTGGAGGCTATCATTATTTTGTCACTTTTATTGATGACTACAGCAGAAAAGTTTGGATGTATTTTATGAAAAAGAAAAGTGAAGTGTTTGGGCATTTCAAAGCTTTTAAAGCTATGGTTGAAAAAGAAACAGACCTGCAATTAAAATGCCTAAGCTCAGATGGAGGGGGAGAGTACCTCTCAAATGAGTTTGCAAGGTTCCCACAGGAGCATGGCATAAAGCAGCAATATTCATGCAGTCATACCCCACAGCAAAATGGACTTGCAGAAAGGAAAAATAGGCATATTGGAGAGGTATCTCGGGCCATGCTAAATGAAAAAGACCTACCAGATTATTATTGGGCTGAAGCAGTTGCTACAGTAGTTTACATAATGAACAGGACTCCCACTGCAGCAATACATGGCATGACACCAGAGGAGAAGTATACTGGTAGGAAACCGGATATTTCTCATTTGAAAATTTTTGGTTGCATTGCCTATGTTCATGTGCCAGATGAGTTGAGGTCCAAGTTGGATCCAAAAGCTGAGAAGTGCATCTTTATTGGTTATTCTCTGCAGCAGAAAGGGTATAGATGCTATAACCCTTCTACTCATAAGTTTACAGTGAGCAGAGATGTTGTTTTTGATGAGATGAGCAGCTGGTATAAACCAGTAAATGTGATTGATGATACAGATGCACAAAATGGTAATGCTACATAGAATTCACAGCAGCAATCACAAAATATTAGTGGACCTGTAGTGTCCTCTACCAGTCGTTCACATACTTCGCCATGGACAGGCAGATTGAGATCAGGAGAATCTCCTCAAACCAATGCAGATAGTGCTATGCAGGTATCACGAAAAGGAAAAGAGAAGGTAGATCAGCCCATGTTTGATGTGAATGCAGGTCACTCTTATGTGGATGGTGAATCTAGTGGCTCAGAACAGAGCATTGATGATGAGTTGGGTATTCCTTCTGTTGTTACACCTGGAGTAAGGAAGACCAGGGATGTTTTGAGAGCACCTGGAAGTGACCCTATTTTGCGCGGGTCTACCAAAGCTAGGTATCCTGTGGATAGGCTGAAATATGATAAATTTATAGCCATTCACTATGCCTATATGGTCAAAGTGATACAAGAACCAGAACCCACTTCTTTTGAGCAAGCCATGGGAAAAGAAAAATGGGAGAAAGCCATGGATGAAGAAATGGATGCCTTGGAAGCAAATGCTACATGGGAATTGGTGCCTTTTCCTAAAGACAAGAATGCAATTGGCTGTAAGTGGGTTTATAAGGTGAAGCACAATGCAGATGGTTCTGTGAACAGATACAAGGCAAGATTAGTTGTCAAAGGGTATGCACAAACATATGGGATTGATTATGAAGAAACATTCAGTCCGGTTGCAAGCATGGCAACCGTAAGAGCAGTCATTGCTATGGCTGCATCAAAGGGATGGTCTTTACATCAGATGGATGTAAAGAATGCCTTCTTGCATGGTGATTTGCAAGAAGAGGTCTTAATGGAGCAGCCACCAGGTTATGTTCATGCTGTTCATCCTGAGTTTGTTTACAGGTTGAAGAAAGCCTTGTATGGCTTGAAGCAAGCACCTAGAGCGTGGTCTGACAAGATAGGACAGTATCTTGTCACTATTTGCTTTCAGATTTCCAAGGCAGATTTCTCACTTTATGTGAGAAAAATAGAGAAAGGTATTATGCTGCTTGTCATTTATGTTGATGATTTGATCATCACAGGTGAGTGATGAAGATATCCTTCATGTGAAAATGCTATTAAAGCAGAAGTTTGAGATGAAGGATTTGGGAGAGCTGCGTTATTTCTTGGGTATTGAGGTGATTAGATCACCAAGTGGGATACGGCTCTTGCAAAGGCAGTATGGATTGGACATGCTATCCAAATATGGGATGACAGGCTGTAAGCCTATTTCATTTTCTTTGGAGCAGAATGTGAAGCTGAGCGCAGATGCAGGTGAGCTTCTGGAAGACCCTACTATGTATAGACGCATAGTAGGAAGTTTGATTTATATGACTATTACCAGGCCAGATTTGAGTTATGCTGTTGGATTGGTAAGTCAGTTTATGCAGGCTCTAAAGAAATCGCATTTGGATGCGGCTAGATGCATACTCAAGTATGTGAAGTCCACACTACAATATGGACTATTTTATGAGGCTGGGTTTTAGATACAGTTGCATGGATACACTGATGCTGATTGGGCTGGTAGAATTTGGAGCACTACCACTTGTGTAATTCTTGAAGTACTCTGGCACTTCTCGAAGATCGTTGGCCTCTAATGGTGTTGAACTAGCCTGACATGTGCCATGTGTACTACGTGGCATAGTTTCATTTACCAATTTGTTAGGCTCTTTTTGACTTTCTTTTTTTGAAGTCTCTTGATCGAGCTTCTTGATCGAGCTTCATCCGTACATGTGGCTTATATTTCCGAAACTTCTTACGTTGGGAACTATGGGGTAACTTTTCCACTGGTAAGGTGTTCCCAAGTAAGGGTTCATTTGCTACGCATACTCCTTCCAATCCCTCAGGGGACCCATTCAAGAGGCGGTGGATCTGATTTTGAGGGAGCTAGCTTTTTAAGATACAATTCAACGATCCTTGTTTGGACTTGTTCGAATTCATTGAAGTGTTTGGCCGTGGCTTTTCTGCGATTTCCTCCTTTAGCTTTCTTGTGGGGGATCTTCTGCTGTTATTCAACTTTGGATGTTCAATTTTTGGGAGCTCGACTGCCATTAGGGCATGCAGAATGGCTAAGTCAATATCAAAGATTTAATCTTCAATTTCAGCATTCTTAGCCTCAGCTTCAAGGTCCCAAGGAAAATATGAGTCATCGTTGGTATGGGTACCTTCTTCAGGTTCATTATTCCACTCAAGGTTAGCCATAAAGAATGGCACCTCTAGATCAATTGGTTCTTCATGTGTGAGTGGAGGATCTACCTGTAGCACCTTAGCATCTATTTGTGAGATGGGGTCTAATGAATGGTAGCTATCGATGGTTGCCAATGTTTGTATCTAGTTATTGAAATTGCTTTGTGTATCATCTGCTATGGCATGTTGTTGCAGGGAAGCTAATTTTCTTGAGATCATCATTGAAGATGTGTCATCCAATGTTCTAGGCACAATTGGTTTTATAGCTCATGTCCCCACATTCACCCTGACTATGGTGTCATGATTTTGGATTGTCAGTCTATCAGTTCCCTAGTCATGGAGGACTGATTCTTCCCGTAACCAAGGACATCCAAGTAAGATTTGATAGCATTTCTTGGGGAGATCCAAGATTGTGAATTGAAGGGAAAAGCGGACTCCTATGACCTTTGTTGACATGCCATTCACTATTCCCAAGGGTTTAGTCCGTGAATCATTGGCAAGGCGTATGTTGAAATTAGCCTTTTGCATTGAAGGGAGACCCCATTCATCATAGAGCTCTTTTGATAGGCCATTTACACCTGTTCCACCATCCACTATGGCTTGGAATTCATTATATGCCTTGTGGATCAAAGGCACAATAATGTTTCATATATCATCTCTCTCATACATCCGTATAGGAATATCTTCGATGTCGTCCATAGGTGGAGGGGGATTTGTGAGTTCAATCCAGCCTTTGAAACTCTCCCAAAGATTGGGACAAATCTGTAGGAGGATTCTAATGGGAATTGACATAGGGCAACTCAAGATGCTAGAGAGTGTGGCTCCTTCAAGTTGATGTGGCAGTACATTATCTTGTGGAGTCTGTTGTTGGAACAGAGGCTCGAGTACAGCATCAATACTTTGTGGGGCCAAAAGTCATGGATTGGGTCTAGTGCTTGCTTCTCAACCTCAAATTGAGCTTGTTCCTTTTGTACCCATTGTTGAAGTGCCTGAAAACAAGCCTTCTCCACCTCTGCATTTGGGTATGGAGCTTCTTTTATTTGAGGCTCGGGAGTTGATGTGGATGAGCTCGGCTGCTCATTGCTTGGCGGCGATGGAGGCACTTGTGCTTTCTTTTTAAGAAGTCGTTTTGGTTGGATTGGAATGTTAGGGTCCTTGGTGGCCTCTTTCTGCTGGCGTGTAATTACATTCACAGTTTGTGATACTATGCTTGTCGGCCCCAGGCTTTGATGGTCCACTCCAATGATGCCGATTGGGATGTTAGGCTTAACCTCTGTCTATTGTGGGACCTTATTTTTCATAGGACAATCCATACAGGCATGTCCTATGCCACAATCTTTACAAAGTGGTTGGAAAGTAGCGAGGCTGCCACTATGAGGGCACTCTGCGATCCGGTGATTTTCTACACAACCGTAGCATTTGATTGGTGCTCGATATGTGTTGGGACATACTTGATTTACATAGACTGGTATTAGTCCCTCTGTGCCTTCTACATAGTACACTGGGTACTCTGCTTCATACTCAAATGGCGAGTCTACTTCCTCAGCTTGTAATTGATGTATTGGAACTGCCTGAGGAGTTGGATTTGGAGCTCTTGGATATGGTCGTGGATTTGGATTCCTGAGTAATTGTGGGACTTGTGTCCGAACAGGAATAAGATTTAGCCTCGGAGCTGGGGGCGCTTGTGTAAGTGCCAGTTGCCTGTACACTAGCATGGCTGCTGTTGCTTGGTATTGTTGAGGTCGAGGCAGGTTGTTGCGCATGTTGAAGATGCAACTGTTTTCATCATGGCTTCCGATGATGCAGATATAGCACCACAACCTTGGTGGTGGATTTGCTTGTGCATTGATCCTGGATCTTAGGACTAGGCACTCATTTGTTGTATGATTGGCCATACAGTGTGGACACCATACATTTTCTCGTTGTGGATAAGTCTGAGGTGGTGGCTGAGACAAGTGAAGCTTTTGTTCCATGGCCTGCATCATGTCTTCTTTCAGCTTCATGATCATGGCCTCTAGGCGATCTTCATTTGATGTTTCGGTAGTGGACTTGGATTTGACCTTTTTAGAGTGCTTATCTCATGCACTGGATTTGCCATCATCACTGCTAGTGTTAGAGTCGGTCATGCCATCCTCAATGTCAATGGCTGCCGCATGAACAGCACTGAACGTTTCATAGCTGCTAATCTTTTTCATAGCCTTTTGGATTTTCTTCCTAAGTCCCGCAATGAACTAGGCCGTGAGGTACTTTGCATCAGGGCATGGGTCACATTTGGCGATTAATCTTTTCATCTTGCCTAGATACGTGCGTACATCTTCTCGACGGCCTTGTTCGATCTTGCTTAGTTGGAGAGCGGTATCATCTTGTAGCCTCTCCGTTTGAAAGCGTCTTTTAAATTCTATTTGAAGCAGGTCCCATGTGGCTCGCTCTTCCACTAGAAGGTCTAGGTACCATTCAGATGCTTCATCAGTTAAAGACCATGGGAAACCAAGCCACCTTGGTTTCATGGGATTGATCTCCACCTGCTCGGCATGCGGCATCAAAATGCTAGAGGAATCGAGTTGGATCTCCCCTACCATTATATTTGGGAAGTTCCAGTTTTGCTCAAGGGGCGCCTGCCTTGATTGTTATTATTCCTTTGATTGAAGAAATTGTCAGCCTCTGCATCAAGGTCAATATCCCCATCATTGTCGCGATGGCGTCTTGCCATGTTGTGGGATGGAGGAGTTAAAGGGATTTCTTGAATTTTAGGGGGGGAATCGGGGTAGAGGATTGTTGGAGGCAGTTGTTGCAGTGGAGTTGTATGCGGATTTGGCAAGCATTGGAGTCGGAGGCATTGGCCGGGAGTGTGGCTGCATGCAGATTGGGCGAGAGTTGCGAAGGGTGTCTCTATCGCAAGTGCGGGTAGTTTTGTTTAAAGGGTTAGAGTGGTGTTAGTGTTGTAGTTACCGTCGTGTTAATAATGTGTCTAAGATTGTCCCACGTGTGTAGGGAAATGTGCCGGTGCAGACGGATCGTCAATCGGAGGTCACGACATAAAGATACGAGTGAATTAGTGCGAAACGAGGCCCAAACAGGGGCGCGAATGAGCAAGTGCTAGGGATGCCAAAATGGTGTGCAATGGGCTGGAAAAATGCCCTGTAGCGTGGTGTTTTTGTGTGTGAAATCTTGGTTTAAACCATGTCCAGTTTGGGTCTGAAACGGGTGAGTTACAAGGGGTTAAAGAAGGGGGAAAATGGACCTTTTTTTTTGGGGGGGGGGGCTTGGTCTTAAGGTTTGGTGTGAATGGGTTTCAAATCTAACTGAGGGGTAGTAATTGACCCAATTCAGTTGACCTAATTGGTCTAGTTACTCTAACTAAACTAAGTACCCTAAATATCCAATTATTATAACTAGACAGTTACCTTAACTAACTTAACTACTTCCAGTCACTAGAGTTAGTCTACTAGTTGAAGGTCAGTTAAGTTAACCTAGTTGTTGAGTTAGTCTAACTAACTAGAAGTTAGACTAACCTAATTGCAACTATCTAACCTAGGTTAAAGCTAACCTAACCTAGGTTGAAACTAACCTCGATTAACACTAACCTAACTAGCGTTAGTGGGATGGTTAGGTTAGGTTAGGGTTTTTTATCACAATTATTATTATTTTCTTTAAATAATTATTTTTAAAAAAAGGGGGGGCGTCGCGCGGCGGCGGGGGCGACGGCTCAGAGGGGGGGTTTGATCGAAGGCGGGGGGTTTGAGTTGGAGTCGAGGGGGGGGCTTAGAGGTGTTGTAGAGGCAGAAGTAGGAAGGGTGGAGTTGAGGGAGGTGGGTGCGGGAGGCCTGTAGGCAGCCGGTGAGGAGCAGGCATCAAGGCGGGGGCGGGTCTGTGTAGGCGGCCGGTGAGGAGCAGGCATCAAGGCGGGGGCGGGTCTGGCACTGTTGGCATGTCACTACGGGCGGAGTTGGGCACAGGCGAGCATGTTGCCGTGGGAGTTTCTACATGCGCAGTCACGACGTGGCCTTGTCTTGCAAGGGCTTATAAGCCCTTATTAGATAATAGGGGCTTTAGGCCCGTAGGATAGGGAGTGGAGCGGATGGGGAGGGGGGTAGAAAGAGAGAGAGAAAGAGAGAGAAAGAGAGAAAGAGAGAGAGAGAGAGAGAGAGAGAGAGGGAGGGGGGGTGGAAAGAGAGAGGGGGGGTAGACAGACAGAAGAGAAGAGAAGAGAGAGGGGGGAGAAGAGAGAGAGAGAGAGAGAGAGAAGAGGGGGGTGGGAAAGAGAGAGAGAGAGAGAGAAGAGAGAGGGGGTGGAGAGAGAGAGAGAGAGAGAGATAGACAGACATACAAACAGAGAAGAGGGAGGTGGGGGAAGAGAGAGAGAGAGGGAGAGGGGGGAAAGAGAGAGAGAGAGAGAGAGAGAAGAGGGGGGAAGAGAGAGAGAGAGAGAGAGAGAGGGTGGGGAGAAGAGAGAGAGAGAGAGAGAGGGGGTAGGTAGGTAGAGAGAGAGAGACAGAGAGAGAGAGAGAGAGAGGAGAGAGGGGAGGGGGAAAAGGGGGGGCGTTGGAGATGCAAGGGGGGGGGTGGAGGAGATGGAGGGGGGGGGGTGGAGATGGAAGGGGGGGGGGGGGGGGAAGATGGAGATGGAAGGGGGGGGGGGGGGGAAGATGGAGGGGACGGGGGGGGGGGGGTGTGAAGATAGTGGGAGAGAAGGAAGGAGTCTCACTTGCGGCTTTCTCACATACACAATGGGGGAATACACACAAAGGTGGAGGTTGAAAATAGTTTTCCTCTTCTTAGTTGTGAAAGCCAAAACTCAGCTAACTAAGGTGGCATACTAACTGAGCCATGAACTAGAGTACATAAGGATAGCTGTCATCCAGCTATTATTCATGGGCGGTGTACCAACCACATCTGCAGCTAACAAGTCAGTGACATAAATGCACAACGGTCACCCTAGCATATCACGAGTGGAGCTCAAGAGGAGCTCGATATCTCAACACTCCCCCTCGAGCTCAATCCCAATTCCTGCACACCAAGTAGGTCTCTGAACTTGCGCAGCTTCTCTGTACCCAATGCCTTCGTGAATATGTTAGCTACCTGATCCTCTGTGCTGACATAAACTAGATCAATAAGGCCTAGTAAAACCTTCTCCCGCACATAGTGATAATGCACCTCAATGTGTTTTGTTCTAGCATGATAGACTGGGTTATTTGCCAAGTGTATACTACTCATGTTGTCACAATAAATGACAACTGGCCCATCTGATGCATATCATAAAGTAGCTTATGCAACCAAGCTACCTCACATGCAGCCATTGCTGCACCCCTGTACTCAGCCTCTGTGCTCGACAAGGCAGCTATAGGCTGTTTCTTGCTACTCCAAGTGACTGCAGCACTCCCAAAAGAGAACACATATCCACTGGTAGATCGTCTATCAAAAATACTACCAGCCCAATCAGCATCAGTGTATCCATGCAACTGTATCTGAACCCCAGTCTCATGAAATAGTCCATACTGCAATGTGGACTTCACATACCTGAGTATGCGTCTAGCCACATCCAAATGCGGTTTCCTTGGAGCCTACATAAACTAACTTACCAATCCAACAGCATAGCTCAAATCTGGCTTGGTAATAGTCATATAAATCAGACTTCCTACTATCCGTCTGTACATAGTAGGGTCTTCCAGAAGCTCACCTGCATTTGCGCTCAACTTCACATTCTGCTCCAAAGGAACCGAAATAGGCTTACAGCCTATCATCCCATATTTGGACAGCATGTCCAATCCATACTGCCTTTGCATGAGCCGTATCCCACTTGGTGATCTAATCACCTCAATGCCCAAGAAATAATGCAGCTCTCCCCAAATCCTTCATCTCAAACTTCTGCTTCAATAGCATTTTCACATGAAGGATATCTTCATCACTATCACCTATGATGATCAAATCATCAACATAAATGACAAGGAGCATAATATCTTTCTCTGTATTTCTCACATAAAGTGAGAAATCTGCCTTGGAAATCTAAAAGCCAATAGTGACAAGATACTATCCTATCTTGTCAGACCATGCTCTAGGTGCTTGCTTCAAGCCATACAAGGCTTTCTTCAACCTACAAACAAACTCAGGATGAACAGCATGAACATAACTTGATGGCTGCTCCATAAAGACCTCTTCTTGCAAATCACCATGCAAGAAGGCATTCTTTACATCCATCTGATGTAAAGACCATCCCTTTGATGCAGCCATAGCAATGACCGCTCTTACGGTTGCCATCCTTGCAACCGGACTGAATGTTTCTTCATAATCAATGCCATATGTCTATGCATACCCCTTGAGACCTAATCTTGCCATGTATCTGTTCACAGAAAAACA